>NC_084802.1:142788718-143149968 GCF_963169125.1 Humulus lupulus | reverse complement strand
ACATCGAACTGTCCCAATTCGACTGCCCATTTTAACAGTCGTCCAGCCGCCTCAGGTTTTTGGAGGACTTGCCGAAGGGGCTGGTCAGTTAGAACTGTGATAGGATGGGCTTGGAAATATGGACGCAACTTTCTGGAGGCTAGAATTAAGCAATATGCTAATCTCTCGATTGGTGGATATTTCAATTCTGCACCGATAAGCCTTTTGCTGACATAGTAAACAACTTTCTGTATGCCTTCTTCCTCCCGTATTAGTACCGCACTAGCAGCAACTTCGGTAATCGCCAAATAGATGTGCAAAGTTTCTCCTTCAATTGGTTTTGATAGGATGGGAGGTTGCGACATATGTGTTTTTAAGGCCTGGAATGCTTGTTCGCAGTCTTCCGTCCATTCAAATTTCTTATTCCCCCTGAGTAGATTAAAGAATGGAACACACTTGTCAGTTGATTTTGAGATGAATCTACTTAGGGCAGCGATCCTTCCGGTCAGACTTTGTACGTCCTTGATTCTCTCTGGCGACTTCATGTCGATCAGGGCTTTTATCTTGTCAGGGTTGGCCTCGATTCCTCTTGAATTTACTATAAACCCCAAAAACTTCCCTGATCCGACTCCAAAGGAACATTTGAGGGGGTTCAATTTCATCTGATACTTGTTTAACACATCAAAGCATCCTTGCAAATCCCTCACATGTCCTTCTGCCTTCTTGGACTTTACTAGCATGTCATCCACATATACCTCCATGCTTACCCCGATCAGCTCCTTGAACATGTGGTTGACCAGTCGTTGGTAAGTTGCACCTGCATTTTTCAGCCCGAAGGGCATTACTTTGTAACAATATAAGCCCGTATCGGTCCGAAAACTGGTATGATCCTCGTCAGGGGGATGCATGCTGATCTGGTTGTAACCTGAATACGCGTCCATGAATGAGAGGATCTCATGTCCTGCAGTAGCATCGACCAACTGGTCGATCCTTGGGAGTGGGAAACAGTCTTTTGGGCAGGCTTTATTGAGGTCTATAAAATCCACACAGGTCCGCCATTTGCCGTTAGGCTTGGGGGCCAGTACCAGATTGGAGACCCACGATGGATAAAATGCCACCCTGATGAACCCATTTTCTTTAAGTCTTTCGACTTCTTCTTTCAAGGCTTTTGATCTGTCTTTATCGAGCAGCCTTCTTTTTTGCTGAATAGGTGGAAAGGCTTTGTTTATGTTCAGGATATGGCTGATCACTGCTGGATCTATCCCAACCATATCCTTATGCGACCAGGCGAAAACTTCCTGGTTTTCTTGTAAGAATTTCACCAGTGCCTGCTTTACGGTAGGCTCTAAATTCTTCCCAACCTTCACGACTCTGGTCGGGTCTTTTTCATCGAGTTGGACCTCCTCCAGGTCCTCGACGGGTCCAACATTTTCTTCAAAATCCCCAAAGCGAGGATCCAAATCTATATCCTCACTTTGGGCAACACCCTATTTGGTGACGTTATCACCTGATTGGGCTTGTCTGTCTTCTGTCATCTGCAATTGGTCTGGAGTAGCGCTCCTCGATGCTCCACTTTTTTCCTTTGTGATCGAGGCGTTATAGCACTCCCTGGCTTCCCTTTGGTTTCCTAAGACGCATCCTACCCCTGCTTCCGTTGGGAACTTCATGGCTAGGTGCCACATGGAGATGATGGCCCTTAGATCAACCAGTATGGGCCTTCCGACAACGGCGTTGTACGCCGAAGGACAATCGACCACTACAAAAGTGGCGAGTAATGTCCTTGTTTCAGGCGCTATACCCGTCGTTACCGGAAGTTTGATCATTCCGGCTGGGGCGAGTCCTTCTCCAGAGAAGCCATATATTGTCTGATTGCAGGGCTCCAAGTCCTTTACGGACAATTTCATGCGTTCCAGTGTTGACTTATACAGGATGTTCACTGAACTTCCTGTATCGACTAGTGCCCTCTTTACCATCATATTGGCCATCTGGATGTCCACGACCAGCGGGTCGGAATGTGGGAATCGGACGTGCTGGGCATCGCCATCAGAGAAGGTTATCCCATATTCCTCTGAGCGAGCCTTTTTTGGAGCACGGTCCTCCACAGTCATCATCTCGATGTCCTGGTCATGACGTAGAGTCCGAGCATATCGTTCTCTAGCCTTTCCGCTATTTCCCGCGAGGTGCGGGCCTCCACAGATGGTTAAGAGTGTTCCGGCTACGGGGGCAGGCTGTAATGGTGGCGAGCGTTGGCGTGTGGACGTCTGCTCGTTGCCACCTGGAGCTTCTCGTTGGGAAGTTCCCGAGGCCCGTATGTACCTTCTCAAGTGTCCTTGTCTAATAAGGAATTCGATTTCGTCTTTTAACTGGTTGCATTCATTAGTGTCATGTCCGTAGTCGTTATGGTAACGACAGAACTTGGTAGTGTCTCTTTTCAAAATGTCTTTTCGAATGGGTCCAGGTTTCTTGTAAGGCACACTAGAGCTTGTGGCCTGGTAAACCTCTCCCCAAGACTCGATGAGGGCGGTATAATTAGTGAACCTAGGTTCATAATGATTACCCTTGGCTCGCTTATTATCGGAGGTTGAAGGCTCACTGTGCGGCCGTTTTCCACCGTTCTTGCCATTACCATTGGTGCGCTTGTCGCCTTTGCCGTTGCCATCAGGTTTGGAACCGTTGGCGGCTTTGGCGGGTTCGGCGACCTTCTTACCCTTGTTCGAGGGTTTTCCATCATCAGCAATGGCCTCTTCGAGCTTGATATACCGATCATCTCTGTCCAAGAACTCCTGGGTGGTTCTAACCCCATCCTTACGGAGACTCTTCCATAGAGGAGAACGACGTCTCACTCCTGCGGTTATAGCCATCATTTTTCCTTCGTCTCCGATTATCTTTGCTCCAGCTGCTGCTCGCATAAAGCGCTGGATGTAATCCTTCAGGGATTCTCCATCCTGCTGGCGGATTTCAACCAGCTGGTTTGCTTCAGTTGGGTGCACACGACCCGCATAGAATTGTCCGTAGAACTCCCTTACGAACATTTCCCAGGAAACTATGCTTGCAGGGGGGAACTTAAAGAACCACTCCTGTGCTGCTTCAGAAAGTGTTGCAGGGAAGATCCTGCACCGAGCGCCTTCGGACACTTTCTGAATGTCCATCTGAATCTCAAATTTATTCACATGCGAGACTGGGTCCCCATATCCATCAAAGTTCGGGAGTGTAGGCATTTTGAACTTGCTGGGAGTTTCGGCGTTAGCTATCCTCTGGACGAAAGGAGTACCTTTCCTCCTGTCGTGGTCGATGTAAGAAGTCCTTCCTCCGACCAACTGCTGCACAGCCTGATTAAGTGCGACTATCTGGGCTTACACTGCGGCAGGAATTGCGGTGGCCTCTGTGGCTGGGGGGATGTTCTCGCCGTGCTTCTCGCGACGATCATTGAGTACATCTCTCAGGTGTTCTTCTCTTCTTCGTTGCTCGCTACCTCCGAGTCGGTTAAAGACATTATTTTGTCTGGGCTGCCCCCCAGCATCTTGTTCATTTGGTTGGCCACCTTGAGGTACTTGGCTCCTGCTCTTTCCTCGATTTCCGTTCCTCCCATCAGCATTGCCCTTGCCTGAGTCGGCCTCATTGTACCCATGACCATCTCTGAACCTTGAATGGCTGTGGTGAGACTGACTGTTCCCTCTGTTTCCGTCTCTGGCAGAAACGCCCCAAGCGTTAGAGGGTGGCTTGCGCTGGTCGCGGTGTCCCCGTGCATCGTTATATCGCGGGGGTCCACGGACTGCAGAGCCTAGCTCCGAGTCCCTCCTATTACCAGGAGGGTAGTGACCTTTGTTTGCATGGTTTGGCCCATCATTCTCACGGCGTCTAGGACTACGAGGCTGTCGCTCGACCTTATTTTGCCTTTGTTGCGGGGGATTACCCCGAGCAGCTTAAGATGGTGGATTTGCCTCGGGGTCCAGTGGGACATCGTCATGGGGCGTCTGGGGCTGTTCAGGCCTTTGCGGACTTGACGGCTGAACTGGTGGGCTAGGATTGGGACCCTTCTGAGGTGGCCCATTTTCAGGTTGGTTAGGCTGCGAGGCAGGTGCGGCCTGATTTCTTGCCAACAGCAAGGCTGCTTCAAGGGCTGCCATGGCCTCGGTCTGACGGCGATCCACCTCTGCTTGTCTCTCGCTCAACTCCGCCCGCTGATGATCAAGCTCCTGCTGCTGTCGCGCCATAACTTCTGCGGCAGTCTCTTGATTGGCTCTCAGACTAGCCAATTCTTCTTGCAACGCGCCGAGAGTGCTCTTCAGCGTCACATCGTCCATTTCCTCCTCTTCAAAATCTAGTTGCGGCTCATCTTCCGCCATGCTTGCAGGTGGAGGAGGAGGTGGTGGATTTGACGTTGCGGCGGCGGCAGTCTGGCCAGCTTTTCTTCCTGCTTTTGCCATCAGTTCTTTTTATAGCAATGAATCGTCACTCTCAATGAAAGCACCAGAATGTTGACCCACGATTTGGCCAACTGACACGGAGTGAAAATATGATTGAAATAGACGAATGTAAAGAGGATAACGTGATGACAAAAGTAAAGAAAACACAGTGATTTATAGTGGTTCGGCCCCAGGATCTGGTAATGACCTACGTCCACTTAGAATGATATTGATATATAGTCAAAAGTATGATCAGAGAACTTGGGTTCAATGAGTTTCAACACTTCTGACAAACAATACAAGTTTGCTAAGAGAAATTCTATAATTCCTATGATTCAGAAGCCAAAAGTCCCTCCCCTTGAGCTACATCTTGCTATTTATAGGCTCATGGAGGGTTACCAAATATTGTTACAGATATTACTCCCTGAATAATCGGATATCCAGAAGATTGCATGAGATAAATTCGGGATTCACAAAGATCTTCCATAATTGTTGCCTTGGCTGCGGAACCACCGACCAGACTGGTCGTGGGTAAGATAGGTTGGTTCTGCTTCTGCTGTGCATATTAGTCGATACTCTAGCAGACGCCTTCCAGGTATCAGCCACGTGTCAAGAGAATTTTCTGCCATGTCACAAATGCTAATTTATTGGATAACAACACTCAAATATGATGCAGGGAAGGGCTATAATTTCTCTCAATAAAAAGGATTAAAACCATTATTATAATCTTGTTGCTCACAATTACTTAAAATCAATTATCGCTACATTAGTCATAATATTATGTAAAATTTTAAGATTGGCTAACTTTTTATCCCATATATTTTTGGTTATTTAGGATTTTTGCCCCTGAATTATGATTAATATATTATTTTGTCCTCTGATTTTTTCGAGCCGTTAAAAATTACTCCCAAACTATTCACAATGTTGTAAAGTAGGACTTCTGTTAAGTTTTATCCTATGTGGCTAACAGATTACTGACTTGTCATTGCTAAGTCAGCGCCATGTGTATAATTTAAAATAAAAAATAATTTAAAATTAAAAAAATATATATTTCTTATAAAATATTAAAATTAAAAATAATTCAAAAAATGTTTTTTCTCAGGTAATTCTTAAAAAATTATTTTCTTTAATAAATTCTTAAAATATTAAAAATATAAATTGAAACTCATCAATTTTTTTTTTGCAAAAATTAAATTATTTATTTTAATAATGATGGAATTAATAAAGTTTAAATTAGATTGGTTTATGTTTATGTTTTGCCAAAAAAAAATTATCAATTTCTGTTTATTTTCTTTAATATTTGATATTTTTATTTAATTAATCTTTTAAGAATTTATTCAAAAAAAATTATTCTTTTAAGTTTTTAAAAGAAAAATAAATTATTTTTTGAGTTTTGAAATATTTTTAATTTTAATATTTTATAAGAAATATATATTTTTAATTTTAAATTATACACATGGCGCTGACGTGATAATGACAAGTCAACAATCAGTTAGCCACATAGGATAAAACTTAAGAGAAGTCTCACTTTACAACACTGTGAATAGTTCATGGGTAATTTTTAACGATTCGAAAAAATCAGAGGGCACAATAATATATTGGTCATAGTTCGGGGGCAAAAATCCTAAATAGCCTATATTTTTTCAATTATGTGCTGATTTTAAAAAATATATGTATGGAATAATTGGTCTTTTGTGCTCTTTTGGGTAAGTATTAATTTTATATTAAATGAATTATCTATAGACAAGTTTCCCTATTTATTTATGGTAACTATGCCTATAATATTATGTGTAATATATAATTGATCACTGAGAAGATTTCTTGGTCTTAATTGATTTAAATTGATTGTCTTGTAATTTCTTTGTGCAATTCCAAAATGAACTTGGTTTAGAATTAAGTCTAGGTTCATTCAATTTCTGATTATACAGAATGATCTTCTGTTACATCTGGATTTCTCTACAGTAAATGTAATTGAGAATTATTTTTAGAAACTCTCTGGTTTGATCTTATTGAGATAAAAACAGAGATTGGCTTGGTTTAGTGTTTTCTAAACTCTATAAATATTAGACCTAATCAGTAACTAATCTCATCTTTTCATTATTCTAATGTTTCATATTTTGAAGAGTTCTTTTTTATGTAAAGAGTAGTCTTTGTTCAACTATCTCTTTGTTTGTTTGTTTGTTTTGCTTTGTGTTGTTTATTCTTAAACAAGTCATACAGCTTGTGAACGTAACATACAATCTTAGGGAGAATATTTCAGTAAGTCTCAATTTGGGAGGAAGCAAGCACTCATCAAGATCAGAAGGGATTTCGTGCTCGTGTTGTTTATCAAAATCATATTACTAAAGTGGAATACTTCAAGGTTGGGACAAGGGTTTAGAGGGAGTCTAAACTTGTATAAGTCAATTGCTTATTGTATTCTTGAGACTTTACTAATTGATTTTATCTCTAGGCATGGTCCCGTGGACTAGGTTTTCTGAACCATATAAAAAACTTCTTGTATTACTTTACTTTTAGTTTGTTTACTATATGTTCATATATTCTAATTTATCAACAATCTGTCCTAATATAGCAGAATATTTGTCTGATTAAACAAATTTTTATTATTGTTCTGCATTAATTAAATTGTTGTTTAAATTTAGTTATTTATCTTAAAAAATTGAATTATAATGTGTATCAGAGAAGGTCACTAAACTCTTAGTGAGATCTTGTGTTTCTCTTTTTGTTTATTTGTTTTTCTATTTGCAACATGTCGCTTTTTGCATAAACAAGTTCTATAACTTGTCCACCGTTGCTTAATGATTCTAACTATGCTTACTGGAAGATTAGATTGAAAGGCTTCATCAAATCTCAAGATGAAAAGGCATGGAGATCCATCTTGACTGGTTGATCATCACCAACACATGTTGATGCAAAACCTGGGGAAACAATGGTAAAATCTGAGTTAAATTAGTCAAATGCTAATGATTTATTATCCAATTACAATAACAAGGCCTTACATGCTTTGTTCAATGGTGTTGGTGAATGGTATCTTAAACTTAATTCCTCTTGTGATTCAGCCAAAAAATCTTTGTAGATCCTTCAAACTCAATTTGAAGAAATTGTTGATGTCAAACATTCTATGTCCATTATGTTACAAACAAAATTTGAGGATCTTACAATGTCTGAAACTGAAACTCTCACTAAATTTCATGAAAGATTGTCTGATGTTGCTGATGAATTTTTTTTCCTTAGGTGAGAAATTAGATGAATCAATGTTAGTTAGAAACTATTCGTGTTTTACTTGACAAGTTTAGCAACAAGTTAACAGTTATGGAGGAGGCTAAAGATCTGAATTCCATGAAAGTGAAAGAACTGATGGGTTCATTACAAACCTTTGAACTGAATCAACGGATCAGACAAAAAAAACCAAACAAGGTAAAAGAAAAAGAAAAATCTATTGCCTTGAAAAGTTCAGAAAATGTGAGTTCAGATGATGAAGATGATAATGATTCGGCCCTATTGACAAGAAATTATAAAAAATATATGAAAAAATTGGGCAATAAAAAGATTTTTTTTTGAATTCTCGAAAGGTAACACATCTTCTAAACCTTTTGTTTCTAACAATAAAAAAGGAGTTCAATGCAGTGAGTGTAATGGTTTCGGTCACATTTAGTTAGAATGTGAAAATACCTTAAAAGGAATAAAAAGAGTATGAATGCTACTAGGAGTGATAATGACTCTGAAAGTAGTGATGAATATTGTGATAATGTTGCTTTAACATCTGTGTTTCCTAGTCTTCCTTGTTTCTTGCAAGAAAATAAAATCCATGTTTGCCTAAACAACACTATTTCAGAATATAATTATGATATGACAGGTACTGATGATGATGTTGCAAACACTAATTCTGATGATCAGAAGACAATGAAGATTCGCTGGAAAAATCTTACAAAAAAAATGTATGTGTAGAGGCTAATTCCTACAATTGATTAGACGAGCACCAGCAACCTGTCAAGAACAAAGGAGGTGGTAGTTCGATTGGGAGCACTGGTGGGGTGTTAGCCAAAGGGACTTTGAATCTCAAGTTAGTCATATTGTCGAGAAAGGCAACTTATAAAGTAAATTAATAACACAAGTAATAGTGAATAAGTGAGTAAAATGATGATCGGGCAACGGTGGAGCTTCACAGCCCGGTCAGATCAGTCTGACTGGTTCGTGGTCAGGTGACGATAGAGTTCGACAGTTTGGTCTGGTTAGTCTGACTGGTTCGACTATCTTTATAGGATCAACTAGAGAGAATCTTTCTAGTCAAAGAGAATAATCAGAGTAATAGTTATTAGATAGTTTTTCTTTAGCCCTCCTAGGGTCTTTCTTATAGTCATTTTTTTTGTTGCTCCTTCAATCTTTTTGACTCGGCAGACTCGCTCAAAGTGGTTACCTCCCGAAATTCATGGAAGAGTTGGGGGTATCTCAACCGATTCATGGTCCTCTGCTGACTAAGTGTATCTAGATTCTTGTTTGGGTATAGATTGATCATTTGGGTGGTTCATTCAGTATATGTGAGCCACCTGGTCCGCTTGTCCGACTGAGCAGACATATAGCCCGCATGGCTTGTGTGGCTAACTAATTGACCGTGTGACCAAGGACGCACGTGGGCCGTCAGGCCGAGTAAGTCGACTGGCCAAATGGCCTAGTGAGACGAGTGTGCGAGAAGTTGTGTGCGCGGGGAGATTGAGTATTGTGTCCGACCATTTGGTCCGAGTGGGAGAGGGACCTTGTGTGCGCCGACTGGTCATATGTATCGGGTTAAGTGGTTGGCGCGCTTAGGGGATGAGGGTGCCTGGTGTGTGTGCGTAGGGGACAAGAGTGCCTGGCGTGTGCACGCAGGGCCGAGTGTTCGACCGACAAGGCACGTGCGGGGCTGAGGGTCGATTAGCTAGATGTGCGTGGGGTCGATCCCGTGAGGAGCTAGTGGTCCATGCATCTGATTGACGTCGTGTAGGTTAGCATCTGTCCAATTGTCTGGCTCCATTTGGCGCAGATAGGCGTGCCCACGGCCTGTTTGTTGAGTGGTCGTGCGCACGCAGCCTAGGGGTCGAGTGGCCATGCACGCGGTAGCTAGGTGTTAGTGGGGACAATTGGTTCGACTAGCTAGGTGTTATTTAATATGTCCAATTTAAGTAAGCTATTTCTCAATTTTGTTTGTATGTGTATTATTTTCAACCCTTGGATGTAAGACACATGTCATCCATATAACGTCTCTTTGGGCCTATAAATGTGTTCATTGTATTCAAGCTTCTTGTATTTGGTGGAGCACTTGGTGAGTCTCTCCTTGGAGACTTGGAGAATGCTTTCTAAAGCTTAGTTTCCTTTTTATTTCTTTCTTTGAATGTTCTTATGTTGTTCTTCATGTTCTTATTTGATCTTGAAATCATTTTGTATAGATTGAAGTTGTAGCTTTAGTTCGATTCACTATTATTGTCGTTTGTATTTGATCTTTATTGATAGTAGGAACATGTATATTTACTGTTTGCCATGTATCATGATAGTTTGGCATAGTGAACAGGTAGTGTCTGACTGACTGGTTGGGTATATGAACACTAGTTGTCTGTCAGTCAGTAACTTATTGATTTATATTGCCTTGCTATTTGGTAGGTGAATGATGTTTATAATTATTTTTACGTTTACTCAATCTTAGATAGTGCCTTTGTTCTAGGTGATCGTTCGAGCATGTCTACCAGTAATTGAGGCAGTTGTGATGGGTCTTCTGGTAGGATGAACTGTTCATCTAGTGATGATGGTAGCTGCACCAATCCCAACATTCATATTGGCGTGGTTGGAATTGGTGTGGATAGTGATGAGCCTACAGTTTGTGGTATGTCTGGTTGCATGCTCCTGGGTTGTAACCTGAAGTCAAAAATTACTTTAGAGGACTTGTCTCAGCTTTGTAAGACTTATGATATACATAGTTAAGATAGTCTACGTGCTCCGTCTGGTGGGGAGCGGACTAATTGGAATTTACCTGGCTAGGTATGCTTGTATGAGCTTCCTTTCAAGGAAGGGTTCAGATTTCCTCTTCCTAGGTTAGTGAGGAAAGTATGTGAGTATCACCTTATATCACCTAGTCAGTTGATGTCGAATGCCTAGCATGCTTTGATGGCTACGAATGTCTTTAGTGAGAAACATGGCATTGAGTTTAGTGTTGCAGAGGTGTTACATGCTTATTCTTTGAAGGAGCATCATAAGGACAAGGGAAAATACCAATTCTTGTCAAGGTTGAAGAGTTCCCTTGTTGTTGGTCTGAAAGATTGTGACAAATATTGGAAGGATCGATACTTTTTCGTTCCTTCTAATATGTTGGGATTGTCGGCTGATTGTAAGATTCCTCATGCATGGTCTTCAGCCAATGTGTGCTTGTGCGTGATAAAATTGTTAATTATTTTTTTATAGTTTTATTGATATTTTTTCTAACTAGTTATCTTCTTTACTTTGCAAGCAGGGTGAGTTTACTGTTTTCTTGGGTGTGTCAGGAAGCTGAAGGAAGGGTTGATCGATTTGCCGATTTTCCGTCAGAAGACCATAGGTGGCAAGTGGTCTTCTCTGATTCGAACCTTTGGAGTAGCTCTTTGTGGAGTCATGTTGTAACGCCCTGGATAGCCAAGACCGCTACATTGTGTATTTGTAAAGGTGCAGGACTTGCTAATCAGGTCAACCAGTTAAAAAACGTGATTTCTAAAGTCATTAATGTGCTAGGGTTAAAAGGTTTTGGTCTCCAAAGATACTTTTCATATAATTAAACATTTACACATGGGATCCCAAGAGAAATAACGTTTAAAAGTCTGTTTACAAAATTTCCAGTGTATAGACAACCACCAGCCTTTCTAAAGGCAAAACAAATGTATGGTTTTCCTGTCCCTGTCTCCCCTCAATCGTGGCGGCTGAGTAGTTGTTCATGTACATTCTACTCTCAGAGCTCTCCGAGTCAGGGCTGATCAACCTTGCCCTTGCCTTTACCTGCTCCACGAAGCACCCGTGAGCCAAGGCTCAGCAAGAAAACATAACATCGTATAACGAGCAATAATAACAGTTGAATAACCCTTAAAGCATGTTCATACACTTAATGTTCCACAATAATCACAAAGCATGAAGATTCAACCAGAGAACCAGCTAATCATCACCCAGCTATACAGCACAACATTCCACCAATCAATAATAACAAACAAATCACATAATAATCAGGGTTGACACCTTAGGTCACACCCTCTGTTTACTCCACTGACTCTGGCCCGCTTAAACCAAGCTCAATGCATAATAAGCTATCCTCAACTACCAGTGGCCGAGCTGCGCCCTATGCGCCAGTGTAAACTTCGGCACTGTTAGGCCGTTGGTTTATAGTTTACATGGCATAATACCATCCTCTACAAAGCATACAAAATAGGGAACCCTTAGTCCCATTATAAATCCACAACCAGGTGCAGTTTTCTTACTTTTAATTTCCAAGTTTACTGATTATGAGCGACGCCCCTCGAGCACGATCCGCTTCCTGAGCCTTAGCTTCATACCTAGTCACAACCAAGATAGGGAGTACTGTTAATAATCGCATTAACATTTCCGGACGGAGTTCTAGCTTCCGAGACATCGAATTCCACCAAACACGGTTGTGGAATCGATCCCAAGCACCCTAGGTTAGGTTCCCGCTCTTAAAACCTCCAAAAGACCAAAAATATCCTTAAGGGTCGCGACCCCTGAAACCCATGCCGCGACCCACCCCTGAAACTGTAACGCCATGGATAGCCAAGACCGCTACACTGTGTGTTTATAAAGGTGTGAGACTTGCTAATCAAGTCATTTAATCAAAACGTGTCATTAGCTAAAGTGTTCTAGGGCTAAAAGACATTTTGGCAGCAACAGATACATTTTATAAGTTATCAACGATTTACAGAAGGGATCCCCAAAAGTAAAATGTTTAAAATATGGATTACAAAATTCAACAGTTAAGAGTAAACGTTAGCCATACTAAGGCAAAATACAAGGTTCTGGTCCTCTCCTCCCTGTAATCTCCTCAACCGTGGCGGCTAAGCGGCCTGACATGTACATTCACCCTGCAGAGCTCTCCAATCAGGGTTGATCAATCTTGCCTTTGCCTTTACCTGCACCACGCAGCACCCGTGAGCCAAGGCCCAGCAAGAAAACAACATACACAACATATACAATATTATCAAACAAATATTCTAATAAGCATGTTAAAATATTCAATCCATAGCATATGAGCATACTTCACGGTACAAATAACCTCAACTATAATTAGATTATTCAACAATCTCATTAATCACATTCATAGCCAAGTATAATAATCAACTAACACAAATACTAGGGCCGACACCTTAGGTCGCACCCTCTGTTTACCCCACTGACTCCGGCCCACTTAAACCGAGCAGTCCATAATAAGCTGTCCTCGGATACTAGGGTCCGAGCCGTGCCAATTGCACAAGTTAACCGTGGCACACTTAGGCCGTTGCTTTACAATTTACATGGCATAATACTATTCTTTCAATCATATATATCAGGGAGCCCTTAGTCCTGTTCAATTATTCAACTAGGTATAGTTTCCTTACCTATGGCTTCTAGATGAATTAGTTATGGGCGATACTCCTTGAGCGCGATCTGATCCCCGAGCCCTAGCTTAGCACCTAGTCACAACCATGATGAAGGATACCATTAACAATCTTAAATGAGTTTCTAAACCAAGTTCTAGTCCTCGGAACATTGAACTTCACCAAATATGGTAAAAAATTCAATCCCGAGCACCCTAGGTTAAATTCCCAAGCCTAAAATCTCAAAATCCCAAAATCCCTTAAGGGCCCTGGCATAGGCCATCCATGCCGTGGCATGGCCTCAAACAGAGCCCTCTTAAGGCACAAAAACAGGTAAGGGCTGCGGCATTCCTTAGGCCATGCCGCGGCCCGCCCTCTTTCCTCAGCACAACTCAACTTCCAAGGGTCGCGGCTCACCAAGAACCATGTCGCGGCCCGACCCTTCGAACCCAGAAAAATCACCATTTTTAACTTTCAAACCTCATGCAAGCTCACTCAAAACCACCCCAAATCCTCAACTCAACTATCCACAAACATCCCACAAGATTACAACAACTCAACCGAGCTGAATCCTAGGCTAGAAACCCATCAAAAACCCATTTCATATACTGAATCTTCCTAACTTAAAAACACAAAACCCAGCCATGCCAAACTCGAATTCAACCATTAAACCTTGGATTAAAGCTTACCTCAGCTGCAGAATCACTTCTCCAAGAGTTCCCTGACCTAACTTCAAAGATTCCAACCTCAAATCCAACCTTGAATACCAAAACCACAACCATTAAAAACTCAGCCATTTTCTCAAAATTCCCAACCATAGAAACGAAAATTCAAAGCTTACCTTGGCTCTATTTCAATCCTTGATCAGTTCCTGAGCTAATCCTCCAGATTATTCCCTTCAGTTCCCAAATATTCAACTTGATTCTCTTCAAAATTCAGAGTTGTTCTTCTTCCTTAAGAGAGAGAAGCGAGAGAAGGCTGAGAGGGTCAATTTACACTTTCTGTCTAGTATTTTCTAAGTCCTTCCAAGTATATCCTTAGGTTATTAGACTAATCCCAAAGCTCGGGGTGCCGGAAACGTCCCCGAGGGCAAAATAGTAAAATCCCCCAATAATCCCGCCTAGACATCCTAACCTCAAATATATCTCCAATTATTTATTTTCATAACCCGACAGACCAAATCACTATCCGATACCTAAAATACCCTTAACTTGTCCATAGTCAATCATAATGTCCCGTTGTAACTTTTCTCGATATCTAGCCCTAGGATCGCCCCCAAGTCGCCGACTGCAGATTTATCCACATAATAATGTGGTTCTCACATTTCACATATATATTTCATATTATCATCAATTATCATATAAACACTATTAATCACATAATTACACATTTAAATCAATAACATTCATTTTATTCCCATTTATGCCCTCCCGACACACTAATCAAGACCCTTAAGCCTCATTAGCGAATTTGGGTCGTTACAACTATCCCTTCCTACTG
Organism: Humulus lupulus; assembly: GCF_963169125.1. Classification (NCBI taxonomy): domain Eukaryota; kingdom Viridiplantae; phylum Streptophyta; class Magnoliopsida; order Rosales; family Cannabaceae; genus Humulus; species Humulus lupulus. The sequence continues at coordinate 143,135,510 of NC_084802.1, read as the reverse complement.
AGAATTTCGTCCTCGACATTTAACTGAATAGGTCGGGATACTGATCCCGCATCACTGTCTCTAACTCCCAGGTCGCTTCCTCGACCTTGTTATTCCTCCACAACACTTTCACTAACGGTATCGTCTTATTTCGTAAGACTTTGTCCTTCCTATCCAACATCTGAATTGGTCGCTCCTCGTAGGACAAGTCTGTCTGCAACTCCAAATCCTCATACCTCAACACATGTGTCGTATCAGAAACATACTTCCGCAACATGGAGACATGAAACACATTATGAACTCCTGATAGCGACGGTGGCAAGGCCAGCCTATAAGCCACTTGCCCAACCCTCTCTAGGATCTCAAAAGGTCCAACAAACCGAGGGCTCAGCTTGCCCTTAACTCCAAATCTTTTCACCCCTCGCAGCGGTGAAACTCGCAAGAATATATGGTCCCCAACCTGGAACTCCACATATCTACGCCTAGGATCAGCGTAGCTCTTCTATCTACTCTATGAGGCAAGCATTCTAGCTCGAATCTTCTCAATAGCCTCATTAGTCCTCTGAACCATATCCGGTCCTAGGTACCTCCTCTCACTCATCCCATCCCAATGTATGGGTGATCTGCATTTTCTCCCATATAACATCTCATAAGGGGCCACTCCAATCGTGGACTAATAGTTGTTGTTATATGAGAATTCGATCAACGGTAAATACTTACTCCAAGACCCCTCGAAATCAATCACACACACCCTAAGCATGTCCTCCAACACCTGAATCATCGTCTCAGACTGTCCATCAGTCTGAGGATGGAAATTTGTGCTAAACTTCAGCTGAGTCCCCATAGCTCTCTGTAGAGCTCCCCAAAATTTGGAGGTAAAGATAGGGTCTTGGTCAGATACAATAGACTATGGAACCCCATGGAGACGAACTATCTTCCTCACTTACAGTTCTGCATACTGCTTCATTGTATAGGTCGTCCTCACTGGTAGAAAATGAGCTGACTTGGTGTATCTATCCATTATCACCCACACCGAGTCATGAAGTCCAACTGTCCTGAGTAATCCTCCCACAAAATCCATTGTAATATCCTCCCACTTCCACTTCGGGATACCCAAAGGCTGAAGCAATCCCACTAGTCGCTGATGCTCAGCCTTAACCTGCTGACATGTCAAACATCTAGCCACATACTCTACCACATCCTTCTTCATCCCGGGCCACCAATATAATGTCCGTAGATCCTGATACATCTTCGTGGTACCCAGATGAAGAGATTATGGCATAGTGTGAGACTCATCCAGTATCTCTCGTTTGATCCCCTCATCTGCCGGAACACAAATCCGTCCCTGATACCGAAGCAAACCTGTCTAAGAAACAGTATAATCCTTAGCTATCCTCGCTAAGACATGCTGTCTAACCTCCTGCAACTGCGCATCCATTAACTGTCCCTCCTTGACCCACTCTAACAGGGTCGATTGCAAGGTAATATTAGCTAACTGGCCTACCACCAGTTCTATCTTTGCCCTGACCATCTCATCAGCTAATTCCCTCGAGATCTGGGTGGAACTATACAACTGTCCTGGCCCCTCCGGCTTAACGCATCTGCCACCACGTTGGCTTTCCAAGGGTGGTAATGGATGTCACAGTCATATTCCTTAACCAACTCTAACCAACGTCTCTGCCTCATATTTAGATCCTTCTAGGTAAAGAAATACTTCAGACTTTTATGATCAGTGTATATCTCGCACTTCTCTCCATACAAATAATGACGCCACACCTTCAGTGCGAATACCACTGCTGCTAGCTCAAAATCATGAGTCGGATACTGCTGTTCATACTCCTTCAGCTGCCGAGATGCATAGGCTATAACTTTCTCGTTCTGCATCAACACGCAGCCTAAACCCATCCTCGATGCATCACAATAGACCAAAAACTTTCCTTCCTCCGAAGGATGACTCAACACAGGTGCAGAAATCAGCCGTCGCTTCAACTCTTGAAAATTGTTCTCACACTTCTCTAACAAGATGAACTTCTGATTCTTTCTTGTCAACTCTGTGATCGGTGAAGAAATCTTCGAGAACCCTTCAATGAATCATCTATAGTAACCTGCCAACCTAAGGAAACTCCGCACCTCCGAGGCGTTCCTTAGCCTCGGCCAATCCCTTACTACTTCAACCTTGGATGGATCCACCTTAATCCCTTCTGCCCCAACTATATGTCCAAGGAAAGTCACCTCTGGCAGCAAAAACTCACACTTCTTAAACTTGGCGTACAACTGATGCTCCCTCAACCTGTATAAAACCTGTCAGAGATGTTGCTCATGCTCTACCTCTAAACTGGAATTTACCAAAATGTCGTCGATGAAGACAATGAAAAACTGATCCAAAAATTCCTTGAACACCCTATTCATTAACTCCATGAAAGCCGCTGGGGCATTGGTGAGACCAAAAGACATGACCAAGAACTCATAATGCCCATATCGTGTCTGGAAGGCCATCTTCGGTATATCCTCATCTTTGATCCTCAACTGGTGATAACCAGATCGAAGATCAATCTTTGAGAGCACCGTCTTTCCCTGCAACTAATCAAACAAGTCATCAATCCTTGGTAAAGGGTACTTATTCTTGATAGTCAACTTGTTCAATTCATGATAATCTATACACATTCTCAAAGTCCCATCCTTCTTCTTCACAAACAACACTGGAGCGCCCCATGGAGAATAACTAGGCCTGAGGAATCCCAAATCCAGAAGTTCTTGCAACTATATCTTCAATTCCTTCAACTCTGCTGGTGCCATCCTATATGGTGTCCTTGATACTAGTTCTGTCCCCAGTGCTAACTCAATCTCAAACTGAATCTCCCTGCGCGGTGGCAACCCTGGCAAATCCTCAGGAAACACATCTAAGAACTCACACACCAACCTGGTCTCTCCCAGCCCTGTCGGCACAACTCTAGCAGTATCCACCACACTGGCCAGAAAACCTATGCATCCCCCCTGCATCAAGTCTTTGGCTCTCAATGTTGAAATCATGGGCACGTGGGGTCCAGACACCTCTACCACAAAGACAAAAGGGTCCTCGCCCTCAGGCTCAAAAGTAACCATTTGCTTCCTGCAATCAATCGTAGCCCCATACCTAACCAACCAATCCATCCCTAAGATCATATCAAAATCCTCCATATCTAACTCGATCAAATCCACCGAAAGTTCCCTACCATCAACCATTACTGGCAGTGCCCTAATCCATCTCTTAGATACTACCAGTTCTCTTGTAGGAAAAATGGTCCCAAACCCTGAAGTACTATACTCACTAGGTCTACACAGTCTATCAATCACCTTATCAGAAACAAACGAATGTGTAGCACCAGAGTCTATCAAAACAGTAAAAGGAGTGCCAGCGCTACAGAGCTGACCTGTCACTACCGAGGGACTAGCCTCGGCCTCAGCCTGCTTCAAAGTGAATACTCGAGCTGGAGTCAAGCTATCCACTTTCCCTGCTTCACCTTTCTTCACTGTTGGGCAGTCTTTTCTGAGATGCCCCACTGCACCGCATACGAAGCAAGCCTTGGCCCGACACTCACCCAGATGGCATCTTCTACATCTCAGGCACTCTGGATAGGTCCTCCATGCCTCACCGCCACCCTGACGACCATTCTGACCACCCCGACCCCTCCTATCAGGTCCAGGAGCAGTTGAAGTGTCAGGAGTCTTCCTCTTGAAGTCACTGGGGCCTCCGCCCCTACCGGATCTAGAATATGGAGGCACTGCCCTGCGGCCCTCCCTTCTCGCTGCACTATCTCTCCATATCTTGTTTTCTGCCTCCTCAGTGGTAAGAGCCTTCTCAATGGCCTGGGCATAAGTTGTTCCTCCAGATACCGTTGTAATTCTAACATCTCGGCCTATCATAGCATTCAGGCCTCTAATGAATCTATCCTGCCTAGCTGCATCGGTAGGCACAAGGTCTGGTGCGAACTTCGCAAGTCTATCGAAATTTAGGGCATATTCAGTAACAGTTATGTTTCCCTGAACCAGACTCAAGAACTCATTCACTTTTGTTGCTCTGACAACAACATTGTAATATTTCTGACTGAATAATTCTTTAAAACCTTCCCAACTCAATGTAGTAACATCCCTGGTCTGCGATGCCACTTCCCACCAAATACGGGCATCCTTCCTCAACATATAAGTGGTGCAGGCCACTCTATCATGCCCCTCAATCCTCATAAAATCCAGAATTCTAGTGATCATAGTTAGCCATTGCTCGGCTTTCAATGGATCTGGTCCACCCTCAAAAATTGGGGGTTGCTATTTCCTGAACCGCCCATATAACGACTCCCATCTGTTACCAACCTCCCATGCCTGCATAACTGGTACCACTGCAAGTGGTACAATAGGGGCAGCACTCCCTGATGGAGCCTGCTGTTGCAGAATATGGATCTGTTCGTCTTGGCTCTGTAGTCGAGCCTGCATCTCAGCCATTAACTGCTGCCAGTTCTCAGGCACTGGCGGAGGAGTCTGGCCCTGGTCATCACCCCTGGTCCCGGACCTTGTGCCGGCTAGCGTGTAGATTTTCTTGGATGCATAGCTATCCAAGTCAATCTGCAAATAACAACTCGGCAGTCAGACCATGATGACAGGGTAAAAGCTTCTCCAAGATCCATCAATAGAACATAACCAATCACAAACAATCAACATATAAGCATCCATTCTCATGCACTGGCTGCTAATAAGCATGCCTCCAATCTCATTACACAATAGCTATAAAACAGGAATTCATCCATGCACAATATACAATTAATCATCCAAATATTCATCTACATGCACGACGATGCTAATAAACACGCCTCAATAATCTCACACAACAGTCAAGGGCCAGGCTCTATCAGTATCTCATGCTTCCTATAAATCCAATAAACAACAACATTCATAACTCATTTCAGGCACATAAGCATATAAACACATATACACATTACCAAACCCTGATTTGAGCTTGTCTCTAGCAGCGAATGTACATGTCCAGCCAGTCTTCAGGAACCCTTAAACCTAGGACGCTCTGATACCAAGTTGTAATGCCATGGATAGCCAAGACCACTACACTGTGTGTTTATAAAAGTGTGAGACTTGCTAATCAAGTCATTTAATAAAAACGTGTCATTAGCTAAAGGGCTAAAAGACATTTTGGCAGCAACAGATACATTTTATAAGTTATCAACGATTTACAGAAGGGATCCCCAAAAGTAAAATGTTTAAAATATGGATTACAAAATTCAACAGTTAAGAGTAAACGTTAGCCATACTAAGGCAAAATACAAGGTTCTGGTCCTCTCCTCCCTGTAATCTCCTCAACCGTGGCGGCTAAGCGGCCTGACATGTACATTCACCCTGCAGAGCTCTCCAATCAGGGTTGATCAATCTTGCCTTTGCCTTTACCTGCACCACGCAGCACCCGTGAGCCAAGGCCCAGCAAGAAAACAACATACACAACATATACAATATTATCAAACAAATATTCTAATAAGCATGTTAAAATATTCAATCCATAGCATATAAGCATACTTCACGGTACAAATAACCTCAACTATAATTAGATTATTCAACAATCTCATTAATCACATTCATAGCCAAGTATAATAATCAACTACCACAAATACTAGGGCTGACACCTTAGGTCGCACCCTCTGTTTAACCCACTGAATCCGGCCCGCTCAAACCGAGCTCAGTTCATAATAAGCTGTCCTCGGATACCAGTGTTCGAGCCGTGCCAATTGCACAAGTTAACCGTGGCACACTTAGGCCGTTGGTTTACAATATGCATGGTTTTGACGCGGTTCTTCGCCAACAGGTAATTTAAGAAAAGAAGAGAAAGGGATTAGTGTTAATAATGAACCGAAGCAGATATGTGATCTTGAAAAAATGAAATGGTGACTCAAGACACGGTTTTTAAGTGGTTCAAAGGTTAAAATCCTTCTACTCCACTAGTCAATATTATTGCTCTATTATGGGTATATGATTACAGGATATTTCTTACAAGAGATAATCCAACCCTCATCAACTCCCAGGGTCTCCATATTTATAGGAGAAGGCACTTGGGAGTTGGTAAAAAGGTCATCCCGTGACCTTCTTACCTATCGTATCAACTATGTGACATTCATGATTAATTCCTAAACCTGACACATAAGTGAGGTCAAATCAATAGGAAAGGAGATAATGGGCCGCACAGCCCAACCCAGTCGTTGGTGTCTGAATACGCACGTTCCTGCTGCGTGTCCGAGAAGTCAGGGGCATATCGTGCGTGTGTTGACTTTGCAAAGGGTCATAGTCCCCAGGTCCAGCTCGGACCACGATCTGGATAGATAACCCGACCTTCGGTCTACAGAGTCCGGACTCAGTCTTAGGCAATCTCGGCGAACCCTTGGGGTTACCCCGAGCTAAGGAGGTACGACCTTATGACGGAAGCTCTGGTTTTGGGGATGCCCATGAGATAATCATGATTAGGCCGTGGCTCAGCTCGCTAATCAGCCCGTGGGAAAATCAAGGCGTACATCTGCCCCCCAAGCCCCTGCTCGTGGTATACCACGTCGTATAAGGCCACAGTAGGGGTTTTTAGGCTTCCCCATGAACTCTTCACATTCCACCTCTTACGCAGGCGCCTGATACGTGGAACATCGTGGTTGGTGACGGTACATCTTACGAGAACCGCATTGAATGGCCTAACCTATGCCCAGCCGTCGTTTCGTATTTCGAGTGGAGGGCCTCGGATCCCTCATCAGGGCCATCCAACGGCCTTGTATACGTGACCCTTCATGTATATAAAAGGGGTGGCCACCCTACGCATGGGCCACCCTTTCATTTGAAATTTCTCAGAACTTCTTTCCTTCTTCTCTCTTCATCTCAGAAGAAAAAGAAACCCTCTTCTCCACGACCGCCATTCTCAGTGTTCAAGAAGCTCAGGCGTGAGGATTCCTTTGAATCTTTGGAGACAGCAACTCCTACGAAGCTCCAATCTAGGCGACACCTTCACTCACCTCCCAAACAAACACTGTAAGTCTCCTGACCATGCGTATTTTGAAAATATTTTTCACTGTAGCTTAGGTAAATATTTACTATAGACACATGCAAGGGTTTACTGGTTTTTGTGGGTATGAAGGGTGAAAGCCTTTTAGGTTAGGGTATTTTGCTGTAGGAAATCGTTTAGGAGTATGGTTTATAGGATGCATTTTCTGGGAAAAATTTCTGGGTAGGAGTTTTGGAATTTTGGGTGCAAAACCAGGTAGCTTAGGGGACACACTTCACAGGTGGTTTTGCAATTTTTGCCTACTGAAACTTTCCCCCCAAGGAAAATTCTATCCTGACCCTCCTGACACACGAATTCCGAGTAATCGAGGATCTGTTGGGAGCACAGGCGCGTGTTCATTGAACCGCGTGGTCCCACTCTCCACGAGCTGGGCTTACCTCAGCTCGTGCAAATAACACTTTAATTCTTCCTCATGCTTAGGTCGCCTCTTTCTAAAATATTTTCTTTTTGTTCGTTAGGCAACCATGGCACCAAAGAGGAATGCTTCCAAGCAGACTGATGCCGGACTCCCCGATCCCCAACTTTGGTCCGGCGGTGGAGCAGGAGCTCGAGGTGGCTCCTGATGCGTTCTTCGAGGCGGAGAAGATTGTCTCAAAGATCACCGACCAGATGAGGATCAACAAGATATTCCTCTCCCACAACATCGCCCTGGGGAGGACGTCAGTGATTTCCCGACCTCCCGTGGAAGGCGAGCGGAGCTGCGCGCTGCTCGACGAGGCATTCGCGGCCTGGAGCGGCGAGCATTTCAAGGCGAGGGCATTCCTCTCGCTTTACCATTACTTCACTGACTTCCTAAATTATGTGAAGTTGGCCCCATTCCAGCTCCCCCCCAACTCTTATCGGTTGTTGGCGGGGTTGAGATATTTATTTTTGAAGCACGAGTGGGAGGTCCCCACTCCAGCGGACATTTTGTACTTCTTCTGCCTTAAGGCCAGCCCGGATCAACGGGGGCGAGGCGACGGGTTTTACTACTTAACCCGATTTCCCAATACGGCTGCGGTCATCGAGCTGCCCAGCCACCCCAACGACTTCAAGGATCAATTCTTCATGTCGACGGGGTTCAGGAACTGCGAGCTTTACTACTTCAATCGTCCTCATAAGTGTTTTTCATCCTTAGCTCGTAAGTTAAGTGTCGTTTCAGCTCCTCACGTATCCCTTTCTGACTTAGACTAATTCTGCAGCCATCTTCGCAAGGACAGAGAAATCCGTGACCCTCGGGGCCCAATACGAGAAGCTGGCGGGCTTGCCCCCCAGCGAGAAAGATTACCGCGTGCTCGTAACAGACGAGACAATGGTAGCCTGCAAGCTGATTTTCCCAAATCAGACTTTGAACCTCAGGAGGCCCCGGGGGCTTCCCCCAGCTCGCGACACCAGACCCATTATTGTGGAGGAGGTCGTGGGAGATGAAGATGAGGAGGATGAGGGCGACGAAGTTCCCCTCGTGAGGAATAGGAAGTGGGCTTTGGAGGTCGCCCAGAGGACGGGAGAGGAGAGGATCCAATCCAGAGCAGCTGCGGGTCCTTCTGGACAAGGTAACCCTTACATGTTTAGGAGCCTAGATAGGGCCACAGCAGACCCCCGGCTGGCTAGGTTCAATCCTAGGCAGCTCGTCCACCGTCACCGAAGTGATCCAGACCTGAACACAACTCTGCTCTACTGTGTCGACCGGCTCGTGCTGGACTACCAAGATAGCCGGCCTAGGGGCACCGTAGTAGTAGATAACACCCTAGCCTTTAGGTCGATCCTATTCGAGGAGTATGGGACCAACCTTCGGTCATGGACATCACTCCGGAGGGGCGCCATAGCTCCGGGGCTTAGGCAATATGTAGAGGAATCTAGCCCTGAGTCAGCCTCGGACCCAGAACTTGCGCCAGCTCGGGAAGTAATCAACTTAGATTCTTCTTCTAGTTCGGGGGGTAGGATTCCCTTTAGTATACACATACTTGAATTTTTCCTTTTCCCCCCTTATTTTTGTTTGTGTGATTGTTAACTTGTACTAATCATGTCTTTGCTTTGACAGAAGAGATGTCTCAGCTTGAGGAGAGCCTGCGAGGTGCGTTCTTCGGGGAGAACCCCCCAGCAGGGGCCGCTGGGCCAAAAATGAAGAGGCTCCGGACGTCTAAGCACGCCGCCGGGACCCCCACCAAGTCTCTTGCAAAGGAGAAGGAACAAGCCCCAGCTGCTCAGGTCGTGGGAGCAGTCCCTCCTGCTGCAGGGGGAAGCAACATGCCTCCACCTCCTCCGCGAGCTCCGGCCACCGCCCGGGACGCAGGAGCGGAGCTTGGGACCTCGGCGATTGCACCCTCCGAGGTACGCATCCCAGTCAATCCCTAGGATCTGGAGAAGATCCCAGAGGCCTTTCGAGGAACAGTGTATGAGTCGGCGAACTACGCCGTCAGCCACATCTACAAGTTCAATGAGAAGGAGCGTCGGGCCATCGAGACAATGAGCCCGGTGCGCGTGCTGGAGTCTTCACTGGGCATGACCCTAACGGTAAGCTGACTTTACCCTTTCATGGCTTTTTATTACTGCACTTTGCCCTGTTTTTTCTCTCTTTTTTCTAAGGCAATTGTCTTTTCACCTTCGCAGAGCGCCGTTGCCCTTCACCAGAGCATCGCCAGGACCAAAACTCAGCTCGAGGACATGAGAAGCGAGCACCAGACTACCCTGCAGTCGGCTAAGGATGCCTTGGCAGCCTCGCAGGTCGAGTTAGAAAAAACCCGCTCGAAGGTCCAAGAGCTCGAGACCTCCCTTGCCACCTCGCGGACAGACCTAGATGCCGTGAAGGCTGAGGCTGAGGCTGCCCAGGCCGCCGTAAAGGCCGAGCAGACAACTTCGGAAAAGTCCCTAGAAGACCTGTTCTACCATTGTTGGGCCTACAATCCAGACGCTAACTTCTCCTTCCTGTCAGTGAGCCTTTGGGAGCGCTTGCTGGTGAAGTTCCAAGCTCGCCTTGATAAGGAAGCGCCCTCCGAGGCCGGGGAAGGCTCTGGCACGGCTGAGCAAGGCGAGACGGCGACCTCCAAGGGGCCACCTGGCGGAGCTTAGGGTGTTTCCTCTCTTGTGCCCTTCACTATTTTTTTAATATTTTTTGTGTAACCTTTGCATGAGGTGCTTCCACCTCGAGACAATTTGATTTAACGTTTTTAATTGATCCTCTTTCTTGCCCTTACACATTTTGGTTACAATTTTTTGAAAAACTTAGTTCGCGTTAGCTTTTATCCATATCTCGAGCTCTTTAGGAAGAACAATGATCAATAGATTTAAATCAACTTCTAAGTTTTATGACCCGGTTATGACCAGGAACTTATTTTGAAAACTTAGTTCGCGTTAACTTTTATCCATATCTCGAGCCCTTTAGCAAGAACAACGATCAATAGATTTAAATTAACTTCTAAGTTTTATGACCCGGTTATGACCAGGAACTTATTTTGAAAACTTAGTTCGCGTTAACTTTTATCCATATCTTGAGCTCTTTAGGAAGAACAATGATCAATAGATTTAAATCAACTTCTAAGTTTTATGACCCAGTTATGACCAGGAACTTATTTTGAAAACTTAGTTCGCGTTAAATTTTATCCATATTTCGAGCTCTTTAGGAAGAACAATGATCAATAGATTTAAATCAACTTCTAAGTTTTATGACCCGGTTATGACCAGGAACTTATTTTGAAAACTTAGTTCGCGTTAACTTTTATCCATATCTCGAGCCCTTTAGGAAGAACAACGATCAATAGATTTAAATTAACTTCTAAGTTTTATGACCCGGTTATGACCAGGAACTTATTTTGAAAACTTAGTTCGCGTTAACTTTTATCCATATCTTGAGCTCTTTAGGAAGAACAATGATCAATAGATTTAAATCAACTTCTAAGTTTTATGACCCAGTTATGACCAGGAACTTATTTTGAAAACTTAGTTCGCGTTAACTTTTATCCATATTTCGAGCTCTTTAGGAAGAACAACGATCAATAGATTTAAATCAACTTCTAAGTTTTATGACCCAGTTATGACCAGGAATTTATTTTGAAAACTTAGTTCGCGTTAACTTTTATCCATATTTCGAGCTCTTTAGGAAGAACAATGATCAATAGATTTAAATCAACTTCTAAGTTTTATGACCCGGTTATGACCAGGAACTTATTTTGAAAACTTAGTTCGCGTTAACTTTTATCCATATCTCGAGCTCTTTAGGAAGAACAACGATCAATAGATTTAAATTAACTTCTAAGTTTATGACCCGGTTATGCTCCAGGAACTTATTTTGAAAACTTAGTTCGCGTTAACTTTTATCCATATCTCGAGCTCTTTAGGAAGAACAACGATCAATAGATTTAAATCAACTTCTATGTTTTATGACCCGGTTATATCCAGGATAGGACTTAGTTAGCTTTTAATCCTTATCAATATCTCGCATTTTTTAAGAAAAACAACGGTCAATCGATATGAATCAACTTCTAAGTCATTAAGGAGACCTGGTTATATCCAGGTACCATATGCCCCCCAAGTAACTGGGAAAGGGTCTTTCGTGGTTACTTTAGATTACACTTGCAAACATGTACAAAAGCTGATCTTCATTAATACATAAAGAATGGCCTTCCAGGCCTTACAAGTGAATCAATGATAATATTTCTTTAAGTGGATGGCGTTCCAAGTCCGCGGGACCGCCCCTCCATCAAGCCGAGCTAACTTATAAGTTCCCTCCTTAATGATTTCGATGACCTGGTACGGTCCTTCCTAGTTTGGTCCCAAGACTCCATCTTTGGGATCTTTCCCGGCCAGGAAAACTCTCCTTAGGACCAAGTCGCCAATGCTAAAGGCGCGCTTTTGACTTTGGTGTTGAAGTAGCGAGTGATTTTCTGCTGATAATGGGCGAGCTGGAGTTGCGAATCCTCTCGCCTTTCATTAACATGGTCAAGGGAATTGCACAGGAGCTCGTGGTTGCGGTCCTGGTCGTAAGATTGGACCCTATGCGAAAGCACCTTAACCTCCATGGGGAGGACTGCATCACTCCCAATGGTTAGGGGAAAAGGAGTATGACCCGTAGGAGTCCGATGCGAGGTCCGGTATGCCCATAGGACCTGGGGGAGCTGTTCTGGCCAGACCCCTTTCGCATCATCTAATCTCTTCTTGAGGCTCGCCTTTAGAGTCTTGTTGACAGCTTCGACCTGGCCATTCGCCTGAGGATAGGCCACGGAGGAGAAACTTTTCACAATTCCATACCTTTCACAAAGCTCGGTGAACAGGTGGCTGTCGAACTGAGTACCATTGTCGGAGACAATCTTCTTGGGCAGGCTGAATCGACAGACAATGCTTTTAACCACGAAGTCAAGCACTTTTTTGGACGTTATTGTTGCCAAAGGTTCTGCCTCAGCCCACTTTGTAAAGTAGTCGATGGCTACCACGGCGTAATGGACCCCGCCCTTTCCAGTGGGGAGGGCGCCAACCAAGTCTATCCCCCAAACGGCAAACGGCCATGGGGACGAGATCATCTTTAGCTCAACTGGAGGAGCTCAGGCAACTGGGGTGAATCGCTGGCACTTGTCGCACTTCTTCACGTATGAGATCGAGTCTTTGGATAGAGTTGGCCAGTAGTACCCCTGCCTCAGGAGCTTTAAGGCCAAGCTCTGCCCCCCAGTGTGGTCTCCGCAAAAACCCTCGTGCACCTCCTGCAGGATGGCCTTTGCTTCTTCTGGAAGAACACATCGTAGGAGAGGCAGGGAGTGCCCACGCCGGTATAACACCCCATCTACTATCGTATACCTCGGAGTTTGATAGAGTACTCGCCATGCATCATTACGCCCTTCAGGCAGCTTTCCCTCGACGAGATACTCAAGGATGGGGGTCATCCAGGTCGGCCTGGCGTTGATCATCTCGACCTCCATCCTTACTTCTTCTATACTTGGTTTCTCCAAGAATTCTACTGGTACTACCCCCAAGGTCTCTGTCTCCCCAGAGGTGGCGAGCTTGGCAAGAGCATCTGCGTTAGCGTTCTGCTCCCGAGGTATCTGTTCGATCGAGCCTCTCTTAAATGCGGACAGCTCAGCTTTTACCTTTGCCAGATAGGCGGCCATCTTGGCTCCCCGTGCTTGATATTCGCCCAGAACCTGGTTTACCACGAGCTGGGAGTCACTGAAGCACTGGACGGAGCCCGCCTTCAACTCCTGGGCTATCCTCAGCCCGGCCAGCAAAGCTTCGTATACGGCCTTATTGTTGGAGGCCTTGAACCCGAATCTCAGTGCCGAGTGGAATCTATGTCCTTCGGGGGATATCAAAATGATTCCAGCTCTGGAGTCGTTCTCGTTGGATGAACCATCCATAAAGATCCTCCACGACGCCTGGGACGAGGTGACCTGGGGTGAGTCTTCTGCGGGATCCTCCTGGAATCCCGTGCATTCTGCCATAAAATCGGCCAGGGCCTGACCTTTTATAGCAGTTCGCGGAGTGTACATAATCTCGAACTGACTGAGTTCGATGGCCCACTTTAACAAACGTCCCGATGCTTCAGGATTTTGCAAAACCTGCCTTAAAGGCTGATCGGTCATGACGTGTATCGAGTGGGACTGGAAGTACGACCTGAGATTTCGCGAGGCCGTGATAAGGTAGAACGCCAATTTCTCCATCAACGGGTATCGAGATTCAGCTCTGAGAAGTCTCTTGCTGATGTAGTAGACTGGTCTCTGAACTCGGTCTTCTTCATGTACCAACACGGCACTCGCTGCATCCTCAGTGACAGCCAGGTAGAGAAAAAGAGGCTCTCCTACTTTGGGTTTGGATAATACGGGTGGCTCGGCCAGATGTGCCTTCAGGTCGAGGAATGCGCTTTCGCACTCTTCTGTCCATTCGAACTTCTTGTTTCCTCGGAGCAGGTTGTAGAATGACAAACACTTATCGGTGGACTTGGAAATAAACCGATTGAGGGCTGCCACTCTTCCTGTCAGGCCTTGGACATCTTTTCGTGACCTGGGCGAGGGAAGCTCGAGAAGTGATCGGATCTTGTCGGGGTTTGCTTCGATTCCTTGGGTATTGACTATGAGGCCCAGGAATTTCCTGGACGCGACTCCAAAAGTGCACTTCTGCAGATTAAGTCTCATGCCATACTCCCGTAGTATCTTAAAACATTCTTCCAGGTCAGAAACATGGTCGTCGGCAGTCTTTGACTTGACTAGCATGTCATCAACGTATACTTCCATGTTTTTTCTGATCTGGTCCACGAACATTCTATTGACTAACCTTTGGTAGGTAGCTCCGGCGTTCTTCAACCCGAACGGCATAACCTTGTAACAATAAACATTTGTCGGGGTCATGAAGCTGGTGTGTTCCTGGTCCGCTGGATTCATGGCTATCTGATTGTAGCCTGAGTATGCGTCCATAAAGGACATGAGCTCGTGCCCCGCCATGGCATCTATCAGTTGGTCAATCCTTGGCAGTGGAAAACAATCCTTGGGGCAGGCTTTATTCAGGTCGGAGAAGTCTATGCAGGTCCGCCATTTTCCGTTGGGCTTCGGGGCTAGCACGGGGTTGGCAACCCATATTGGAAACTTGGCTTCACAGATAAAGCCGCATTTCTTGAGTCGAGCCACCTCTTCCTCCAAGGCTTCAGCCCGAGCTGTTCCTAGGCGTCTTTGCTTCTAGGACTTGACGGGAACGCTTTTATCCATATGAAGTGTATGCATGATGACACTCGGGCTGATTCCCACCATGTCCTCATGGGACCAGGCAAACATGTCTAGGTTATCCCGCAGAAATTTAGTCAGCTCCGCCTTCCTCTTGCTATAGAGGTTTTTCCCGAGCTTAACCGTTCGTGGTGGGTTCTGCGGATCAATGTTCACTTCCTCGAGCTCCTCAATCGCCTGGAGCTCGGATCTGTCCTCGCCTATTCGGGGGTCAATATCCTCACTTAAGATGACATTTTCCCCTTCGGCGCTTTGAGGTTTTTCAATCTCAGGATTAGCTAAGGGTTCCTGAGATTCCTCTCCACCACCTTGAATGGCCATTGCCAGCTGCCCGGGTTTAGATTTTCCCTTCATGGAAATGTTGTAGCATTCCTTGGAAGCGAGTTGATCGCCATGAACAGTGCATATTCCCGTGGAAGTAGGAAATTTCATCGCGAGGTGGCGAATGGAAGTGACGGTCTCAAAAGCCATGAGCGTAGGCCGCCCCAAGATCACATTGTATGCAGCGGAGCAATCGATGACCACGAATTCGAGGAGCTTGGAGACTGTCCGAGATCCTTCTCCTAGGGTGATCACCAGCTCGATCGTCCCTATTGCTGCTGATCCCTCTCCCGAAAAACCATACAACATCATGGAGGTCGTCTTTAGCTCAGCGACGGTTAAACCCATCTTTTCTAACGTGGATCAGAACAGGAGGTTCACCGAGCTCCCGTTGTCGATCAGCACCCTCCTCACTCTCCGATTGGCGAGTTGAACTGCCACGACGAAAGGGTCATTGTGAGGGAATTGGACATGGCCTGCATCTTCCTCCGTAAAAATGATCGGTTGTCTCTCCAACCGCTGCTGTTTTGACTGGCGCTGCTCCGGGACGAACTCTACTCCGTTATGAGCCTTTAGTTCGTTCACGTATCTCTTCTGGGCACCCCTGATCGTGCCGGTCATGTGCGGACCCCCAGAGATGGTGGATATCTCTCCTCCAACCACGGGAGGAGGGAAGTCCTGATCTACCCGAGGCCCGGGCTGACTGGCCGAGATTCTGGAGCAGGTCGACTTACTGGAACCCTGTTCCGCGCGTATTGAGCCAAGGGGCCGGCTCGGATGAGAGTCTCGATCTCATCTTTTAGATGCCTACAATCGTCGGTATTGTGGCCAACATCGTTATGAAAACGGCAAAACTTGGAGGTGTCTCTCTTCCCCTTATGATGCTTTAATGGCTCCGGCCTCTTCCAGGGGACTCGAGTAGAGTTGGCTAGGAAGATGTTCTCCCTAGACTGGGTGAGCTCTGTATAAGTCACGAAGACGGGCTTGAATTTGTCTACGGACTTATTCTTCTTTTGGCCGTGTTGACCGTTTTCGCCATTTCCCTTTCTTTTGCCTCCACCGGGCTGGTGGTTCTGTGAGACGTTTTGGGTCGCTACCACGACCTCCGTCCCCACTCCAGTGGTCTGTTCGGGGACCTAGCTGGTTCCCGCAACTGAGGCTTCGGCCTCCTCCAAGTTAATCCATTCTTGGGCCCTGTTAAGGAATTCGTTAACCGAGCTGACTCCCTTCCTTTGTATATCCTTCCAGAGATCTCCTCCAACGAGGATTCCAGTTCTCATGGCCATGAGCTTGGAGCTATCATCCGCGTCTCTGGCTTGAGCAGCCATTCGCAAATCTGCTCAGGTAGGCCTTCAGAGTCTCACCGGGCTGCTGCCTCACGTTAGCCAGGGAATCAGCCTGAACACGGGCGGCCTGGGAGGCTCGGAATGCCCTTTTGAAGTCTGCCGAGAAAGTCTTCCAGGAGCTGATTGACTGTCTCTTACTTTGCTTGAACCACTGCCTGGCAGGTCCAGTCAATGTGGAAGGGAATATCAAACATCTCAGCTTAGGGCCAATGTTGTGGGCCATCATTAGGGTGTTGAACATCCCTAGATGGTCCGATGGGTCTCCGTCCCCATTGAACTTTGACAAGTGCGGCATACGGAAACCAGATGGGTACGCCGTTGCTGCTATGCTGGGGGAGAAGAGTTCCATCTCGTCCCCTGAATCATATTCATCTTTTTCTTTTTCTGACAGGAGCTTCCTCATCAGCTCCTCCATCTGAGTCAGGCGCTCGAGGGTTTGGTCCTGATGTCCTTGGTTATTCCGGGGCTGTTCAACAGCTCCGGATCCATTATACATATTTGGTGGGTTATCGCCCCTCCTATCTTGAGATAGGTTATTTGGGGCATTCCCTCCGTTACGTACTTCGGACAGGGCTCCCCCTGAGCGAGCGTGGCCATCTCCTCCTGCTGGTTCCCCCTGTGGGAGTTAAGGCGATCTCGCAGGTCGCCTCCCTGGGTGGTTTGATGACTTTGTGCCGAACTCAAACACTAACGCAGGTCTCCCCCAGAGAGATCACTCCGGCGACTGCCGGTCCAGTGGCTCCTGCTAGATAGGCTTGGAGTCCACCCCTGGTGGGGATGATCTGGGCTTTCCCTTGGCGCCCTGCTACGCCGGGAAGGTCCAGCTGATGGCGAGTTTCTCCTACTACTCCCATAGGCTTGGATATCTCGGACGGACCGAGGAGGAGAAGGATACCTGATTGGGGAAGGAGGATGCCTGACTGGAGGGCGATCCTAGTTCCATCAGAACTGATCAAGTTTGGTGGCGGCCTATCGGCCCTGCCAACCTGCTGGTCCCGCGTCTGACAATCTGGACGAGGCGTAGGTCGGTTGTTGGGGACGGGCCGATGCTGCGAGCCCACCCCGGATATCCTTCGGGAATTTCCCCGAGCTCCCCTGGGCGCTCTCGAGGATGGCTGGGAACTAGGAGTTGACGTTCTGACCGAACGGCTGTATTGCTGTTGCCTGGCTTCAGGCATTTCTTCGAAGCTTGCCTCTCGGTGATGTGATGAAGGAGTGGAATTGGCTGTCGGAAGTCTATCCGACCGGCTATGCCTGGACTGGTTACCCCAGCGAGACTTAGGAGCCTCACCTTGCCTCTCTCCGACGTTAACGTCGGTTGTGAGAGGGGGTAGTCGGGCTAGCACATCCTTGATCTGCTGGTTAGCTATTGCTAGCTGGCTCCTCAACTGAGCGTTCTCCATCTCCACAGCCGTGTAATAACACAGGTTTGGATTAGGTGGCCGGGGCGCTGAACTTTCGGTGTCATCTTGGCCCACCGGCTGCTTTCCTGGCCGCTGCTGGGTCTCAGGAACTTGTTCACCAGGGGTGGCAGTATGATGAGCCTCCTGCCCATCATGTTGCTCTGTCTTGTTACTGTGCTTGGATCGAGTAGTCACCATAATTGGATGTTTTCTACAAAACTAACCAAACTTGCTCTCAATGAAAGCACCAAACTGTTGACGCGGTTCTTCGCCAACAGGTAATTTAAGAAAAGAAGAGAAAGGGATTAGTGCTAATAATGAACCGAAGCAGATATGTGATCTTGAAAAAATGAAATGGTGACTCAAGACACGGTTTTTAAGTGGTTCAAAGGTTAAAATCCTCTACTCCACTAGTCAATATTATTGCTCTATTCTGGGTATATGATTACAGGATATTTCTTACAAGAGATAATCCAACCCTCATCAACTCCCAGGGTCTCCATATTTATAGGAGAAGGCACTTGGGAGTTGGTAAAAAGGTCATCCCGTGACCTTCTTACCTATTGTATCAACTCTGTGACATTCATGATTAATTCCTAAACCTGACACATAAGTGAGGTCAAGTCAATAGGTAAGGAGATAATGGGCCGCACGGCCCAACCCAGTCGTGGGTGTCTGAATACGCACATTCCTGCTGCGTGTCTGAGAAGTCAGGGGCATATCAGACACGTGATGTCTGATATGTGCACATTTACCTTGCATGTGTTGACTTTGCTAAGGGTCATAGTCCCCAGGTCCAGCTCGGACCACGATTTGGATACCTAACCCGACCTTCGGCCTACAGAGTCCGGACTCAGTCTTAGGCAATCTCGGCAAACCCTTGGGGATACCCCGTGCTAAGGAGGTACGACCTTATGACGGAAGCTCTGGTTTTGGGGATGCCCACGAGATAATCATGATTAGGCCGTGGCTCAGCTCGCTAATCTGCCCGTGAGAAAATCAGGGCGTACACATGGCATAATACCATTCTTTCAATCATATATATCAGGGAGCCCTTAGTCCCGTTCAATTATTCAACCAGGTATAGTTTCCTTACCTTTGGCTTTTAGATGAATTAGTTATGGGCGATACTCCTTGAGCGCGATCCAATCCCCGAGCCCTAGCTTAGCACCTAGTCACAACCATGATGAAGGATACCATTAACAATCTTAAATGAGTTTCTAAACCAAGTTCTAGTCCTCAGACATTGAACTTCACCAAATATGGTAAGAGATTCAATCCCGAGCACCCTAGGTTAAATTCCCAAGCCTAAAATCTCAAAATCCCAAAATCCCTTAAGGGCCCCGGCATAGGCCATCCATGCCGCAGCATGGCCCCAAATAGAGCCCTCTTAAGGCACAAAAATAGGTAAGGCCGCGGCATTCGTTAGGCCATGCCGCAGCCCGCCCTCCTTCCTCAGCACAACTCAACTTCCAAGGGTCGCGGGTCACCAAGAACCATTCCGCGGCCCGACCCTTCAAACCCAGAAAAATCACCATTTTTAACTTTCAAACCTCATGCAAGCTCACTCAAAACCACCCCAAATCCTCAACTCAACTATCCACAAATATCCCACAAGATTACAACAACTCAACCCAGCTGAATCCTAGGCTAGAAACCCATCAAAAACCCATTTCAACTACTGAAACTTCCTAACTTAAAAACACAAAACCCAGTCATGCCAAACTCGAATTCAACCATTAAACCTTGGATTAAAGCTTACCTCAGCTGCAGAATCAATTCTCCAAGAGTTCCCTGACCTAACTTCAAAGATTCCAACCTCAAATCCAACCTTGAATACCAAAACCACAACCATTAAAAACTCAACCATTTTCTCAAAATTCCCAACCATAGAAACGAAAATTCAAAGCTTACCTTGGCTCTATTTCTATCCTTGATCAGTTCCTGAGCTAATCCTCCAGATTATTCCCTTCAATTCCCAAATATTCAACTTGATTCTCTTGAAAATTCAGAGTTGTTCTTCTTCCTTAAGAGAGAGAAGAGAGAGAAGGCTGGGAGGGTCGGTTTACACTTTCTGTCTAGTATTTTCTAAGTCCTTCCAAGTATATCCTTAGGTTATTAGACTAATCCCAAAGCTCGGGGTACCAGAAACGTCCCCGAGGGAAAAACGGTAAAATCTCCCAATAAGCCCGCCTAGACATCCTAACCTCAAATATATCTCCAATTATTTATTTTCATAACCCGACAGCCCAAATCACTATCTGATACCTAAAATACCCTTAACTTGTCCATAGTCAATCATAATGTCCCGTTGTAACTTTCCCGCTGTCTAGCCTTAGGATCGCCCCCAAGTCGCTGGCTGTAGATTTACCCTAGGAGGCCGATGCTGAGATGCCGCCACTCGAGGATGCTGAAGCTGATGCCGAGGGCAGCAAGATGGAGGAAGTCGACTATGCTTTGTTGTCTGATTAACAAACCATGATTTTTAGAGTTTAAGTTTTCGTTATTATATAAGTATTTTTTTTTCTGGGGCTTTTTTGGTACTGTTGCCAACTTTTGTGGTGGGTTTTTTTTATTATCCAGAGGTATTGTTTTGGACAAGTTATATTTTCCTTTTTGGTCTTTGCGATATTAAAAAACTATTTTATATAAATTATCATATATTTTGATCGGTCTGCCTTTTTGTACTTATAATTTGTTTTGCTTTGTTTATTCTATTTTTGCTTGGCCCTTGAAATATCTGCAGATTTATCTTTACATTAAGATAAATTATTTTTCTTTCGAGGAATTGAATGATTATTAAGATATTAGCAGATCTTTCTAATTATAAAAATTATCATTTTTTTTTCTTAAATTAGGAATGCTTAAAATGTTCTCCCAACAATTTAACACCTCAACACTAATTCTATTTGAAAATATTGGAATTATCTTTTTTATTATTAGCGTTATTTAGCTCAGTAATTTAAACAAAATGATCATCTTTTTATAATTGTGTTAAGTTTTTTTATTTTCTTCCTACTCTATTCTTTATTTTATAGTATCTATTCAACAATATTAGAATTATTAATATTTATTTTGATCATATAAGCATTTTGGCAAGAAAATGTACGAGATAATACCATATACATAATCAAGTTCAGAAATCGAATATAAGTTGAGAAAATTTGTAAGAAGTGGATTTTCACTTCAGTAGTTCTTTCTTATGTACGTATTCACACATATATAATGAGATTCTCATAGACCCTTTTATTAAATTTACACTTAAAGTAAATAAAATCAACAATAATGTCCCGTTGTAACTTTTCCCGCTTTCACATATATATTTCATATTATCATCAATTATCATATAAACACTATTAATCACATAATTACACATTTAAATCAATAACATTCATTCTAATCTCATTTATGCCCTCCTGGCACACTAATCAAGACCCTTAAGTCTCATTAGCGAATTTGGGATGTTACAGAAACAGAGGCTAGGCCTCCTCGAAGATAGACACGCACTGCAGCTCTGCCCTGTGGCGCCGCAACGCTTCCCCACTGCAGAGCCTCCTTGGCTCTTCCTTGCTTCACAGGGCCGCGACACTCTAGAACAGAGCTGCGGCCCAACCCTTCGTGGCTAGAAAATCCACCATTCCTAACATCCTAACCTTGCTCAAAGCCACCTCAAAGCACCCTAATTCCAAAACCCATTGATCACAAAAATTTTAACATGATTCTAGCAACGTAATCCAACAAAAACCTAGCTTAAAAACTCATTAAAATCCCATTTTGATTTCTGAAACCCAGTAGCTCAAGAACTCTAAAACCAGTCATGCAAACTCAAAATTTAAACTCTAAATTACGAATTGAAGCTTACCTTCTTTGATGAACCACTTCCTTAACAATTTCTGAGCTAAAACCCAAACTATCCAGCTTCAATTCAGTCCTTAAATTTCAAAACCATAAACACTTTAAAACCCAGCCAAAACATAGAATTCTAATGATCAAGAGTGTAATTTAGCCCTTACCTTAATCCTGGTTGAGTTTCCTTAGTTAGAACTGAGTTAATTCCTCAAAACTTCAGCTAAAATCATAGAGTTTCCAGCTGAGTTTCTTAGATTCTAGTGATTTTTCTTGAAAAAGAAGAAGAAAGAGGGAGAGAGAGAGAGAAGAGGGTCAGTTCCTCTATTTCCACCAACTTCTAAGGTTTTTGTTTTACTTAGTCTATCCTTGGGTAATTAAGTTAATCCCAAGGCCCGGGGTACCAAAAACGTCCCCGAGGGCAAAATGGTAAAATTCTCCAATATTCCTGCCTAAGCTTCCTAACCCAAATATATCTCCAATTATTTATTTCCATAACCCAATAACCTGAATAACCATCTAATACCCGAAACACCCCTTGACTTGCCCCAAGTCAAGTATTAAGACCCGTTGTGACTTTCCTGCTAACTAGCTCCCTAGGATCGCCTCGAGTCGCACGCTGCAGATTTACCCACATAATAATGTGGTTCTCACAAATATAACATATAATCACATTTACACTCATATAATCACACGTTAATAAATTCACACATAAACCAATTATGCCATCCCGGCACACTAATCAAGGCCCTTAAGCCAGATTAGTGGTTTTGGGTCGTTACAACTATCCCCTCCTACGCAGAATTTTTTCCTCGAAATTTACCTGAATAGCTCGGGATACTGATCCCGTATCACTGTCTCTAGCACCCAGGTAGCTTCCTCGACCTTGCTATTTCTCCACAACACTTTAACTAACATAATCATCTTGTTCCGTAGAACTCTATCCTTATGGTCCACAATCTGAATCGGTCGCTCCTCATAGGACAAGTCTGTATGTAACTCTAGGTCCTCATACTTCAATTTATGTGTTGGATCTGAAACATACTTCCGCAACATGGAGAAATGAAATACATCGTGAACTCCTAACAACGACGGTGGCAAGGCCAACCTGTAAGCCACCTGTCCAATCCTTTCTAAAATCCCGAAAGGTCCAACAAATCAAGGGCTCAACCTGCCCTTTACTCCAGACCTCTTCACCCCTCGCAGTGGTGAAACTCACAGAAACACGTGGTCCCCAACTTGAAACTCCACGTCTCTACGCCTAGGATCAGCATAGCATTTTTGCTTACTCTGCGAAGCAAGCATCCTGGCTCGAATCTTCTCAATAGCTTCACTTGTCTTCTGAACCATGTCTGGCCCCAAATACTTTCTCTCACCCATCTTGTCCCAATGAATGGGCGACCTGCACTTCCTTCCATATAACAATTTATAAGGAGCCATTCCAATCGTGGACTAATAACTATTGTTATATGAGAACTCAATCAACGGGAGATACTTACTCCAAGACTACTCGAAATCAATCACACATGCCCTAAGCATATCCTACAACACCTGAATCATCCTCTCAGACTGTCCATCAGTCTGAGGATGAAAAGCTATGCTAAATTTCAGCTGAGTCCCCATAGCTTTCTATAGAGCTCCCCAGAACTTGGAGGTAAAGATAGGGTCTCGATCAGATACAATGGACTTGGGAACCCCATGGAGATGAACTATCTCCCTCACATACAACTCTGCATATGGCTCCTATGTAAGTTGACTTCACTGGTAGAAAATTTGCTGACTTGGTGTATCTGTCCACTATTACCCACACCGAGTCACAAAGTCCCACTATCCTGGGTAGACCTCCCACAAAATCCATCGCAATGTCCTCCCACTTCCACTCAGGAATACCCAAAGGCTGAAGCAACCCTGCTGGTCGCTGATGCTCAGCCTTCACTTGCTGACATGTCAAACATCTGGCCACATACTCTTTCACAACCTTTTTCATCCCAGGCCACCAATATAATGTCTGTAGATCTTGATACATCTTTGTGGTACCCGGATGAAGCGAGTATGGCATAGTGTGAGACTTATCTAGTATCTCTCGTCTCATCCCCTCATCTGCCGGAACACAAATCCGCCCCTGATACTGAAGCATACGTGCCTCAAAAACAGAATAATCTGTAGTTATCCCTGCAAAGACATTCTGCCTAACTTCTTGAAGCTGCACATCTACCATTTGTCCCTCCTTGATCTGCTCTAGCAGGGTCGACTGCAAGGTAATATTGGCCAACCGGCCTACCACCAATTCTATCTCCGCCCTGGTCATCTCATCGGCTAACTTTCGGGAGATCTAAACTGAATTAAATAACTGCCCTGAGCCCCTCCGGCTCAAAGCATCTGCCACAATATTGGCTTTCCCTGGGTGATAAAGAATGTCACAATCATAATCCTTAACCAACTCTAACCAACGCCTTTGCCTCATGTTCAGATCCTTCTGGATGAAGAAGTACTTCAAACTCTTATGGTCAGTGTATATCTCGCACTTATCCCCATACAGATAATGCTGCCAAACCTTTAGTGCGAACACCACTGCTGCCAACTCCAACTCATGGGTAGGATACTGCTACTCATACTCCTTCAGCTGCCGCGATGCATAAGCTATAACCTTCTCATTCTGTATCAACACACAGCCCAAACCCATCCTCGATGTATCACAGTATACTACGAACTTTCCTTCTTCCAAAGGAAGACTCCGAACAGGTGCAGTAATAAGCCGTCACTTCAACTCTTGGAAACTGTCCTCACACTTCTCTAACCAAACGAACTTCTGGTTCTTTCTTGTCAACTCTGTCATTGGTGAAGAAATTTTTGAAAATCCTTCTACAAACTGACTATAATAGCCTGCCAACCCAAGAAAACTCCGCACTTCAGAGGCATTCCTGGCCTCGGCCAATCTCTCACTGCTTCCACCTTCGACGGATCCACTTTAATCCCTTCTGCGCCAACTATATGCCCAAGAAAAGTCACCTCAGGCAACCAAAACTCACATTTCTTAAACTTAGCATATAACTGGTGTTCTCTTAACCTCTGTAATACCTGTCGAAGATGCCGCTCGTGCTCTACCTCTAAACTATAGTACACTAAGATGTCGTCGATGAAGACAATGACGAACTGCTCCAAGAAATCCTTGAACACCCTGTTCATTAGATCAATAAAAGCTGCTGGGGCATTGGTCAAACCAAAAGACATGACCAAGAACTCATAGTGCCCATACCGCGTTCGGAAGGCTGTCTTCGGTATGTCCTCATCCTTAATCCTCTACTGGTGATAACCAGATCGAAGATCAATCTTTGAGAACACCGTCTTTCCCTGCAGCTGATCAAACAAGTCATTATTCCTTGGTAGAGGGTACTTATTCTTAATAGTTAACTTGTTCAATTCCCTGTAATCTATACACATCCTCAAAGTCCCATCATTCTTCTTAACAAACAAAACTATAGCACCCCTTGGGGAGTAACTAGGCCTGATGAATCCCAAATCCAAAAGTTCTTCCAGATGTATCTTCAACTCCTTTAACTCTGCCGGTGCCATCCTATATGGTGCTCTTGATATTGGTTCTGTCCCCGGTGCTAACTCAATAACAAATTGAATCTGCCTGCGTGGCGGCAATCCCAGTAGCTCCTTAGGAAATACATCCAAATACTCACAAACCACCCTGGTCTCTCCCAGCCCCACTGGCAACATCTTGGTACTGTCCACAACACTAGCCAGAAAAACCTATACATCTAGCCTGTAGCAAGTCTCTCGCTCTCAATGCAGAAATCATGGGTATGCAGGGTCCACATATTGTACCCACGAAGACAAAAGGGTCCTCGCCCTCAGGCACAAAAGTCACCATCTTCTTCCTGCAATCAATAGTAGCCCCATACCTGACCAGCCAATCCATCCCTAAGATCATATCAAAATCCTCCATGTCTAACTCAATCAATTCAACCAAAAGTTCTCTACTATCAACCATCACTGGCAGTGCCCTAATCCACCTCCTAGAAACTACTAGTTCCCCAGTAGGCAATAAAGTCCCAAACCCCACAGTCTGATACTCACTAGGTCTACACAGTCTATCAATCACTTTACTAGAAACTAAGGAATGTGTAGCACCAGAATCAATCAATACAGAAAAAGGAGAGCCAGCGCTAGAAAGCTGACCTGTCACTACTGAGGGACTAGCCTCGGTCTCTGCCTGCGTCAAGGTGAACACTCGAGCTGGAGTCAAGTTGTCCACCTTTCCTGCTTCCCCTTTCTTCACTGTTGGGCAATCCTTCTTGAGATGCCCCATCGTGCCACATACATAGCAAGCCTTGGCCCGACATTCACCCTGATGGCGTCTTCTACACCCCGAGCATTCTACATAACTCCTCCATGGTTCACTGCCGCCCTGACCACCCCTATCAGGACCAACAGCAGTCGAAGTGTCAGGGGTCTTTCATTTAAAATCACTAGGGCCTCCGCCCCTACCTAACCTAGAATAAGGAGGCACCACCCTGCGACCCTCGCGCCTCACTGCACTTTCCTTCCAAATTTTGTTCTCCTCTTCCTCAGCGGTAAGAGCCTTCTCAACAGCCTGGGCATAAGTTGTTCCTCTAGGTACCGTTGTAATCCTAACATCCCGGGCTATCATAGCATTAAGCCCCCTAATGAACTTGTCCTGCCTAGCTGCATCAGTAGGCACAAGGTCTGGTGAGAACTTCGCGAGTCTGTCAAATTTCAGGGCATATTCTGTAATTGTCATGCTGCCCTTAACCAACCCTACAAACTCATTAACCTTTGCTGCCCTGATGGCAACATTAAAATACTTCTGACTGAACAAATCTTTAAATCCTTCCCAACTCAATGTAGTGACATCCCTGGTCTGTGAGGCCACTTCCCACCATATGCGGGCATCCTCTCTCAACATATCCGTCGAACAAGCCAATCTGTCAGGTCCCTCTATCCTCATGAAATCCAGGATAGTAGTAATCATAGTCAGCCATTGCTCGGCCTTCAATGGATTAGGTCATCCCTCAAAGATTGGGGGCTGCTGCTTCCTGAACCGCTCATATAATGGCTCCCACCTGTTCCCAACCTCCCATGGCTGCACAACTGGTACCACTGCAGGTGGTACAATAGGGGCGGCACTCCCTGATGGAGCATGTTGTCGCAACAAGCGAATCTGCTCATCCTGACTTTGTAATCGCGCTTGCATATCTGCCATAAGTTGCTGCCACTTCTCAGGGACTGGCGGAGGAATCTGGCCTTGATCATCACCTCCGGTCCCAGACCTAGTGGCGGCTAGTTGTGTAGATTTTTTTGGATGCATAGCTATCCAAGTCAATCTGCAATCAACAACTCGGGAATCAGACCATGATGACAGGGTAAAAGCTTCTCCAAAATCCATCAAAGGAATATAACCAATCACAAACAATCGAGATATAAACATTTATTCACATGTACCGGCACTGCTAATAAGCATGCCCCAACATTTCCATACAACAACTAAGATATAAGCATCCATCCATACACAATATGATGTCCATCATCTAGATATTCATTTACATACACAACAATGGTAATAAGCATTCCTCAATATTTTCATACAGCAGTCAAGGGCCAGGCCCTATCAGTATCACATGCATCCTATTAATTCAATAAATGAAAACATTCATAATTCATTCCAACCATACAAGCATATAAGCATATATATCCGCATTACCAAACCCTGAATTGAGCTTGTCTCTAGCAGTGAATGTACATGTCCAGCCGGTCTTCAGGAACCCTTAAACCTAGGACGCTCTGATACCAAGTTGTAACGCCCTGGATAGCCAAGACCGCTACACTGTGTATTTGTAAAGGTGCAGGACTTGCTAATCAAGTCAACCAGTTAAAAAACATGATTTCTAAAGTCATTAATGTGCTAGAGTTAAAAGGTTTTGGTCTCAAAAGACACTTTTCATATAATTAAACATTTACACATGGGATCCCAAGAGAAATAGTGCTTAAAAGTCTGTTTACAAAATTTCCAGTGTATAGACAACCACCAGCCTTTCTAAAGGCAAAACAAATGTTTATGGTTTTCCTGTCCCTGTCTCCCCTCAACCCTGGCGGCTGAGCAGCTGTTCGTGTACATTCTACTCTCAGAGCTCTCCGAGTCAGGGCTGATCAACCTTGCCCTTGCCTTTACCTGCACCACGAAGCACCCGTGAGCCAAGGCCCAGCAAGAAAACTTAACATCGTATAGTGAGCAATAATAACAGTTGAATAACCCTTAAAGCATGTTCATACACTTAACATTCCATAATAATCACAAAGCATGAAGATTCAACCACAGAACCAGCTAATCATCACCCAGCTATACAGCACAACATTCCACCAATCAATAATAACAAACAAATCACATAATAATCAGGGTGGACACCTTAGGTCACACCCTCTATTTACCCCACTGACTCCGGCCCGCTTAAACCGAGCTCAGTGCATAATAAGCTGTCCTCAACTACCAGTGGTCGAGACGCGCCCTATGCGCTAGTGTAAACTTTGGCACTGTTAGGCTGTTGGTTTATAATTTACATGGCATAATACCATCCTATAAAAAGAATACAAAATAGGGAACCCTTAGTCCCATTATAAATCCACAACCAGGTGCAGTTTTCTTACCTTTAATTTCCAAGTTTACTGATTATGAGTGACGCCCCTCGAGCACGATCCGCTTCCCGAGCCCTAGCTTCATACCTAGTCACAACCAAGATAGGGAGTACTGTTAATAATCACATTAACATTTTCGGACGGAGTTCTAGCTTCCGGGACATCAAATTCCACCAAACACGGTGGTAAAATCGATCCCAAGCACCCTAGGTTAGGTTCCCGCGCTTAAAACCTCCAAAAGACCAAAAACATCCTTAAGGGCCGCAACCCCTGAAACCCATGTTGCGACCCACCCCTGAAACAGAGGCTAGGCCTCCTTGAAGATAGACACACACTGCAACCCTGTCCTGTGGCACCGCAGTGCTTCCCCACTGCAGAGCCTCCTTGGCTCTTCCTTGTTTCGTAGGGTCGCGACACTCTAGAACAGAGCTGCGGTCCAACCCTTCGTGCCCAGAAAATCCACCATTCCTAACATCCTAACCTTGCTTAAAGCCACCTCAAAGCACCCTAATTCCAAAACCCATTGATCACAAGACTTTTAACATGATTCTAGCAACGTAATCCAACAAAAACCTAGCTTAAAAACTCATTAATATCCCATTTTGATTTCTGAAACCCAGTAGCTCAAGAACTCTAAAACCAGTCATGCAAACTCAGATTTTAAACTCTAAATTACGAATTGAAGCTTACCTTCTTTGATGAACCACTTCCTTAACAATTTCTGAGCTAAAACCCAAATTTTCCAGCTTCAATTCAGTCCTTAAATTTCAAAACCATAAACACTTTAAAACCCAGCCAAAACACAGAATTATAATGATCAAGAGTGTAATTCAGCCCTTACCTTAATCCTAGTTGAGTTTCCTTAGTTAGAACTGAGCTAATTCCTCAAAACTTCAGCTCAAATCACAGAGTTTCCAACTGAGTTTCTTAGATTCTAGTGGTTTTTCTTGAAAAAGAAGAAGAAAGAGGGAGAGAGAGAGAAGAGGGTCGGTTCCTCAATTTCCACCAAGTTCTGAGGTTTTTTTTTACTTAGTCTATCCTTGGGTAATTAAGTTAATCCCGGGGCTCGGGGTACCAAAAACGTCCCCGAGGGCAAAATGGTAAAATTCCCCAATATTCCCGCCTAAGCTTCCTAACCCAAATATATCTCCAATTATTTATTTCCATAACCCAATAACCTGAATAACCATCTAATACCCGAAACACCCCTTGACTTGCCCCAAGTCAAGTATTAAGACCCGTTGTGACTTTCCTGCTAACTAGCTCCCTAGGATCGCCTCGAGTCGCACGCTGCAGATTTACCCACATAATAATGTGGTTCTCACAAATATAATATATAATCACATTTACACTCTTATAACCATATAAGCATGTTTATCATATAATCACACGTTAATAAATTCACACATAAACCAATTATGCTCTCCCGGCACACTAATCAAGGCCCTTATGCCATATTAGTGGTTTTGGGTCACTACACATGTTCCTTGCCATCCTAAAGGTATTGCCCTTCCCACAAGTTGCATTCAGTCTTGAATTATACTTATTACAAGAAGTTTTGAAATTTTGGGGTGTGAGTCTTCTTTGTTGACTAAATTGATGTCAACCGAACGAAATTTTACAGACCTACTTATGGCTGGATGAACATTCCGTTTGGATCTGGCGGGCTCGGGAGCTATGGAACGCCTTCAAGCATGTAAGAAGCAGGTAGCTGCAACTTTAAGTGCAAAAAAAGAGGTTGTTCAATGAGTTCCACCTCCCCATCCTCCTGCTAGAAGGACTCAGAAGAATAAGAAGAAGCGGACTTCTCCAACTGACTCGACTGACTAGTTTGATTAGAAGATAGAGGTTTCTTTCCCATCGTTTTCTTCAGCCCATTCCGAGTTCATCCCACACCTTGGAGAAGTTAACAAACTTTTAGGGCTTGAGAATAAGGACAATTTTGATATGCTTGGGGTAGAATCGTAGTTTTCCTCCTCTATTTCCCATGCCTTTTCAAGTATATCTGATTAGTAAAATAATTTATTGTGTAAGGATGGGTGGTCAGACTAACTGACTCATTTTTTATTTATTTGTTTTTTTATTTTTTACGGTATGCAGGGCCTTATGTGGGCAAATAAGAAGATTCGGGCTTTGGAGGAACAAGTGAAAGAGTTGAAGGCTCAGAAGGTCAATCTACGTTATAAGGTTAAGGGATTGAAGTCTTCCAAGACAGACCTTGATAAGCTTAATGGAGAACTCAAGACCCAGTTGAACGAAAAGGAGCTCCAGTCATCGGCAATCTACTTTGGCTACCTTAGCTGATGTTCAAGCCAAGGTCGATATGCTGGAGGGTTGTTGGACTGATGTCGCGATAGAAGTTGAGATATAGTGTCGTGGTTAGATGACGATCGATTATCGCTATGGGAAGACTGAGTCTTGGGATGTTAATGAGTTTATTGCTGAGTATGAGAAGCTGTAGTGAATGAGGATCGAGGAGGCTTCTCAAGCTGACAACCTGGCTGTTTCCTTTGGAGATATGACTACAAGCGACCTTGGTTAGAAGGAATGATCCCTGACCTTCATTTTTTTATTATAACTTGGTTGTAGGAACCTTTTGTTGGATGATCGTACGAACTTTTTTTAAGTTGTTGTAGCTTCTATTATGTATGTAGTAGTCAGGCTACTCTGAATGGTTTTGTATGGTATGTCAATAGTCTTCATGCTTTATGTAACTCTTTTTGTATTTTAACTCAAGACAATATTATATCAACGTATGTGTTCTTTGGATGATTAATTATGTTATCTTACTTCTTGTTTTTGTTTTTTCCAGATGGTTTTTAGATGGCTGTCTGGTTTGTCTGGATAGATGATTAACTTAGCTCATCGATTCCTTTGTTTCGGTCGCCTGATCAAGTAAGCTCGTCCTCTTGTACTTGTTTTAAGACAATTTTGGTACTCATGTACTTTTCTTTTATAGTTGACTAGATGACTAGTTGTATTATGTTACTTTTTGTACTTTACCTTATCTGGATGATTGATTGCCTTTGCTTAGTTTTTCATTTCATTTAGGATGTCTTCTTGAGTGGATGATTTACTCTATCATTGTCCCTCAATCTAAGTGTAATATACATGTTATTTTAGACTTAGACTTTGGTTTTTTCTTATGTTAGTTCGTGGCATTTTCGTCCTTAGGTGAATCATGGTCATGCTAGTTTATTCTCTTGACTGACTTGCTGGATGACCAATCTACTAAAAAAAAATGGATGTAATTGGGGCTACACTCTGTAGAGCTGTTTACATACCCTTTTCAGGGATCAAGCCCAAATGTAGTTCTGACACTTGCTGCATGATAGTGTCAGTATGTAGCATGAATGAAGATCTCGTAAGATAGTTGATGAAAGTAAGTCAAAGAGGACTAGGTAAAGTTAAAAGTGATATTATTTTAAGTGGACAACATTCCAACTATTGCTGATATCGCGTCCCTCTTTCATTTGTAGTTTGTATCATCCATGTCTGACTACCTTAGTGATTAGGTAGGGGCCTTCCCATGTTGGGGCAAGCTTACTTGCTCCTGCTTCCTTAGTTTTCTGGAATACTCTTCGTAATACCCAATCTCGCACTTTGAATGTCGGAGTGCAGATTTTCTTGTTGTAATGCCTGGCTACGCTTTGTTGATAGGCTAAGACTCTTAAGAGTGTTTTGTCTTTTTTTTCATCGACGCTGTCAAGTTCATGGCACATGTTTTCCCAATTTTTTTCATCTGTTGTAAGCTCATATCTAGCTATCAAAACTTCACTCTCGGTAGGGATGACTGCTTCCATCATGTAGGCCAGTGAGAATGGTGTTTCCCCTGTTGAAGTCCTGGTTGTGGTTCGATAGGACCATAAGACTCCCGATAATTCGCCAGCCCATCTTTCCTTAGCCTTTTTAGGAGTTTCTTGATGGTGTTCATGATCGTCTTGTTGGATGACTCGATTTGCCTGTTTTCTTGCGAATACCTTGGTGTTGAGAAGCTAAGTCTAATGTTCCAAAACTTTCAGAAGTCTTGAAAGTTGAAGCTAATGAGTTGTGACTTGTTTTCTATTACAATCTCCTTGAGCACTCGGTATCTACATATTACATTCATCCATATAAATTTTTTGACTTCTCGATCTCTCACTTGGTGAAATGCTTCTTCTTTGATCCACTTCCTGAAGTAATTTGTCATGGCCAGCATGTAAACCTTCTGTTCTGGTGTGGTAAGAAGCTTGCCTACTATGTCAATTCCCTATTTCTTGAATGTCCATGGAGAAGTGATGGATATTAGGTGTTCTAGAGGTTGATGGGATACCTGAGCTAACCTTTGACACTTATCACATCGTCTGGTGTAAGAAGAAGAATCTGCTCTCATGGTTGGCTAATAGTATCCTTGGGTTAAGGCTCGGTGCGCTAAGCTTCGCCCTTCGGAGTGGCTCCCACACTCCCCTTCATGTAGCTCAGCCAGTATGTACCTTGCTTTTTTAGGGTTAACATATCTCATATATGGATTAGATAGGACAATTTATAAAGTTTACCTTGAATGACAGTGAAGCGGGCTGATTGAGCCTTGATTTTGCTTGCCTACTTCTTCTCTTTAGGTAGAGTGTCTGACTGCAGGTACTCAATTATAAGGGTTGTCCTTGTCCGGTCAGTGGAGATGTTGCCAACTTGCTCTTCTTCAATCTTCCAGACAGCTGGCCATTTGAGACAAACGACTAGTATGGTCTTGTGGTTGGATGTCTAGATGGATGATCCTAGGTTGGCTAGTGCATCTACATGATTGGTTTCCTCTCTCGAGACTTGGTTGATCATGAACTCATCGATACCTGATTGTAATTCATTGGTCTTGTCGAGGTAGGTTGTCATCTTGTTGTCCAAGGCCTAGTAGCTGCATTACATTTGATTGACTACCAGTTGAGAATTGCTGAAGACATTAAGTCGTTTGATTTGAATTTCCTTGGCCAGTTCGAGTCCTGATATCATCACTTCATATTCTGCTTCGTTATTGGTAGTATTGAATCCATGTCTGACTCCTTACAAATCTCTTGACTGCCTTTTTTGCTATGAACTAAATTTGAGAATATAAAGAAAACAATAGAAAGGAGCACTAGGGTTTTACGTTGTTCAGGATATAAAAGAACCCAAGTCCAAGAGTCTTTGGTATTTAGTGAGCTTGAATCTTGCTTTTGCAAGCTTCAATGGTGATTCTCATGCAACGTACATATTGCACTGAGTTACAAAGTTTCTCTCTCTATAAATTTGAACCCTTTATAAGGACATACTCAAGCCCTATTTATAAAAGATGGGGTCATTAATGTTAATCGTCTATCAATAATATAAATTCCCCTAACCAGGGATCTTAATGCCTAGGCGGATTGTACGAGGCCCATTGCAAAAAGTCGCGTACTAACTTTATGGGGAACATAACTCTGACAGTCAGGGTGCGACGCACGTTTGCCCATGTCAGGCGATGTTATGGGAAATGTCGATTGTCGATGGTACAAACTTGACACCACTAATCAAGGCTTACCAAAAGTTTTTAGATGATCCTCTGGTGGCTTATACCCGCAGTGACTGACACTTGGCATCAACTATATGTACGAGGACCAGAATCCTAGACCTAAGAAATGGGTGTGAAGAGAGCCTCACGGGACATGACCTCACCTGGAGACATCCTCGACTCAAAGTAGGCTTTAGAGCCTGGCCTCACTCAGAAACATCCATGGCTTGGAGATTGGCTCGAGGTGTGGTCTCACCTAGAGAAATCATCGCCTCGAGGGAAAACCTCAGGGCATGGGCTCACTTGGAGACATCCACGACTTGGCCAGACCGGTCTTTCGGGAAAAGCTCACACTCTGAGAACTTCATGTCTTGTCGCTAATTACTCCTAATTGCCACATGTCATGTGGTGAAAACACATACAACATTTTCCCCAAAGTCTTCATTGAGGAGTAATTTGAAAAGGCCTTCGGTAGAGGAGACATAGACTAAGGAGTAATTTGAAAATGACTTCGAGGGAGGATATGTTTGGGCTTCCCCTGACATCACTTTGGAAAGCCATGCCACATGTTGACTCTCTATTACTGGGGCCATCAATCCATGCAATTAATGAGGAGTCCACTCCACCACCCAAAATGTCTAATTTGTACCCTAGGTGTCCTTTCTCTCCATACCCGAGGTATTCTTTTCCAATATTAATGATCGTGATCCATGCCTTTTGGGTCCTAACCATTGGATTATTCTCGAGTGCCTACGTCTTAGGTAATCCGACGATCGGGTTGGGGTTGCGTCCACCCCAAGTTCTATGACTATAAAAACTTGAGAACCGCCTCTCAGTAAGCACTTTTACCCTTATAAGTTCAAAATCTCCAATCTCTTCCCCCAAACTTCCCAGTCTGTCAACCGTTTTTGACATTCCTCTGCAATTCTGGATGGTTGTCGAGAATCGTCATACCTCTTGGTGAATGACAAGCGATTCTTCAACGTTCAAAGTGGTTTCAGCACCTACCAACACTACATCTCGAGTAAGTATTTACTTGTTTTGTGTTTGCGTCGGATTTAATTTTGAGAGTTTAGATGCATGTTTAGGAACGAGCTTTTGTGGTATTTGAGGGGTTGTTTTGACCTTCTATGGGTCTTTTTAGGCACATTTTGGTGTTAGAAGTTGTCAAAATGGCTCACTACACCATAGGCCACTTTCTCCTTTCTAGACATTCGACCAGATTCTGGAAAATTCTCAGATTCCACAATGTTCATTATTTCTGGTGGTGTTCTCCAGGCCTATTCTTTGGTCCTGAGGACACCCCTCGTCCTTAGAATTTCTTCACTCTTCTCCCCCGAGCAATTGTCTTAGGGATTCTCGTTTTGACCCATCTTTCTTCGGGGCAAGGCGTTAAATGCTTGGTTTGTTGTTTCAAATGTCCGAAGAGCTCTATAAACTACACACACAAGGGTTCTACACCTTCGACGCTAAAATTCTACAAATGGCTCGAGAAGCTGAGCAACATCCCGATAAAGGGAAGCGGGTGGCCAGTAGCAGTCAAGCCCTCGTTGTGTAAGAAGATCCTACCCCTACAAAAACAAGACCCCTTCAACTTGGCATCTTAGAGGAAGCGACCAATGAGGGTCTAATGCCAAAAGACAAACCCTACATTGCTGAGGGATTTGAGGCGGAGGCCATCCCCAGCAAGCTCAGACACCGAGGTGGTCTAGAGAAGATTCTCACCCGCTACGGAGTAGATACTCGTGAGATGTTGGTGCCCTTGTCTAAGGAGGATGAGAGGGTGCATGAGAGCATCCATGGGCTTGGGCCCTGGATTACTTCGCATCTCCAGGCTTGTGCGACCCTACCGTTGCACCAGTATTATGTCGACTTCCTTAACTTTGTTGGCATATCCCCGTTGTAGATGTCCCCAAATGGATATCAGGTGTTGGCTGGCTTTATGTTCTGTATAGGAAGGAGAACTGGCCTGCCTCTTCCCCAACAGAGATACTACATGTCTACAGCTTCTGAAAATGTCTGAAGAAGGGGGACTAGGATGGGTACTACATCCCAATGAAGCACACAATCTCTGGGAGAAGTTACAAGGCTCTGAGCAGCAATGAGACTCACGTTCGGGACTACAAGGATCACTTCTTCTGGGTGAGTGGCTTCCCGATGAGGACCAATCCAACTCTACTCCTAGACTTCGCTAGAGTTGGTAAGGTCTTTTATCCTTGTGTAATTTCTCCTAACAGTGTTCCGCCCATAACTAATCCTTACTCTTGAAACATCTCATTTCAAATCCTTTCCACCGTACACCTTTCATGGATTCTTTTGACGAAGGTTTAAGGCGATAAATTCCCTCCTCGATGAGGAGTTGGACCTCACCTTCCTCATCACTGATGCCCATCTCCAGCAGTATGGGCTATTGTGGGAGGGGCAGAGTATAAGCCTGGTGTTCCTCACCAGATTTTGGGACTCAAAGTAGTCGCATCATGAGGAGAGGCTCCACATGGAATACACGGTGGCTAAGGTGCAATTGGAATATATGCAAGGCCTTCACGAAGAGTATTCGAAGAGCATCCTCACCATCAAGGTCGTCGCGAAGGCAAAAGAAGATGAAGAGCTCGAGGTGGGGATCGGGTCATCTTCCATGCCCCAAGGTAAATCCTTAATTATTCTCCATTACACTAAGCACGTAGAGGATGGAACTAATCTCGACTATTCTTTATTTTTGCTTTCAGTCCACGAGTGTGGACAAATCTTGTGATGTCGTTGGTCCGAGGAGGAGTATCAAGACTATCAGGACCTCATCGATGTATTCCTCCACAACCCTAGGAGGAAGAGACACCCCCAACGTTTTGTTGCTCTGGGCGAGATGGAAACTATGTATGCCACTTGGTTTTATCAGTATGAGACCAATCAGATGCAGGAGATGGGTCGGCTCATCCATGAATTCGCCCATTTTGTCTTCCACTCTAAGGAGCCTAATTGCGGTTAGGCTCTCAAGGAGATTTATACTAGTTTTGCATGCATTTTTATTTGTCATTATTGCTTTCCTTCCCCTCTGAGGGCTTAATCAGTTTGTTTCCTTTGTGAAAAAAACATGGGCCTGTCCGAATTGGTTAGGTCGAAGCGTGATTATGGTTGGGCTCCCGAGGAGATTTATACTAGTTTTGCATGCATTTTTATTTGTCATAATTGCTTTCCTTCCCCTCTAAGGGTTTACTCAATTTCTTTCATTTGTGCAGAAAGCATGGGCCTATCCGAATTAGTCAAATCGCATCTGTTTACCGAGTTTTTCGGAAACGAATACAAACGGAATAATAAAAAGATAAGAACTATAGAAGTGAAGAAATGTAAATAAACAAACAGTGTTTTTACGTGGTTCAGGCGTTAACGAGCCCTAGTCCATGAGTCGATGTTATTATACTTGTAGAGAATAACAGTCAAACAGCTGGTGTACAAGAAACTCACCACCTCACAGTGTTTCTCTCGGGTTCTCTTGGAGAAGATGAAGCTAGAGAGATTTTAGTAGAGTTCTTGCTATGTGATTTGTTGGCCGTCCCCACTATCGTAAAATGAGGGGGTCTTTATAGCTAGGGTTTTGGATTAGGGCTTTTCTCTACTCACATGAGTCTTAATTACACCAGCCATAAATAGGGGATACAATTACTGTAGTCGCCTGGCTACCAGGCTCTATGTGGGTATATTTACGTGAAAGTATGGGGAATGCACAAAGGCAGCCGTCTTTTCCAAGTTGTCAGCGGAACAGTAGGCGAAATAGTACTTTTAGGTATGCTGGGATGTGTGCGGCCTTGACCTGTCGGGCGTGTCAGGCGGGATTCTGTGTCAGGCGGATATCATTCCAACTATGCCTCCTCCATGACCCAACCGCTTGGTCTTGTTCCGTGCGAGGCACGGAACTGTTTCTACGAAGGCAACCTGAAGAGCTTCTCCTGGAAGGAGCTTCCCCGAAGGATATCCCTTCGGGAGTCCGGGAGAGTTGACGAGCTTCCGTGTCGCGTTTGCTTGAAAGAGTAAGCCGGACACTAAACGGGAGAGGCGAAGCCTTTCTGTCCATCCGCGAGCTCTGGTCACCTACCGTGAAAGACTTTGATAATTCTGCTTCCCCGAGGATATCCATCTAAATGCTATCCGGAAATCTGGATAACATTTACCCCCCAAGGTCACGGAGCTTTGAGAGATCCGGGAGCTTGTACAGTCCTCCGGGTATTCTGGTTTCTAGATTAGGCGAGGGGTCACCTCCTGTGTTCCTGGAAGGGTTCCTTTTTCCCGCCTGAGTGTTAGTATGAAAAAGAAAGGAAATTTCTTCTGTTTGAACTCAAGTACGGCAAGGGCCACGCGTCATGCCGGGAATGGCTCTGTGACCAAGACGTGTGCGTGAGGCGACTGGCTGAGTATGCGTGCGTCATGCATCTGAGTAATGATTTGACGGTTTTTAATGGTACACCGGGCCCGAGGTGGTATAATGATGGGAAATAAATACTTTATTCCCATCCGAGGAGTCATAAATAGGATCGGCGCTTCATCTCCAGCCATCGGATCTGATGCATGCGGTATGGGAAGATCAGGACCGTCCATTTGTAGGATTCGAAAGGACTTCACTCCTGCTATAAAAACCAGGGAACGGACCTTTCTTCCTCTTTACGCTCTCAAATTCTCTATCTTTTGGATTTTCAGATTCCCAAACCTTCGAACTCTCAGGCTTCCAAGCTTCCATTCCTTCGAACTTGCCACTTCTTTTGGTAAGGAATCTAGAAACTTTTCTTTTGATTTGGCAGTGGGTTTGTTCGCCGAAGTTCAGGGTTTGAATCGCCGTTTGTCTTTGCAGCTTTTACTTCTCGGGATCATGCTGTGCAGTGATCCGGTTACTCCTTCAACCTTCAACTACCCGAATACCAGTAAGTATTTCTACTTTGCTCTTTCCTCCCAAACCTTAGGTTGTTGGTAGTTGTTAGAGTTCAGTTTTCTGCCAGTATCGCCTATGTGCATGCATGAATAGGGCTTTGATAGGCATGCGATTGATGTGAGTCGATAAGTAATTTCTTTGCATGCTTTGACGATTTGCGTTTGGAAAGTCGTTCCTTGTCTTGCTTGTGCTGTTTTGGTTTGCTGTTTTAGGGCATAAGCGCGAGCGCCTTTAGGGTGTCTTCCTCTGGGAAAACACTTCTCTTGGCGGGCTTAGGCTCGGAGTTTGAGTTTGGCTCCTTGCTGTCCTTCGGGTGGCATGGTGTCAACCCCTCGGCGAGCTCGGTGGGAGCCTCTCCAAGCAGTTTTCGGGGAGGGTCTCCCCGACGCCTTTGATACCGTTAGGGTATGACAAGGGTGCTGACTGCTTAGAGTGTTTTCTCCTTTGTTTCTCTTGTTCAGTGACGAACACCTCAAAGGAACAAATTCTTGCCGCGGTAGAGGCTGAATCTGCCCAGGAACAAGGTTCCCCTATCGCTGGCGCAATGGGGAAAGGAAAGACTAAAGTGGTCGCGGCTAGCCTCCCGACTATCAACAGTTCAATCTGGGAGATGGACCAGAAGCCGAACCTGCTCAGGAACTATGGCATGCTGGAGCTGTACTCCTCAGAAGCAGGCCTGAAGAACATCCCAGGCCTGATGTGGCACCGTCTGTCGGTGCTGGGTGAGTCTGCTAGCCAGAGTCATGAGGGCTTTGGTGCCTAGAGCTGGGCACACATAGTGTGTGGGGCGCACTTGCCCCTAAGAAGTTACTTTGCCAATCTCTGTGTGAAGGTGGGGATTGCCCCCTTCCAGTTGATTCCCCCCAGCTACAAGCTCCTAGCGGGGTGGTACATCTTTTGCAAGTCCCGGGACCTGGAGGCCCCTACCCCGGAGGAGGTGTTATACTTCTATGGGCTGAAGTCTCAACCCATGAGAGGTCATCCAGACAAGGTGGGGTTTTACAGGCTGGAGAGGTACCCGGACGTGATGTGTCCTACCTGCCATACCGCGAGGGTTCCAGACCTCCGGGAGTACTGGTTCCTGACGACCGGCTTCCCATTGAAGAGGGTGCCAGCC
Source organism: Humulus lupulus (assembly GCF_963169125.1). Taxonomy (NCBI): domain Eukaryota; kingdom Viridiplantae; phylum Streptophyta; class Magnoliopsida; order Rosales; family Cannabaceae; genus Humulus; species Humulus lupulus. The sequence goes on along the minus strand of NC_084802.1, from coordinate 143,095,675 downwards.
CTATCTTTGGACTTCAAAGTCCCTGGTAAGTGCTCCTTCCTCTCCTTTTTAACTTTGTTTCTTTACGTTTGATTTGCCTTTCGGGAGGATCTCTAATGCTCGTATTTGGATTTTGCAGAAGTCGTCCCGCGGACATCTCGCTGTGCGGAGATGATAAGGAGGTCAAAATTCTACGAAGGGCTCTCGGAGGAAGAGCTGAAAGTGGAAGGACTTATGACCTCCGAATCTTTGAGGGAGTATGGGCTACTCGCCTATTTCCAAAACAATGAGCCAGTGAGTGGCAGGGGGCAAAGTCAGGTGTCAGCTGACATCCGGGAGCAGATTTCCCTGCAGCTGTCCAAGGTGATCTGTCAAGCGGCCCGGGACGAGAATACTTTATCCCCTAGTTGGGCGGAGAGGTTCCCCGACCCCCAGCCGGAGGAAGAGGAGATCGAGGCTCGCCATGCCGTAGCTTACCCCAACGAAGGGACTCCGGGGGCTGGTACCTCCGGGAGAGGTAAGACTAGTTTTCGATTAATCCACACCCCCAGCCTATCTGAGGTTTCCCGGACCTCTCAGGTGGGGTTCGATCCCCGCTTCCTTAGGCTAGATCCGCGCAGGATACCCTTTGACAGATATTGCGATAGGGTAGATGAGCTCCTCGGATGTTTGGATGACGGTAGTCTGCAAGAAGGTGTCACCATGGTTGACCCTTCTTCCCTCAGCATGTCATTCCCGGACTTCAAGGAGTACGGGAGCTTCCTGGAGCAGGAAACGGTGTCTTGTTTCGCTCGGGGAAGGCCATCCACGTTTCTCGTGCATGGTCGTCCCTCTCAAACGTCTCTCTTTTTTGTTCCTTGTTCCCTGCTGGCTGACTTGCTTGTGCTTTTATGTTGTTGATTGTCTTGTCTTCTGCTTATCTTCTTTCACATTGCTTGCTGGTTCGTTAACCTTGCTTCGTACGTTTCTTGCAGAATATCCCGAAGCCAAGATGTTGGGGAGAGTTACCTTACTCATCAAGAAAGCCGCCACCAGCCAAGATCCGTCCAAGGGGAAAGGATGAAAAGCCGGAGCCGGTAGGGGAGGTAAAGCTGCCACATCCAAGAAGATAGGTGGCGAGGCGCAAGTGTCTCCAGCGGTGGAGAGATCTCCTGCCAAGGGGCCTTCCGAGACCATGGCGACCTCGAGTAGTAGCAGCGACGGGGAAGGGCTTGTGTTCCCCGTGAAGACGACTGGGGTGAGCAAGCGTCCCGGAGGAGATGCTGAGGGCGCCAAGAAGAAACGCCTTAGACACTCTTCTCCCGGTCGAAGGCAACAACAACAACAACAACAGCAACCACAACAACAACAGCAGCAACAAGAACATCAGAGACAATCACCAATGCCACAGCGGCAGCAACAACAACAGCCAAACCAGCAGCAACAACAAAGACAATTACTTTCGCCGCCGCAGCAGCAAAAGCAACAGCAACAACAAAGGCAGTCACCTCCGCCACCGCAGCAGCAAAAACAACAGCAACACCAGCAACAACAACAGACCGGGGCGGTAGTGTCTTCCCTTCCGTCTTTAATACCCCGTCTGCCTCCTCCTCCAGCCCAAAGGGAGTCCACCCTTTCGGGGTCTCCTTCTTCTCAGCAAACTAACCTTCCTCTGCCTGGCCTGAAGTTCCACTTCCCTCAGAAACCAACCCGTTTCCCCGCTGCCCTCCTGGAGGGTGTAAGACGGGCCGATAATTTTTTGAAGAGGCGGTTGGAGGCTGAGAAGGCTGTTACTCAGGGAAGGGCAGACAACTTGTCTGCCGTGAAGAGAGCTGAGCTGGCCGAGGGGGTGAGATCCCTTCACTCGGCTGGAGCGGTTTTGGATGGCCCAGCCTTGGAGAAGAGGCTGGTGCCTAGGCTCGGACGTGCATTGGCGCCGTTCGGAGCGGAGATGATGGAGGACATGGCCCTGAGCTTGTGCGAGCTCAATTCTGAGAAATGGGCCATCAGTAGCAGTAAGGATCCGCTGTTGCTGACACATGCCGTGAAGCAGCAATTGTCCGGGGTAAGCCGTCAGTTGTGTTTTGGGATCATCTGTCTTAGCACATTTGGTTCTGCTTAACTCATTCTATTGTCTTTCCTTGCAGGCCTCTCTGATCGCGGAACGCTCATTCCGGGAGGTGGGTGCAGTTCTGGTTCAGCTGGAGGAGAGCCAGGTGGTTCGCCAGGCCTTGGAGGCGGAGAAGCAGAAACTGACCCAACAGGTCAAGAGCACAAGGGGGGAGGCTTCGGAGAAGATTGACCAGGCCCGGCGCACGGCTGAGGAAGAGGCGGACAAGAAATATCTTGCCAAATATCGAGAGTACCGGGCCAGCGCAGAGAATGAGTTCAAACAGCGGTCGGATGACTTGAAGGCCGAAAACTCCAAGCTCCGGGAAGAGCTATCCCAAGCCAGGGTGGAGAAGGATACCTTGGAAGCCCGCTTGCAATCGAAAAATGATCTCCTCCTTAAGCGGCAAGAGGAATATGCCACTCTTCAGAATAAGCTGCACGAGGAGGAGCAACTTCATAAGAGGAGCAGAGATCTCGTGTCTATGCTGGAGTTGGGGCTCGCCGAGAAGGATAAAGAGATCGGAGCCTTGCAATTCACCGCCAGGGGGCATGTGACCGAGAAGCAATCCGTGCTGAACCAAAATAAGGTGCAACGCAAGGAGACTGATTCTCTTAAGGGAGAGCGGGATGCATCCAAGGCCGAGGTGGAAAAACTGAAAGCTAAATTAGCTGTCGCGGAGGCAAAGCTGGCAACCTCCGAGGCGGAGCGCTTGAAGGAGAAGGAGGATGCCGAGGTGGTACTGAACAGGACGATTAATATATCGCACGTGGTCCTCATGCATCAACTCTGGAAAATGAACCCGGAGGTACTAGGCTATCTGGGAGAGGATGCCGACGCCATGAGGGAGAAGCTACAGGTGTGGGATCAAGGCCCAGAGGTGTACGTCCAAACTTACAACATTGACGAACCTGCTGGAGCCCCTGAGGCAGGAGATCCCGGAGAGGCGGGGACCTCTGAACCTGCCCGTGATGACGTTCCGCCTTCCAATGAGCCGACTCCGCCAGCCCCAGTTGAAACCGCTGACCTCGAGGCCTTGGACGCGGATACTGCTGCCACCCCCAATGCTTGAAGGGGCCTTATCTTTAATTATTTTTCATTTGTGTTTTTCTTTGGGGCAAAGCTCCCTGTACTCTTTTCTCATTGCAGACATATTTTCCATAATTATAGCATTCTCCTTTCTTTTCTGCCGAGTTCTTTGTTTAACTTTGCGTTTAGGGTAGACTTTTATACGGTAGAAACTGCTGTAGGGGCGCATGAGGTTTTAGTTCCAACGGCCAGAACCTATGCACTTCCAACTTGAAGCTCTAACGGCTGATGTCTTTTCCCACGTAGTTTCTAGGTTACGAAGGTTTCCTGGTTCCAACGGCCAGACTCCTTTCACCGTATTTCAGCTTTCCTAAGGCAAATAGCCAATCCCGGGACTTGTAGTTATACTGTTCGCTGGGATTGCTAAGGTGAGCTGTTCCATGGTGCCGGAACGGGAGTTCTTTTGGTGAGCGTCGCTAGACTTAAGGTTAGATCTTTGCGAAGCAAAACTAACTGTCGTTGCGAACCTCATGGTGGCTGTCTTCAGGGACCTGGCATGGAGCCCTGCAAGGCAAGGCTCGTTGCGGTCGGGGAAATTGCCACGCCCACCATGTGCGATCCCGGAGCAGGGGCCTTGGGAAGCAAGGCCTGCTGTGAGTGGGGGATCGACCATATCTGCTCCTGGAGCTGAAGTTTGATGTGGTCGAGGAGCTTGCCATGCATTATTTTGTGAGATCCGGAGCTGAAGCCTGCGAAGCAAGGCTTACAACGGTCGCGGATCTTGCCATCTTTCGCCTTGCGGGACCCGGAGCTGGAGCTTGCGAAGCAAAGCTCTACAGCGGTCGCGGAGTATTCTGCAAAGGACTTGTCAGGGAGTTGGGGGTGTTTCGGCGTAGCTCTCTGAATGTGCCCCAACCCCCAGTCCTGTTCATCGTTGGGCTACACAGGAGATAATTTTCATGATGCATAATGGCAGACATTTCAATGGCAATTTTCACATAAACACATAATGCGCACATGACACGTAATGCAAGTATGTTTATGGCAACAAATTAACCTAAGCTTAACAATTTAAAAAATTCTAGCACATAAGTGGTGTTCTGTGTATGTTTTTTTCAAGGGGCGTATGGCTATGCCTTAGCCATGTATACTCCCCCAAGTGAGCGTGGGGTCCGGACGTCTCCGGACCACGGGGTCACTTGTTAAAACGCAGCTTTGAACACAGGGATAAAAAATGCAGTAAAGGCGGAGTGAATCTCTCCATGTTTCATTAAATTAGCCTGTTAGGCATGTGTTTTACAGCAGGGAGGATTATCGCCACATTTTACACTTTTGCTACGTCCACCAAGGACTTTCGACTAGATAGTCCGGGGCCTACTGATAGTAACGGCGGAGGTGCTCCGCGTTCCAGGCGCGCGGGACTTTAGATCCGTCGAGTCTCTTTAAGTGATACGTCCCATGGCCCACTTTTTCTTGTACTTCATAGGGGCCTTCCCAGTTGGGTCCGAGGACTCCCACTCCCGGATCCTGCGTAGCAGGAAATACTCTCCGTAGGACAAGGTCCCCAACTTCGAATGTACGGCTCTTGACTCTTGTGTTGAAGTGTCGGGCTATCTTGCCTTGGTACATTTTTAGTTGGACCTGCGACTTCTCCCGGAGCTCTTCGATCATGTCCAGGGACTCCTGGAGAAGGGCGTGGTTCCGGGTAGGGTCGTAGGTGTCCTGCCTGTGAGAGGGGATCATAGTTTCTACTAGGATGACGGCCTCGCAACCGAAGGTCATGGAATAAGGTGTGTGCCCCGTCGAAGTTCTTTCTGTTGTGCGATAGGCCCAAAGTACTCGCGGAAGCTCTTCCGGCCAGTGAGCCTTGCAGGCTTGGAGTTTTTTCTTCAACGTGGTCTTTAAGATTTTGTTTACTGCTTCCACTTGCCCATTAGCTTGAGGTCTGGCGACTGCGGAAAAGCTTTTGATGATTCCATGCGAAGCACAGAAGTCCGTGAAATGTTCACTATCAAATTGCTTCCCGTTATCGGACACAATTTTTCGTGGAAGCCCAAAACGACACACTATATTCCTGATGACAAAGTCCAGTGCTTTCTTAGACGTGACCGTGTTCATAGGTTCAGCTTCAGCCCATTTGGTGAAGTAGTCTACCGCGACTATGGCATACTTCACTCCGCCCCTTCCAGTTGGAAGGGAACCTACTAGGTCAATGCCCCAGACGGTGAACGGCCAGGGGCTGGTCATTAAGGTAATTTCTGTAGGCGGCGCTCGCGGAACCTTGGCGTACCTCTGGCACTGCACACATTTTCTGACATAATCCACACAATCCTTCTTCATGGTGGGCCAGAAGTATCCTTGTCGAAGGATCTTTTTGGAGAGGCTCAGCCCGGAGGTATGGTCGCCACAGAAGCCTCCGTGAACCTCATGGATGATGGCGCTAACTTCGGTTCCGGCAACACACCTAAGGAAGGGTATGGACAACCCCCTGCGGTAAAGCTTTCCATCCATAACCACGTATCGGGGAGCTTGATACTGGAGCTTTCTTGCGTCAGCCTTATCAGTGGGGAGCTCTCCGGTGGTGAGAAATCTGAGGATGGGTCCTATCCAGGAATGGGAATGGTCGATGATGGCATTTACCCTCCGTGTCTCGGTACTAGGTGCTTCTAAGTGCCCGATGGGCACTAGGCCATATTGTTCAATCTCCGGGTCTGTTGCAAGCTTGGCCAGCGTGTCCACGAGTGAGTTCTGGTCCCGGGGGACCTGGCGGATTTGGTAGCCTTTGAAATGCTGCAAGAGGCCGCGGGAGAGAGACACGTAGGCAGCCATTTTTTCGCCTTTCGTCTGGTATTCCCCGGATATTTGGTTTACCACAAGTAGGGAGTCGCTGTATACCCCGATTTTTTGGGCTCCGACTTCTCTGGCCAGTTGCAATCCGACCAGAATGGCTTCGTGTTCTGCCTCGTTGTTGGACGCTGGGAATGCGAAACGGATGGCGCTCTGGAGCTGATGTCCTTGGGGAGATATTAGGATGACCCCTGCTCCAGCTCCTGTTTCATTTGAGGCTCCGTCTACATAGACCTTCCATGTGGGAAGTTCTGGGACAGGATCTTCCGGGAGGTCATTCATTCCTGAGCATTCCCAAATAAAGTCCGCGAGAGCTTGTCCTTTTATGAAAACACGTGGCTGATAGTGGATGTCAAATTAGCTCAGTTCCATGGCCCATTTAAGCAATCTGCCAGAAGACTCGGGCTTCTGCAAGACTTGTCGGAGAGGGTGGTTGGTGAGTACTCTGATGGTGTGCGCCTGGAAATAGGGCCTTAGCTTCCGCGAAGCGATTAGCAAGCAGAGGGAGAGTTTTTCAATCATTGAATATCTGGACTCGGCGTCCAGTAACCTGTTGCTTACGTAATACACAGGGAGCTGGTACGGCCATCTTCCCGGACGAGAGCGGCACTCACTGCGTGCTCTGTCACAGCTAAGTATAAGAACAACGCCTCTCCTTCGACAGGTTTGGACAAAATGGGAGCTCGGGTTAAATGTTCCTTGAGGTGTTGGAAGGCTGCTTCGCATTCGGGGGTCCACTCGAACCTCTTTTTTCCTCGCAACACATTGAAGAAGGGGACACATTTGTCAGTGGCCTTAGATACGAAGCGGCTGAGCGCAGCTATCCTTCCGGTAACGCTTTGGACATCCTTATGCTTCCGGGGGGAAGGCATATCTATGAACGCCTTAATTTTCTCAGGGTTGGCCTCCACTCCGCGGGAGCTGACAATGAAACCGAGGAACTTCCCAGACGAGACCCCGAAAGTACATTTCTTCGGATTCAGTTTCATTCCATACTTTCGGATCACGGCGAAAGCTTCCTCAAGGTCGTCACTGTGGTCCCCGGAGGTCTTGGATTTTACCAACATGTCGTCTATGTACACCTCCATGTTCCTCCCCAGCTGGTCCTTGAACATCTTGTTTACTAGACGCTGGTACGTCTCCCCAGCATTCTTCAAACCGAAAGGCATGACCACGTAACAGTAGACACCCTTGTCCGCGAGGAAGCTGGTATGTTCCTGGTCCGCGACATGCATCTTGATCTGGTTGTATCCGGAGTACGCATCCATGAAGGATAAGAGTTCATACCCGGAAGTAGCGTCTACCATCTGATCGATTCGCGGAAGAGGGAAACAATCTTTCGGGCAGGCTTTGTTTAGGTCCGTGAAGTCAATGCACATTCTCCAGGACCCATTGGGTTTCGGGACCAGAACCGGGTTGGCCAACCACACAGGATAGTGTGACTCCTGGAGAAAGCCTATGGACATCAACTTGTCCACTTCAGCTTTGACTGCTTCGGCCCTCACTGGGTCTAACGGCCTCCTCTTTTGGCGAACTGGAGTTGCAGATGGGTCTATGTTGAGTGCGTGGCACGCAACATTAGGATTAATCCCCGTCATATCAGCGTGGGACCATGCTAGGATATCCTGATTATTCTTCACAGTGGCCACGATTTTTTCTCGAATGGCCGATGGAAGGCTTTTCCCTACCTGAATGACTTTGGTGGGATCTCCCGCGTTGAGGATCACCTCTTCGACTTCCTCCATCGGCTCTATCGCTCTCTCGACCCCCACTCTAGGGTCGAGTTCGTCAACGCACGCCCCTTGGGCACCCCCAGTTTCTGGTAAATCTCCCGCTAAAGGAGCGGCAACAACCGCCTCCTGGACCGTGTAGACGGATCGGACGGAGACGTTATAACAGCTTCGTGCACTTCGCTGGTCTCCCCGGAGGGTGCCGATACGCCCGTCGTCGCATGGAAACTTCAGGCATAAGTGGCGTATCGAGGTTATGGCCCCGCAATCGATTAGGATCGGTCGGCCTAGGATAGCATTATACGCCGTGGGGCAGTCGACCACTACAAATGTGCAGTGCTTGAAGGCGCAAGCGTCGTTTTTTCCTCTGAGGGTGACTGGAAGTTGAATTTTGCCTAATGGCATGAGTGCATCCCCATTGAACCCCTGAAGCTGGATGGGGCATAGGGTCAGGTCTGTCTCGGTTAATCCGATAGCGTGGAAGGCAGCTTTGAAGAGGATATTTACGGAGCTTCCATTATTGACAAGGATCCGTGATACCTTCTTATTGGCAATCTGAGCTTCCACCACGAGGGGATCGTTGTGGGGGAAGTGCACATGTCGGGCGTCATCTTCCGTGAAGGTGATGGGAAGATCCATCATTCGGGGACGCTGAGCAGGTGACTGAACCAAGGCGCACATCTCTCCGGTGTGTTCTAACTCCCTCAAGTACCTTTTCTGGGAGTTGCGGGTGCTTCCGGCAAGGTGCGGTCCTCCGGAAATGGTGGCTACGTGTCCGTCAACGGGTGGCGGAGCAAGGCCGGGCGGATACGGGTTTCCGGGTCCCGGAGCTAATAAGGCAATAGGTGCCGGAGAGGTTGGAGCAGGGAGCGCTGGGAACTAAGACCCAAGAGCTTGGGGGTGACCGGCTCCAGGAGCGCTAGCGGTCCCCCTCTGTCCCGGAGAATATGCAGCTCCGTGAACTACTCCCTGTCCGGGATAGATTATGGGTATCCTCACCCATTGACCGAGGTGTCCCGCTCTTGCCAGGGACTCGATCTCATCCTTCAGCTGAAGACATTCGTTTGTGGTGTGCCCCACGTCTCCGTGGAACTCACACCTCTTATTGGAGTCTCGCGGACGCCTTCCTCCATGAGACACTTTCGGGGGCTTCCTGTAGTTGACCATATTACAGGTCGCCCGATAGACATTCTCTCGTGAATCTATTAAACTGGTGTACTCCGTGAACTTAGGCTCATAGTCCTTCCGGGGTTTCTTTGAATGATCTCCCCGGTTGGAGTTTCTTCCGCCTCGTTTATTTCGCGATTGGCTCAGATTTCGTTCTGGGCCTTCTGCTTGCGGTTGCGACGGTCCGGGAGCGATACTACATCCTGTTTGTACAGCTCCGTACCCAGAGAAATGGGTTTGACCCGGCGTCTGAGCAGACGCGGAAGGCCCATACACGCTTGGAGTGAACTGGGCTCCTGGAAGCGTGAGGGCTGGTGCGGGAGCTTGCGAAGCAAAGCTCGGCGCAGTCACGGAAGGCGTCGGAGCTGGGGGAACTCCAAAGGCCTGCTGGTAGGCATCCTCAAGGTTGATGATTCCCTGAGCTTTTGACATGAATTCGGACAGCGTTTCTGCCCGTCTCCTTTGCATTTCCCCCCATAGCAGGGAGCCGACAGTAAGGCCCGATTGAAGGGCGATCAGCTTCATGTCGTCGCTGACCTTGGTCTTAGCAGCAGCTTCCATCATTCTCTGAATGAAAGCTTTGAGGTTCTCATTGGGTAGCTGCTTGATGTTGGTTAAGGAACCAACCTCCATGTCGTGGTCTCGGGCAGCAATGAACTGCCTTCTGAATGCGGACTGTAGCTCCTTCCAACTGTGGATGGATCCGGGAGCTAATATTTTCCACCAGTCCTCCGCGGACTTGGTAAGGGTGAGTGAGAAGCACACGCATTTGGCATCCTCACTGACGCGCGCCACTTGCATCATTTTGTTGTATTTAGCTAGATGGGTGCGCGGGTCTGTCCTCCCCTCATATAATTCTATGTGAGGCATTTTGAAGTTATCCGGGAGGGACGTTTCCGCGATCCTCCGAATACATGGTTCCGGGTCCTCCTCCTCGGAGTCTGACAGGGCCCCACTTTGCTTCCGGACCAGCTTGGTCAAGGCAGCGATCTGTTCCTCGAGCCTCTTTGTATCACTCTCCGGGAGGTCACGTCCCCGGACCTTGTCATTAAGATGATTTCGCAGGTCATCTCCGCGAGGCCGGGCCTTTTCTCCTTTGGCCTTTTCATACTTGGTCTCCAACCTTCTTCTTAGGTCCACCGTGGACCAGCTATCTTCGGAGTGCGTTTCCGCAGCCCAACCGTCCTAGTTGACGGAATCACTGGGGCGGTTGTTCCTTCCCCTAGGCCTGGGTGCCTTAGCACCGGGCCCTTTAGGCACAGAGTGCCCCCTTGGGGCTGAAGGACGTCTGGGCTTAGGAGCGCCAGAGACCTTCTGCGCGCGGGGGGGGGGGGGGGGGCAGTCGGCCTGGTGATTCACGCCTTTAGGAGGTGCAGGGGCGTTAGTGCGCACAGGCTCCCCAACCTTTTCTTTGCCCTTGTTAGGGGCGGCTTTGGATGGTCCAGCAGCGGCTGGATCCGGCATGGTGGCATCAGCACCACCTAGAACAGAGGCATCCTCGTCCGAGTCGCCTAGATCTCCGAACTTGCTTTGGAGGCGCTCCATTTTGCACTGCATTTTTTCGGAGACGCGCTCCTGCTCAGGAAGCTTGGCCTTAGTGACCACCAGTTCTTCGGCTACTTGGACCAGTTCTGGATCATTCTCGTAGTAGTAGCCATCTTTGTAGTAACCGTCTCAGACATACTCTTCTTCGCTTTCTAAGTATGTCGTATCTTCAGTACTGACCCGATCCTGGCGGGATGTCGGGTCTTCACCTTGGTGGTCCGAGGGTTCGTTTTGTACCACATCTTCCATCATAGTATCGGGGTTGACCCTAGCATTTTTGTCAACCGCAGATTTTCTCGTAGTCACCATCTTTTCAGTACGCAGAAAAAGAGCTGACTAACAACTTCCTACAGCTCTCAATGAAAGCACCAAAATGTTTACCGAGTTTTTCGGAAACGAATACGAACGGAATAATAAAAAGATAAGAACTATAGAAGTGCAGAAATGTAAATAAACAAACAGTGTTTTTACGTGGTTCAGGCGTTAACGAGCCCTAGTCCACGAGTCGATGTTATTATACTTGTAGAGAATAACAGTCAAACAGCTGGTGTACAAGAAACTCACCACCTCACAGTGTTTCTCTCGGGTTCTCTTGGAGAAGATGAAGCTAGAGAGATTTTAGTAGAGTTCTTGCTATGTGATTTGTTGGCCGTCCCCACTATCGTAAAATGAGGGGGTCTTTATAGCTAGGGTTTTGGATTAGGGTTTTTCTCTACTCACATGAGTCTTAATTACACCAGCCATAAATAGGGGATACAATTACCGTAGTCCCCTGGCTACCAGGCTCTATGTGGGTATATTTACGTGAAAGTATGGGGAATGCACAAAGGCAGCCGTCTTTTCCAAGTTGTCAGCGGAACAGTAGGCGAAATAGTACTTTTAGGCGTGCTGGGATGTGTGCGGCCTTGACCTGTCGGGCGTGTCAGGCGGGATTCTGTGTCAGGCGGATATCATTCCAACTATGCCTCCTCCATGACCCGACCGCTTGGTCTTGTTCCGTGCGAGGCACGGAACTTTTTCTGCGAAGGCAACCTGAAGAGCTTCTCCTGGAAGGAGCTTCCCCGAAGGATATCCCTTCGGGAGTCCGGGAGAGTTAACGAGCTTCCGTGTCGCGTTTGCTTGAAAGAGTAAGCCGGACACTAAACGGGAGAGGCGAAGCCTTTCTGTCCATCCGCGAGCTCTGGTCACCTACCGTGAAAGACTTTGATAATTCTGCTTCCCCGAGGATATCCATCTAAACGCTATCCGGAAATCTGGATAACAGCATCAAAGGGTATCGCGACCATCTCAGATACATCTCCCGGTGGAGCCAACTCCACGTCCATGCCCCTGGCTGCTACAGCTCCTACCCCAGTGACCCTGCAGCTGCTCCACCGGGCCTCACCCAGAGAACGGTCGCCCTAGGTGAGGTTATTTATCTCGAGTTTGAAATCCCTTCTAAGGTGCCCAGCTCCCCTCCGGTTAGGGCACCTCAATTGATAGTCTTCCCGGAGCACTGTGATGGGGAAGTTTCAAGAAGCATAAGCGGGTTGTTGAGTACTACAATGCCCGTATCAATGAGGGAAGCGAGGACTTCAAACTCCTTGCTAAGTTCTTGTGCAAGGACCGGCCGCAGGATTCTATTGCTCCTCCAAGCCGCGAGGAGCTGGAGTCTCTCCTCGCATCGAGAGTAGGAAGGATAACTGCTCTGCTCACCATAGAGCTCCTTCAAGGGATAGTGGGGCCCCTTTGTGAGATTCCTTCTCCCAGCTTCGCTCGTTACGACATCGACAACGAAGTTTATTTAATTGTCGCCAACTGCCACTCCTCTGTGAGGGTCAGTATTATTTAATCTCAGTATAGTTTACTTGATCATCTCGTTTTAACTCATTTGATATTTAAACTTGGCAGACAACGACTTTCAACCAATGGCTTAGGGATATCATGACGATGTTGTCCTTTGAGCTGATTGAGGCTCAAGAAGATCAAGCCCAGGCTTGGGAGGAATTGGCGTGATTTCGAGAAACTGCGGTCCCTTTGGAGGAGCACTCGTGACTCCGGAAGGAAGTGGAGGACATGAGGGCCCATGTTTGCAAGGTGGAGAGCCTTCTAGCCACTGAGCGCTCAAATTTGTCCATTATGGAGGACACTTCTTCTAAGTTGTTAAAGAATGTCACGGGTCGCACCCAGTGTTAGGAACGAGTTTCCTAATACGCAGCGGAATGGTGGTGGGTTTGACCCAATGTACAACAAAAATTTTGTAACATATTTAAACTACCTTTAAATATGTAGATCCATTAGTATACATACATTAATCATAAGTGTAATGCCCTACTACCTTAGAGCCGTTACTAAGTGAGTTTAAAATGTGCAACTAACTCGCTAATCGAGGTTTTTGGACAAAAGTGTAATTAAATCATAATCAGAGTCATAAACATGAGAATAAACCTTTTATTGAAAATTTATAAAACATTTACCATTTGGGATCCCAAAACATTGTTTAGAAGTATTTACAACTCAAAATATAATCAAAGTCGACTAAACGAAAAAATTCAGGTTTTGTACAAACATCTCCCAAAAACACCCCTGGCTGTGGCAGCCAGACAGACCGAACATGTACTCGCCGCTCGTCCTGCTCGCCATACTCAAGGTTGATCATCCTTCCCTTTGCCTTTACCTGCACCATAGAGCACCCGTGAGACGAAGCCCAGCAAGAAAACTCTCACAAACAGATGATAAACGCATATCAAACACTTAGTATTAAAATCAAGCCAACACCAGGTCATACATGTACGGCCATGCCGTCCCAAGCGCTTTACCAGGCCCTGGGGTTCGCGGTCTAAACTGTAAGGATATCCCAGGTATCCCTTGGGGTCTCACCCTGGAAACTCACACTCCACGTGCTAAACGCTGCTCCCGGCCCCTTGCTGTTCTCGGCCTTCGCCATTCCCGACCTTCGCTGTTCTCGTCCATCGTCGTTCCATTATTAATACATACACATTATAAACTAAACAGATACTAAAACACACGTAAATCCAGTCAAAGGGCCATGCCCCACAACACAATCACATAGGGTCGAGCCCTACAATAGAAGCTCTATGGGAACAGTAGTTTTCTTACCTGTGTCCCGAGCTTTCTAAGGACCGATATCCCGAGCACAGTTCCCTAGTCCGAGCCTCGCCGACACCCTAATCACAACGCATTAACAATATTCATCCATCAAGATCTAATCCATTAAATGGCTTTGAGTCATAATTCTAGTCTCCAGAATCTTGAATTCTATCAATCCGAGTGATAAAATCCATCCCGAGTCCTAACAATTAGGTTCCCAAGTCAAATCCCACTAAAATTCCTGCACCTTGAACTAGGGTCGCGGCCCACCCCACAAGCACCGCGGCTAGCCTCAAAACAGAGGCTAGACACCTCCCTGGAAGCACACACGGGTCGCGGCATGCTTGGCCAAGTGTCGCGGCGCACCTCGAACTCCATGGCCTCCCAAGGCCTCGCGTGCACTCGGGCCGCGGCATGCCCCTCCTACGGCTGCGGCCCTCACCTCCAAACCCAAAAAAACACCACTTTCCTTTCATTTCCTTTGAGCCATTCTCCACATATCTCAACCAAAATCACCCCCAACCTCATAATTAAACCCAGAATTCATACTCATGCAACCTAAACATACCAACAAACTCAAGAGCCAATTCCCACACCCATCAAGCAATCAAAACCAGCCCTATAATCCAAACCATGCATGTCTATGTCCTAACACCCAATATCAACAGAATTCAGCTGCAATCAACATAACTCAACATATCAGAAAGCTTACCTTATACAGAATTGAATCCTCAACTCAGTTCCCTAAGCTCCAAGCCTTTGATTTCTGGTTAGAGTCTCCCAATCCCAGCTCCAACTCCTTAGTTCTTGACTGGTTTTTCCTCCAAAATACCACAATGCCTTCAAGTGTGGAAGAGAAAACAGAGTGAGGGAGGAGAGAGTGGGTCGGTTTAGAGAGTTCTAAATGATTCTTGGTATTGTTTTATTCAACTTAAGTCTATAAGGTTACCTCAAAGCTCGGGTACCAAAAACGTCCCCCGAGGGCAAAACGGTAAATTTTCCTTATATTCCCTCCTAGACAATCTAACCTCAAATATATCTCCAAATATTTATTTCCAAAACCCAAAAACCCCATAAAATATCTCATACCCGGTATACCCCTCGACTCGCCCCGAGTCGGATTCACAACCCCATTGTGACTTTCTGACTAATGGCTCCCTAGGACTGTCTCGGATCGTGCTACACAGATGTATCACAAACATATCACATTTATCACATTCATGCCCTAAATGGGCTTAAATCACAAACATACCCCTAATATCCAAATGGGGCCCACATGTATATTTAATTCAACTAGACATGCATCTCTATCACATATTCACATATTATAACAATAATTCACTTATTGCCCTCCAGGCACACTAATCAAGGCCCTAAGCCTTATTAGCAAATTTGGGTCGTTACAATAAGCAAGTAAATAGAAAACATACCTCTTGATGCCTATCAAGTGTCTTTGCTTTCTTTTCGTAATTTGAACAAACTTCCTATCCAAGCTGCTCCCAGGTACTCACACCAAGATCTTCGACAACGTTCTCCACACCACAAGAAGTGTGTGGGCACTTAAAGAATAAATGATAGTTAATTTGTGATTCTACTTGATGTACTCAACACATGTGATCAAGAGAATAAAGCCTGAAATTGGTTCTGTATCTTTTTCAGGGAGAGATAGAAAAGTATCGTTCTATTTCACAAAGCGAATTATTGAGTATCTTGAGTATTCTGAGTATCTATTTATTTTCCGATAAGTCTTACTTAAAAAGAAAATATTCAAATTTAAAAAATAAATATGTAACCAACTTACAATTTATCTTTTAATTAATTAATTATCTTATTAACGAAAATATCCAAAAATTAATTTTTGAATTTTCAATTAATTAAATAAATAAAATTGAAAATCTACCCTGAACACATAGTCCATGGACTGTGTGTGGTCGTGTACCACCCTATATTTTAGGGATATTTGATTTTTCTATTTTTATTTAATTATTTATTCAAACTACCTTGTCATATAAAAATATAACAACTTGATAATTAATTAAAAGTTGAATTAAATATCGTTTTAACTAATTATCAAATATAATTAAATATGTGAATAAATATCAATCTTAAAAATGCAAATCTAATTTGAACTTATCAGATTATTATCTCCCACTCAAATAAAGATATTTAATTAATTCTGCCAATTAATTACGACCAATAATAATTTCGAAATTATAATAAATAAATAAATTATTTAATATAATTTTGAAAATGAATTTAATTATTTAATATAATTTCAAAAATTATAAAATAATTAAATATTAATTAATTTTGTTAATTACAACTAATTTATAATTAATTAATTAATCACTATTATCACATAATTGCATATTTTTCAAGAAGAACAAATTCCTTCTTAAATATGTCTTTCAACCATTTTTCCCTTTATATCAACTCTTGCCTTTAATAGTGTTGATAGAGCCGCTGTGGGGACCTATGAACCTATAATTCCAAGCCCCAATAAATTTGAGATTATTAATTAAACTCTTTAATTAAATAATCTTAATTTATTAATCTCATGATTACTCCACTATAAATATGAGAGCGCACTCTTGTAATTATAGACATTTCATTTACTGAGTACTTTATAAAATAAAACGTCCATTGATATAATCATTAAATACAAATTAACCCTCTAATAATGGTTCATAATTAATCGGGAATAAAATTACCGTTTTACCCTTTTAATTATATGTTGTTTCCTTAAGTACCATTGACTTTACTAGTGAAGGTTAATTCACAACTAAATTATGAATTTGAGCTCAATAACCTTTTCAGTCCTAAAAGTCAACCCTTAAGAGTATCATTATTCAATCTCTTACGAGAAGGTATAGATTCCATATTTGTATACTATGTCCCCAGTCGTTTACATTAATGAGTTCCTAAAACAAAAGCTTCTAGCCTGATCATTTTGACAGACCCTAACAATTGAATCAAAGAACTCATATAACATAAACAAGAGTTCATAGTAACATCAGGATTAAGATCTATTTGTATATGATCATCAGTTGATATATTTAATTAATACTTCGAAATGGTATTTAACCAAGTATTAATAGACATATCTGGTCCAATTCTACATATTCTGTAATATATAAAGTACCTCCACTAAAGTGTCCTACTACACTAGTGATCCGGATCTAAATCACATGTATTCATAATACTAGTGGACCGTACTTGCAGTAATTAATCTAAAGATTCCATAACTTTATTTTACTGTGAACAATTTAAGTTCATTTATCTCAAGCACAATCTTCTCATACCAATACGTGTTTAAGATCACATATATGAACTTAGGAATTTTTCTGATATTTACATAATATTATCACAAAATAATATTGTACATAAAATATATGGATAACAAATTCAATTTATTTATTTAATTCTTAAAACAATGTCTACTACATATGCTTTCAGGGCACAATTCCTAGCAATCTCCCACTTTCCCTAAAGAAAATCAGGCATCTCTCTCATTCTCATGTTTCTTACATGCTCTTTAAAAGATTTCATGGATAAAGTCTTTGTGAAAGGATTTGCAAGATTATGCTGTGAAGCTATCTTCATAAGTGCAACATCTCCTCGATGAACTATCTCTCTAAGCAAGTGATACTTCCTCTCGAATAGAAATTTTTGAGCCACACAACCTCCTTAGCTGCTGCTATATACCCGGATTCCATGGTGGTGTCTGCAATGCTGGTTTATTTAATACTTCTCCAGACTATTGCTCCTCCTCCAAGAGTAAACACTGATCCAGAAGTCGATTTCTGACTATCTCTGTCTGATTGAAAATCAGAATTAGTGTAACCAGTGGGGTTCAGGTCTCCACCTAAATATATAAGCATATAATCTCTAGTACTTCTAAGATACTTGAGAATGTTCTTCACTACAATCTAATGACTCAATCCAGGATTTGATTGATAAGGTTGACTATCCCTACTGCATAACAAATGTCAAGTCTTGTAGACAACATGGCATACATTAGACTTCCTAACGTTGAGGCATAGGGATACTGTCTCATATCTTCCTCTTCCTGAGGTGTTTTGGGACACTTCTCCTTGGAAAGAAATACTCCAGAACAAGTTGGCATATCACCCTTTTTGGAGTTTTGTACATTAAATCATTCTAGCACCTTATCAATATAAGTTGCTTGAGACAGTGTCAAAGTTTTGTTCTGTAACGCCCTGGATAGCCAAGACCGTTACACTGTGTACTTATAAAGGTGCAGGACTTGCTAATCAAGTCATTAATTTGAAAATGTGTCACTAAACATGCAAAAGCTAAGGTTAAAAAGGTTTTGGTCTCAAAGGACTCATTTCATATATTTATACCGTAGTAAACACGGGATCCCATACAAAAACGAAGCTAAAGAAAGTTTACAGACTCCCAAAAGTACATGAGTAACCACTAGCCATACTAAGGCAAAACAGACAGTCTCCAGGTTCCATGTCCTTGCCTAGACCTTAACCATGGTGGCCGAGCACCTCGCTATGTACATTCTGCTCGCTGAGCTCTCCAGTCAGGGCTGATCTAACTTACCCTTGCCTTTACGTGCACCACGTAGCACTCGTGAGCCAAGGCCCAGCAAGAAAACATCATAGATAACTCAAACAATAACAACAGCCAAATAGCTCAGTAAGCATGTTCACTCATCAGACAATCCATAATAGATATTCAGCATATACAACCCAATACAAGACACATTCTATCACATATAATATTCATATCACATAATATTCAAGGCCAACGACTTAGGCCGCACCCTCTGTTTAACCCACTGACTCTGGCCCGCTTAAACCAAGCTCAGTGCATATTAAGCTGTCCTCGGCTACCAGTGGCCGAGCCGCGCCCTGTGCGCTAATGAGACCCTTGGCACCCTTAGGCCGTTGGTTCACTAAATGGCTTGCATGGCATAATACCATCTTTTCAAGCTTCTACAATAGGGAGCTCTTAGTCCCGTCACACATATTTAACCAGGTGCAATTTTCTTACCTTTAGTCTGTACGGTTATCGAATTATGAGCAACGCCCCTCAAGCACGATCCGTTCCCGAGCCTAATCTTTTATCACCTAGCCACAACCAAAGTATAGGGTTTCATAAATACTCAAATATAGGTTTCCAGTTACAAAAGTAACTCCCGGGACTCCTATTTCCACCAAGCACGGTGGTGAAACCAAACTCGAGCACACTAGACCACTCACCCATGCTTAAAACCCTCAAAATCTCAAGTGTGCAACCAAGGGCTGCGGCCCCCAAAGCCTAGCCGCGGCCCTTCCCCAAAACAGAACCTATTCCCTTACTGAACCACACACGCGCCGCGGCCCTTGCCTTGGGCGCTGCGGCGCGCCCCCTTGGCCAAGCCCCCTTGGCTTCTTTGCATGCTAGGGCCGCAACGCTCTAGAACAGAGTCGCGGCCCTCCCCTTCGAACCCATATTTTACACCATTTCAAAGCTCAAAACCTTACCTTAAACCATCCCAAAACTTCCCAACTCTTAACCAATTAATTCCCAACTTCTTTAGCATGATCTAAACAACATAATTCTCAAGAAAACACAGCCTAACACACTCTAATCACCTCCTTTCAACTTCTAAAACCCAAGTGTTATAAACACTCAAACCAGCCACCTAAACTCAATTTAAACCTATAAACCAGAAGTTAAAACTCGCCTTTGCTGTAGAATCACTTCACCAAGCTGTGGCCAAGCTAAGCTCCCAAGTTTTCCCCTCTTAATTCTGCCTTAGAACATCAAAACCATACTTGTTTCAGCACTTAACTAAAACCCAGCTAGAACTCAGAATTCAACCACAGAAAAGATGTTTAGATGCTTACCTTAATCCCTGTTTAAGTGCTTGATAAATCCCTGAGCTAGACCTTCAATTCCACACTACAAATCCCAGAATTTCCAGCTAGTTCCCCTTAGTTCTCTGTGTTTTCTTTTCCCTTTGTTTCCCTTGAGCGT
The DNA here is from genome assembly GCF_963169125.1 of Humulus lupulus. NCBI lineage: Eukaryota > Viridiplantae > Streptophyta > Magnoliopsida > Rosales > Cannabaceae > Humulus > Humulus lupulus. The sequence goes on along the minus strand of NC_084802.1, from coordinate 143,076,202 downwards.
GGGAGAGAGAGCTGAAGCTAAGTTAAAGTCGGTTTATGTTTTCTTCTAAAAGCTTCCTAAGGTCTATCTCACATATTAAATCAATCCCGAGGCTCGGGGTACCAGAACCGTCCCCGAGGCCAAAATGGTAAAATCCCTCAATATTCCCGCCTAGACATTCTAACCTCAAATATATCTCCATATATTTATTTTCATGTCCTGATAACCCAAATCACTATCTGCTATCTAAAAAAATACCCCTGACTTGTCCAAATTCATACCTTAAGCCCCGTTGTGACTTTTCCCGCTATCTAGCCCTATAATCGTCTTGAGTCGTGCTCAACGAACCTATCCACATAATAATGTGGTTCTCACATATATCACATATCATATTACCACATAATATAATCAATTATCATATAAACATTATTAGACATATAATTACTCATTAAATCACAATTATTCCATTAATGCCCTCCTGGCACACTAATCAAGGCTCTTAAGCCTTATTAGCGAATTTGGGTCGTTACATGTTCTGTCTATCTCTATGAATTTTAATGCCCAGAACATACTTGGCTTTTGTCAAATCTTTCATTTGGAATTTTTCAACTAACCAGTTCTTTACCTTTGATAATGATGTTACGTCATTGCCAATCAGTAATATATCATCAACGTAAAGAACGAGGAATACTACTACACCATCTTTGATTTGTTTATAGACACAAGATTCGTCAATGTTTTGTTCAAAACCAAATGTTTTAATTATGTCATCAAATCTAAGATTCCAATTTAGAAGCTTGTTTGATTCCATAGATGGATCTAAGAGCTTGCAAACTTTTTTCTCTTAACCTTTTAATCTGAACCCTTCTGGTTGAGACATGTAAATGGTTTCGTCAAGGTAGCCATTCTGAAAAGCTGTTTTGACTTCCATTTGCCAAATCTCATAATCCATGCACGCAGCAAAGGTCAAGAGTATACGAATGGATTTTAGGATGGCTACAAGAGACAAGGTTTCTTCATAATCAACCTCTTCTTTCTGTGTGTAACCTTTGGCTACAAGCCTTGCTTTGAAAGTCTCTACTTTCCCATCCACTCCTCTTTTCTTCTTGAATATCCACTTGCAACCAATGGGTTTGATATTCTCAGGTGGCTCTTCAAGAACCCAGACAAAATTGGAATACATTGATTCCATTTCTTGGTTCATGGCTTCTTGCCATTTGTCCTTGTCAGAATCATTCATTGCATCTTTAAATATCAATGGATCATCTTTGTTTGTGTCAAACACAAGCATTTGAACTTCATTTTCATAGCGTATGGGTTGCTTACTAACCCTCCCAGTATGACTAGGTTCTCTACTATTCTAACTAGAACTAATAGTTTCCTCTTGCCATTTTTCATTGGTTGTTTCAGGTGACTTTCCAACTTCATTCAAGACCATCTCCTCCAGTACAACCTTATTGCGAGGTTTGTGGTTATTGACATAGTCATGTTCAAGAAAAGTTGCATTTGTCGATACAAATGTTTTATTTTCTTTTGGACTATAGAAAATTCCACCTCTAGTATCTTTGGAATAGCCCAGAAATATGCACACTTCAGAGTGTGATTCCAACTTCCCGGTCTTTCCTTTTAGAACTTGTGCAGGACACCCCCAAATTCGAAAATGGTGTAAACTAGGTTTACAACCATTCCTTAATTCCATGGGTGTCTTCTGGATAGACTTAGATGGAACAACATTCAATATGTATAGAGCACATTGAATCGCATAGCCCCAGAATGACATTGGTAATGATGAGAAACTCATCATTGATCTAACCATATCTAATAATGTTCTGTTCTGTCTTTCTGAAACACCATTTTGTTGTGGCGTTCCAAGTGTTGTGAGTTGGGATTTAATACCATGCTCACACAGATGGTCCACGAATTCAAAATCAAAGTACTCTTCTCCCCGATCAGATTGAAGAACTTTTAGTGATTTACCTAAATGCTTTTCAGCCTCTGCTCAAAATTCTTTGAACTTTCCAAAAGTTTCAGATTTTCTTTGCATTAAGTATAGGTAACCATATCTTGAAGAGTCGTCAATGAAAGTGACGAAGTATTCATAACCTCCTCTTTCTTGTACATTAAGTGGACTGCAAACATCCATATGTACCAGCTGAAGTGGTTCTGTAGCTCTTGAACCTTTAGTGGAGAAAGGTCTCTTGGTCATCTTGCCTTCTAGACAGGATTCACAAATAGGGAGAGATCCAATATATAGTTCTCTTAAAGGACCATCCTTTACAAGCCTATTGATTTTGTCTAGACCAATATGGCCCAATCTTAAGTGCCACAGATATGTTTCACTATTGGAATCAGTCTTTTTTCGTTTAATAGATGTAGGATTAGCTGTTTTAAATAATTCAGAATTATAAGGAGATTTCTCTTTAGCTAGCAGTTTATAAAGCCCATCAATAGATTTTGTAGAACATATCTCAAAACCATATCTTGAAATAACAATTGAATTATTATTAAAAGAAATTTTAAAACCTTGTTCATAGAAACAAAAATTAAGTTTCTAGAAAATCCAGGAATATAGTAAACGCTCTCTAATACAAGAAATATATTCTTCTTAAATTTCAGATGGGTTGTTCAACTTCTGTTGTAGTGACAATCTGACTAGTGCCTACCCTCATAGTCACCTCTCCATCAGCAAGCTTCCTCGTCGAACTAAGAATCTGTAGAGAAAAACAAACATGATTAGTGGCTCTTGAATCTACTATCCAAGATGAGCAATTGTCTTCCACTAAACAAGCTTCTAACACAAGTAAATCAAATTTACCTTTCTTTTTCTCTTTCAAGTCAGCGAAATACTTTGGACAGTTTCTCTTTCAATGACCATCTACTCCACAATGAAAACAAGTCCCTTTAGGGGTCTTCTTTTTGGAGTTTTTGGTGTTCTTGTTCTCTTTTCCTTTGGATGAATTTTTAGGCTTCTTTGAATTCTTGTCTTTTTCTTTCTCCTTGTCCTTTCCATTTCCATTTTTCCTCTTTTTAGTTTTAGCCTTTGAAGAGCATGGGTTATAATTAGAAACATTTGCTTCTCCTTCTTTCTCAAAACCTTTGTTAAGAGATTCATAAGTTTGCAATTCATTCAATAACTGTGTCATGTTATATGATAATTTGTTCATGACATAGTTGGTTGTGAAACCTTTAAAAGTTGGAGAAAGTGATTTAAGTATAATTCTTACTTGAGTGTTTTCATCAATGATTGCCCCATGGATAATGGCATCGTGCATTATTATAACGACCCAAATTCGCCAATAAGGCTTAAGGGCCTTGATTAGTGTGCCAGGAGGGCATGATGGGATTTATGTGTGACTTTAATGAGTAAAATGCATGATTGTGATTTAAAGCATGTTATATGACTATGTGACTATTTGAGATGCATGACTATGTGTATTAGTATGCATGTAGGCCTTGATTGTGTTAGAAGGGCATAATTGTAATTTTGGCCATTTTGGGCATAACTGTATTGATATGTGATGGTTTTCGAGACCACATTGCTATGTGGATGTACCTGTGATTTGTGACTCGAGACGATCCTATAGAGAGCAGACTAGCGGAAAAGTCAAGGCGAGGATTTATACCCGGCTCGGGGCGAGCCTGGGGGTATAAATAGGAATTTAATGAGAATATAGGGGTCTATTTTGATATCGAGGAATATTATTGGTGATTAATCAGGTATTGAGAAGCAACGGGAAAATATTAGAGACACTTGAGGAATTAGCGGGAATTGGGTAAAATGACTAAAATGGTCCTACGTGGACAAAAGGGTTTAGAATTAGTAGGGAGGGCATTTTGGTCAACTGGCTTCTTAAAGATAAATTTATTAGGGCTTTATATACTTAGTGGGATTGATAGAGAGAGTGAGATGGCTGTGGAAAAGAAAGAAAAAGGAAGGAAAAGAAAAGAGAGAAAAATAGAGGTGTTTTGTTTCAAAAGGAACAATTTGTGGTTCTCCCACCATTTCCCTTCATTTTTTCTTGGAGCTAAGCTCAAAGGAGAGCTAGGATAGGCTGAGCATCAAGGATCCTAAGCTAGACTTGAAGATTGGCAAGGGATTAGCAAGAACACATCAATGATTGAGGTAAGTTTTTAGAGTTTTCAGTTTTTGGGTTTGGCTGGTTTAAGTTGTGTAACTAAGCTAATTGATGGGAACTTTAGGGGAATTTCTGGGCAAGTTTTGAGAAGAGCAAGCTAAGGAGGTCTAGGAGTTGAATCAAAGTCGAAATTTGCATCAACGGTATGATTTTGAGCCTCTAACTTTGATGTTTGACTGATTTTATTTGGAATTTCTAGGTTTAGGGTCATCTATGGTAAATCTTGAGATTTGGGATGCATGAGATTGGGTTTTGAGATTTAGGGATGCTTGGGATGAGTGGAGAGTGTATATAAGCTTGATTTTGAGTTTGGTAAAGATTTGGGGAAGTTTGGGTTGAGATTGGCTCAAAGAAATCGCAGAAAAAGAAAATGAGGGTTGCCTGCCTGCAACTAGCGCTACAATGCTAGTCTTTGGGCGCTGTAGAGCTAGGCCCTGTTTCTGGGGATGCCGGTTCTGCTTTTAGTGCTATAGCGCCCTCTTTAGAGCGCTGTAGCGCTGCCCTGTTCCCAGAAAGGGGTTTTTGGGTTATTTTTAAGGGATTTTGACCTAGGGTTCGGGGTTCGATTCCGTCATCTTGTTTTGTGGAACTAGGACTTCCCGGGGGGCTCGGGATTGGTCCCGAGGCTAGGTTTTGGACTTGAGGTTTGGTGATGACTTTGACCTATGGTTGTGTTTAGGTGTGCGCTAGGGCTCGAGTAGGATCGTGCTCAAGGAGTCAAGTGATGAAAGCTATCAATTTGACAGGTAAGAAAACTATAGCACCCGTAGGATAGGGCATGGGCCCGTAGTGTGATTGTAGGGCACGGCCCTATATTGCATGTTGAGATGATTGCAGGGCACGGCCCTATATTGCATGTTGAGATGATTGCAGGGCTCGGCCCTATATTGCATTACATGTTAGGGTGCAGACTTAATTGAATTGATATATGTTTGAATGTTATTTGAGTTAGACTATTTGTGATTATAGTAGAATGAAACGGCGAGGAGCCGAGAATGGCAAAGGAGCCGAGAACGGTGAAAGGCCGAGAACGGAAGTGGGGCCGGAAGTAACACCAAGCACGTGAAGTGCTTGTAGTCAGGGTGGGACCCCAATGGATACATGTGATATCCTTACGGTGAGGACCGAGGCCCCAGGCTCTGGTAATGCTTCTGGGACGGCATGGCCGTGTTTGTTTGGTCTGATGCGACATTTGTTTTCTGTGGATTATTTGATATGTTAACTATATAATTCGCATATCTCATATGCTGTATGAGTTTTCTTGCTGGGCTTCGGCTCACGGGGGCTCTGTGTTGCAGGTAAGGGCAAAGAATGAGTCAACCAGCCATGAGTACGGAGAGCGTGAGGCGACGTGTACATGTTTGGCCTGCCCGACTGCTTTGGTTGGAGGTATTTTTGAGAAATGGCTGTAATAATCTGTGATTTTAATAACTAATCAACTGTAAGCTTATTTTAAGTTGTAAATAGTTTTCAAACCCTATTTTGGGATCCCAAATGTTAAATACTAGAAGTTTTCAATGAAACAACGCATTTTTTTTAAAAGATTACAGCCTTAACTTTTGCTTAGTCACACTTTTGTTTTAAAAACCTCAGTTAGCGAGTTCATTGCACAAAGTTTCTTTTAAAACTCACTTAGTAACGGCTCTAAGGTAGTAAGGCGTTACAATTATATTGATCATGTCTAATACATGTTCTCTGACATAAGCTCCTTCCTTCATTTTCTTGGTCATGTAGGATCTGGTGGCCTCATGCCTGCACTGATCTAATTGCCGCCCAAACATATCTTGAAGGGTATCCCAGATCTCATAAGCATTTTTAGTGTTCTCAAACTTCTTTCTGAGCGCATCGATCATACTCGCAAACATATAACACTTTGCTTTTTTGTTTGATAAGATCCAATTATTAAACTATTCCCATGCAGTTTGGCAACAGTAGCGGGAGGGACTTTAGGACATTCCTCAGTCAAAACAAATTTGTGGTTCTCACATATTAATACAATGTTCAAGTTTTATTTCTATTTCATGTAGTTTTCACTAATCAACTTTTCATTTACAAGTAAAGAAGATACAAGATTTGAGCTAGACATGATTGCTGAAAATAAATAAACAAAATTGAATTTATGCATATAATAAATATCAGTAATTTTTGGAATAGTAAACGTGATGTATGAATGCAACAATTAAAGAACACATAAAAAATAATTACTAATTTCGCGATTAATTAATTTGAACATTAATGGACCAGCCTTAGGGTAGGTCAGACTAATTCCAAATTAATTTTGAGACATATTCTCAAATTTATAAGTGAAAACTCAAATAAATATTTCTCTTTCGACTTATAAACAACCGTTTGTTTGGTCAAGAATACACTAGTCCGTTCGAAAGCCTAATGTACCTTGTGAGTGTAACCCATTGTTTTAGATCAATGACTTAACTCAAGAGTGTGCCTTAGGGTCAGTCAAACTTGAAATACATCATTAAATTCTTTTCTTGAAAAAGAAGTTTTCCTTGAGAATAACACAGTCGGAAGCCTTCCTTAGGGGGTGTAATGACCCACTACTCTAGACTTTTGGACCATTAATGAAAGTATACATACAAACCTTAATAAGACTTACATTTGCGAAAATACCATAAATTTATTAGAAACTTGTAGAAACAAAAGTTACTTTCATAAAATAAGTAGGATATGGGTACCCATTGTCTTTAAAACAAAACATAACTTAAAGTGAAAAGGAGTTACATAGAAAGTGCGGAAAAATACATGTAAAACCATAAAAAGGTAAAACAAGACTACATCCTCGAAAGATCGAACTCTCGACTCCTTGAATCCATTCACCATCGATACACAATCTCCAAGCATCCACGAACCTTACCACCACTAATAGCTATTTTCCTGCACATAAAACAAAAAGGAATGAGCCTAATGCCCAGCAAGGAAAATCTAACACATAGTCATAGACATAAATTTCATAATAAACATAAAGACATATCATAACACTTATTACATACACTTATTATAATGGCCATTATTACTTGGGGTCCCATAGACTAAACAAGCATATGCCCATTTGGGGTCTTGTTAGTCATATGGGTCATATGCCCAAGCCTACAAACATACATATTCATAACATATTTATAACATATTTCATAACATAACACATAAGATAACATAAGCACAAAACATATAGATTCTATCTTATTTTCCTTACCAAAGTTACCGGGATAAGAGGACAGCGTTGGGACTTTTTGGAACACTCCTAATAATCATTATGAAAAAGAGTGAGTCTAATGAAGAAAAAGAGATGAAAAGGAATGGGAAGACTAAACCATTGAAAAACATACTTACCAAAACTTATGTGCTCAAGAACTTAGATTTCCTAACCAAAATAAAGATTAAGGTTATAGGCTGAGTAGAGGATTATAAGAACTTAAAAGAACAAATACAGAATTGAACTAGAGTTTTGGGTTACCTTGAAGACTTGTAAGACCAATCTACACCTCAAACCGAAATACTCTAAAACCTTACTTCCCAAAGTGTTTGATAAGCTTATGATGATCAAGCTTATGATTCCCAAACCCAGGTGTTTAAACTCTCACACTCACTTAGCACTTGCAGCCTCTGAACTTAGAGCAAAAGATGAATAATGGCTGGGTACTAGGTCCTATTTATAGAGTTTAGGAATGAAAGGATCTTGATTTTACTTGAATAAAAATAATAGCTTTTTAGGTGAAAAATATTTGAATAATCGTTCAGCAGAGGCTGAAGACTCGTTCAAAAAGATGCTGGACTTATCAAGAGATTGAATGGCTGAATGGGAAATGATTTCAAAACATTTCAAAATACACTGATGGAGGCGATATATCGCCCCCTGTAGGCGATATATCGCCTGGGCCAGTATGCCCGAGGCTGTCGTGCATCGTCTCGGGTTTTCCATATCTACGTGCTGCGATATATCGCCCCCTATAGCTGCGATATATCGGCACACGCTGATAAATTAAACACGAAATTACACATTTTTAGCTAAATTTGAATGGAGTAAACAGCCTTGACTAAGCCCTCAACGTATTCAAAGCTGCTGACTGACCTTGTAGCATTCAAACTTTACTCCCTATTAAATTAAATCCTCAAAATACTTAATCCTTAATCACCCATTCATAACATATCCTTAAAATCCTATTGGTCCTCATCTAAACCTTATAGTATAATAAATATTATCCTTAATATCAGTCATATAATAAAACCTTAGGTTAAAATTAATATTCTTAAACTATAGGTTAAACTTAGAAAATCTATAAGTACTACTATGAGTGTCCAAATAACTCCCGGTCTGAACCAAAAATCCACAGTTACAAAGATAATACTATACATACTATAATACTACTATCTATCTTAGCTAAGTAAAGTTCTTAGACTCTACAGGGGGACACAAGCAATTGTGCCGCGAGGCCCTCTCCATGCTACCTCGGTGCCTGAAGGGCATGACCTTGTAACAATAAACGTTGGTCGGGGTCATGAAGCTAGCGTGCTCCTGGTCCGCTGGATTCATGGCGATTTGATTATAGCCCGAATATGCATCCATAAAAGACATGAGCTCGTGCCCTGCCGTGGTGTCTACCAGTTGGTCGATCCTCGGCAAGGGGAAGCAGTCTTTGGGGCAGGCTTTATTCAGATCGGAGAAGTCAATGTAGGTCCGCCATTTCCCGTTGGGCTTCGGGACCAACACAGGATTGGCGACCCAGATCGGGAACTTAGCCTCACGGATAAATCCACACTTTAATAACTGGGCTACCTCCTCTTCTAGGGCCTCAGCTCGGGTTGTTCCTAGGCGCCTCTGTTTCTGAGACTTCGCCGGCACGCTTTTATCCAAGTGGAGGGTGTGCATGATGATGCTCAGACTGATCCCCACCATGTCTTCATGAGACCATGCAAATACGTCCAGGTTCTCTTGCAGAAACTTAATCAGCTCCGCCTTCCTTTCGCCGCATAGATTTTTCCCGAGCTTTACCATCCGCGAGGGATTTTGTGGATCGATATCTACCACCTCGAGTTCTTTGATAGCTTGGAGCTCGGATTTATCCTCACCAATTCTGGGGTCGATATCGTCACTTAAGATGATATTTTCCCCTTCGGCATTCTGAGGTTTTTCAATCTCAGGGTCAGGCACAAGCTCCTGTGATTCCTCATTTTCACCCTGGACGGTCATCGTTAACTGCCCGGGTTTTAATTTTCCCTTCATAGAAATGTTGTAGCATTCCCTGCCAGCAAGTTGATCACCACGAACTGTTCATATCCCCGAGGAAGAGGGGAATTTTAGCGCGAGGTGGCAGATGGAGGTAATGACTTCAAACACTATTAGTGTAGGTCGACCCAAAATGGCATTGTACGCGGCGGGACAATCGATGACCACAAACTCGAGGAGTTTCGAGACTGTCTGAGGTCCCTCTCCCAAGGTGATCACCAGCTCGATCATTCCTATTGTCGCCGATCCTTCTCAAGAGAATCCATATAGCATCATGGAGGTGGCTTTCAGCTCGGTGACAGACAAACCCATCTTTTCCAGCATGGACCAGAACAGTAGGTTTACCGAGCTCCCATTATCGACCACTACTCTCCTAACCCTCCGATTAGTGAGCTAAACGGCTATGACCAGAGGGTCGTTATGAGGGAACTAGACGTGGCTGGCATCTTCTTCAGTAAATATGTTCGGTTGCCTCTCCAATCGTTGCTGCTTCAGTAGATGATGCTCAGGGACAAACTCCACTCCATTATGAGCCTTAAGTTCGTTGACGTATCTCTTTTGGGCACCCCTACTCGTGCCAGCCAGATGGGGACCTCCAGAGATCGTGGAGATCTCTCCTCCTATCATGGGAGGAGGGACGTCCTGATGTACCCGAGACCCGGGCTGAATTATCGGGACTTCCGGAGCTGGATGGCCGGCGGGAACTCTATTCCGCGCGTACTGAGCCAAGGGTCCGGCTCTGATGAGAGTCTCGATCTCATCCTTTAGGTGCCTACAATCATCGGTGTTGTGGCCAATGTCATTGTGGAACTGACAAAACTTGGAAGGGTCACACTTACCCTTCTGGTGCTTCAACGGTTCCGGCTTCTTCCAGGGGAGGCGGGTAGAATTTGTTAGGAAGATGTTCTCCCTAGAGTGGGTGTAACGACCCAAATTCGCTAATAAGGCTTAAGGGCCTTGATTAGTGTGCCTGGAGGGCATAATGGGAATTATGTGTGATTTTAATGATTAAGATGCATGATTATGATTTAAAGCATGTTATATGACTATTTGAATATCTGAGATGCATGACTATGTGTATTAGTATGCATGTAGGCCCTGATTAGGTTAGAAGGGCATAATCGTAATTTTGGCCATTATGGGCATAACTGCTTTGATATATGTGATAATTGTCGAGACCACATTATTATGTGGATATATCTGAGATCTGTGACTCGAGACGATCCTAGTGAGCAAAGTAGCGAAAAAGTCATGGCGGGGATTTATACCTGGCTCAGGGTGAGCTTAGGGGTATGAATGGGAATTTAGCGAATATACTGGAGTCTATCTTGATATTGAGGAATATTATTGGTGATTAGTTAGGTATCGGGAGTTAAGCGAGAAATATTAGAGACACTCGAGGAGTTAGAAGGAATTGGGGTAAAATGACTATAATGCCCTTAAGTGGACTAAAGGGTTAGAAAGAAAGGGGAGGGCATTAAGGTCATTTGCTTTCTAAATGTGGGAATTACTGAGACTGTATGTTAGTGGGAATCGTAGAGAAATGTAGAAGTCTGAAAAAGAAGGAAAAGGAAGGGAAAAGAAAGGGAGAAAACAGAGAGAGTTTTCTAGGTCGGTTTACATTTCCTTCATCTGTTTCTTGAGGGTTTCTAGAGCAAAACTCAGAGGAGAGCTGGGATAAACTAAGCATCAAGGATTCTAAGCTAAGTTTGGGGAGTTGGCAGAGGTTTAGCAAGAGTTCATCAACACTTGAGGTAAGAATTTAGAGTTCTTCAGTTTCTGTTTCTGGTTTTTGAGCTATGGTGTTTAAGTTGAATTGGATGGAAACTTTAGGGAATTCAGGCCTAAGGCTGAGGAGAAGCAAACCCAGGAAGTCTAGAGGCAACTTGTGTTTGAAATCCCATTAAAGGTATAAAATTCTAAGCTCTAACTTTGATGTTCAACTGGTTTCTGCTGAGTTTCATTGTCTAGAAGTGGCTATGGTGAATTTTGAGTTTGGGGATGCATGTGCTTGAGTTCTAGGTATTTGGGGTGCTTGTGATGAGTGGAGTATGGTCATAAGGTTGTTTTTGAGTTTGGGAAAGATTTGGAGGAGTTTTGGTTGAGGTTGGTTCGAGGAAATCGCAGGAGGGAAAAACTGGTGTTAGCCTGCCTGTGACTAGCGCTACAGCGCTAGCCTTTGGGTGCTGTAGCACTAGGCCAAGCTTGCTGAGGGGATTTTGTTTCTGTTTATAGTGCTGTAGCGCCCTCCCATGAGCGCTGTAGCGCTACCCTGCCTTCTGAAGAGGATTTTAGGGTTATTTGCAAGGGGTTTTGACCAAGGGTTTGGGGTTTGGTTCCACCACCTTGTTTGGTGGAACTAGGACTTCCCGGGGTCTCGGGATTAGCCCTGAGGCTAGGTTTCGGACTTGAGGATTGATGGTGACTTTGGCCTATGATTGTGTTTAGGTGAGCGCTAGGGCTCGAGGGGGATTGTGCTCGAGGAGTCGAGGGATCAAAGCTAGTGAATTGAAAGGTAAGAAAACTGCACCCGGTTATATGTTTGATGGGACTAAGTGCTCCCGATATTTGTATCGTGTCAATGATGGTATCATGCCATGGGACATGTAAAAGCGGCCTAAGGGTGCCGTACATTATATTTGCGCACAGGGCGCGGCTCGGCCACTGGTAGCCGAGGATAGCTTTATATTCACTGAGCTCGATTTAAGCGGGCTAGAGTCAGTGGGATAACGGAGGGAGCGGCCTGAGGGCGCTAGCCCTAGTTATCATTTGTGAACTGTAAATGATATGAGTTGGTATGTTTGGCAGGTGGAATACTTGATTATATTGAATGGTTATGTGTGAGATTATGTGATGCAATATGAGATATTGATTTGTTTGTTGATTGCTTATGCTCTGTTGTTGTGTTTTCTGGCTAGGCCTTGGCTCACGGGTGCTACGTGGTGCAGGTAAAGGCAAGGGCAAGTTGGACCAATCCTGAGGTGGAGAGCTGCGGGGTTGAATGTACATAGTCAGCTGTTCGATCGCCATGGTCGAGGAATGGGTTAGGACAGGGATTGCCTAACTATCTGTTTTGCCTTAATATGGCTTGATATTGTATATAAACCTTGTGTCTTTTGTAAACAGTCTCTAAACTTAATATTTTTGGGATCCCGTGTAAACAGGTGATGCTTCTTAATGAAAATGCGGCTTTTGAGACCAAACCATTTTTAACCCTAGTTCCTTTATAGTTTCAGTAACACGATTTTGATTAAATGACTTGATTAGCAAGTCCGTCACTTTATAAACACACAATGTAACGGTCTTGGCTATCCAGGGCATTACAGTGGGTGAGCTCGGTATAAGTCGCGTAGACTGGCTTGAATTTTTCTACGAACTTGCTCTTCTTTGAGCTGTGCTGGCCGCCTTCACTGCTCCCCTTTCTCTTGCCTCCACCAAACTGGTTATTCTGTGTAATGGTTTGTGTCGCTGCCACGACGTCCGTTCCCACTCCAGCGGGCTGTTTAGGGGTCTGGCTGGTTCCTGCGGCTGATGCCCGCGCGTCCTCCAGGTTGATCTATCCCTGGGCCCTATTTAGGAATTCATTTACGATGCTGACTCCCTTCCTCTGTATCTCTTCCCAGAGTCCTCCTCCGACGAGGATCCCATTCCTCAAAGCCATGAGCTTGGAGCTGTCATCTACGTCTCTGGCCCGAGGAGCGACGTTCGCGAATCTGCTCAGGTAGGCCTTCAAAGGCTCGTCGGGCTGCTGCCTTACGTTCGCCAGGGTATCAGCCTTGACGCGGGCAGCCTGAGAAGCTCGGAATGCTCTCTTGAAGTCAGCAGAGAAAGTTTTCCACGAGCTGATTGACTGCTTCTTACTCTGTTTGAACCATTGTCTAGCCGGCCCCGTCAAGGTGGACGGAAATATTAGACATCTCAACTCAGGACCAATGTTGTGGGCCATCATCAAGGTGTTGAACATACCTAGATGATCTGACAGGTCCTCGTCTCCATTGAACTTGGACAAGTGAGGCATACGGAAACCAGGTGGATACGCCGTTGCCGCTATGCTGGGGGTGAAGAGTTCAAGTTCGTCCCCTGAATCATACTCATCTTTTTCTTTTTCTGATAAGAGCTTCCTCATCGGCTCCTCCATCTGAGCCAGACGCTCAAGGGTTTTGTCCTGACTTCCTTGGTTGTTCCGGGGCTGTTCAACAGCTCCGGATCCATTGTACGCGTTTGGCAGATTATTGTCCCTCCTGTCTTGAGATAGGTTATATGGGACGTTCTCGCTGTCATATACTTCGAACAGGTCTTCCCTTTGGCGAGCACGACTACCGTTTCCAACTAGGTCATCTCTCTGCGAGTTTAGGCGATATCGGAGGTCGCCCCTCGGGGCAGCCTAAGGACTTTGCGCCGAGCTCAAGCGTTGGCGCAGGTCTCCGCCGAAGAGGTCACTTCGACGGCTTCCGGTCCAATAGCTTCCATTTGAGAAGCTCAGAGCCCGCCGCTGGGGATGAGGATCCTGGACTTCTCTGGGCCCCCGGCTACGATGGGAAGGTCCGGCGGAAGGAGGATTTCTCCTACTGCTCCCGTGAGCCGAAATGTCTCGGACTAGACGGGGAGGAGACGGGTATCATATTGGTGAAGGAGGATATCTGACCAGTGATGCGATCTTAGTCCCGTCAGGGCGGATCAAGTTAGGTCGCGGCCGCTCCACTCTACCATCTTCTGTGTCCTATGCTAAGCGATCTGAGTGGGGTACAGGACGGCTGGCCGGGGCGGGCTGTCATTGCGAGCCCTCCCCGGATCTCCTTCGCGAGCTTCCTCGAGCCCTCCTGGGTGCGCTCGAGGGCAGGAGTGAGCTGGGAGTTGAGGTCCAGACCGATCGGCTGTACTGCTGCTCGACCCTAGGAAGTTCCTCAAATGTGGTTTCCCGGTGGTGCGATGTGGGAGTGGAATTTGATGTTGGGGGTCTGACCGACCGATTGGGCCTGGACTGATTACCCCGGCGGGACTTATGAGTCTCGCCTTGCCTCTTTCCGACATTGGCATCGGTTGTAAGAGGGGGTAGTTAGGCCAGAACCTCTTGAATCTGCTGGTTCGCTTTCGCCAGCTGACTCCTCAACTGTGCATTTTCCATTTCTACTGCCGTGTAAAAATATGGGTTCGGATTGGGCGGCCGGGGAACCGAACTTCCAGTGTCGTCTTGGCCTATTGGCTGCTTGCCCGGCCGCTGCTGAACCTCAGGGTTCTGATCATCGGACATGGTGGCATAGTGGGCCTTTTTCCCATCACGTTGGTCTGCCTCGTTACCATGTCTTGAGCGAGTGACTACCATGGTTGCATATTTGCGATAGCACCAATCTAACAGCCTCTCAATGAAAGCACCAAACTGTTGTTCTTCGGCAACAGATAATTATAAGAATAAGGAGACGGATTAGTGCTAAATAATGAACCGTAATAGATGAATGATCTCAAAGTAAAATGATAACGCGAATACTTTTTTTAGGTGGTTCAAAGGTTAAAATCATTCTAGTCCACCAGCCAATATTATTGATATATCTCTGATATTCCTTACAAGGTATTTCTTTATAAATTAGAATCCAACCCCTTGCAACTCCCAGGGTCTCCATATTTATAGGGAGAGGGCACCTGGGTGTTGGCAAGGGAGGTCATCCCGTGACCTTCTTACCCATCATGTCACTTCTGTGACATTCATGATTAATTCCTAAAACCTGACAATGAAGTGTGGTCTAATCAATATGTAAGGGGGATAATGGGCTGCACGGCCCAACCCAGTCGTGGGTGCCTGAACACACACGTTTATGTTGCATGTCTGAGAATTCAGGGATGGATCAGACACGTGATGTCTGATATATGCACGTTTACATTGCGTCGTTGACTTTATAAAAGGTCAGAGGCGCCAACTCAAGCTCGTACCCCGAGCTTGATGTAGTATCAGCCCGTGATACCCACATTGCTAACCCGATGCCAATAATCGCAACAAACCTTTGGTTACCTCGAGCTAAAGAGGTAGAACCTTTCAACAGCAGCTCTGGGTAGGTGGCTTCCACGTGGCTGATATAATTATGCCCTTTCTCAGCTCGCTAATAGCCCGTGGATATTTAGGGCGTACAATCTTGTAATATCTTTGTGCCCAAGAAAGATCAATTTCGAAATAAACTTGGCTTAGAATTAAGTGCAAGTTCGTTCAATTTCTAATGATACGGTATGATCTTCTGTTACATCCGGGTTTTTCTGCATTAAAGGTAATTGAGAGTTATTTTTAGAGACTCTCTAATTTGATTTGATTGAGATAAAAAATGAGATTGACTTGGCTTAGGGTTTTCTAAACTCTATAAATGTCATACCTAAGCAACAACTAATCTCATATCTTCATCATTTTAACGTTTCATATTTTGAAGAGTTCTTTTTTATGTAAAGAGTAGTCTTTGTTCAACTATCTCTTTTTTTGTTTGTTTTGCTTTGTGTAGTTTATTTCTAAATATGTCATAAAGCTTGTGAACATGACATACAATCTTCAGGAGAAGATTTTCATAAGTCTCACTTCGGGAGGAAGCGAACACTCATCAAGATTAGAAGGGATTTCATGCTCTTGGTGACTATCAAAATTAGATTACTAAAGCAGAATACTTTAAGGTTGCAACAAGGATTTAGAGGGAGTCTAAACTTGTATAAGTCAATTGCTTATTGTATTCATGAGACTTTACTAATTGATTTTATCTCTAGTTGTGGCCTCGTGCACTAGGTTTTCTGAACCACATAAAAAACTTCTTACGTCACTTTACTTTTAGTTTGTTCGATGTCTGTTCATACATTCTGATTTATTAGCAATCTATCCTGATACATAAGAATATCTGCCTGATCAAACAATTTTATAATTGTTCTGCAATAATTAAATTGTAGTTTAAATTTGGTTGGTAATCTTAAAAATGGAATTATATTATAATACAAATTAATCTTATGATCCATGTGTATGGATAAGAATTTAGAAACTTGAATGGGGTGTTTAATTAAGTAGCCCCAGCCTTTGCTAATTAATTAGCTTTTTTTTGGAATTTTTTCTTAAATGTATATTTTTATTGTTTTACTTTTTTACTATTCATTATTTTTTTTTCTTCAAAAATACGAATTTTAAAGTTTCATAATTACAAAAATACTGTCTCGGAAAAAACAACTAAAAAATAACTTAAAAACAACTTGAAAATAACTCATCGCACCAATCCAAAATAAAGTAAAAAAACAAAAAATTTAATATATATCAGAATAACTAAATATCAACCCAAAATAAACATAAAAAAATATGAAAAAAAAAAACAAAACTGTAAAATTATAAAAATTTCTCTAAAATCATAAAATTAAAAAAAAAAAAAATTTGACCGTAAAAATATAATATTTTAGTGAAATTAAATATATATTTTTTGTCAAAATCTTTTTTTTTTTCCTTATTTGGGTTTTTTTTTTTTTAGACATTCATAGTATTAATTTTAATTAATGGTGTTGGAATGATGTCCTTTCATCGAATCAATCGTATTGTCTTACGGCATATATATTTATATATCATACCTTCATAAGTAGCTAGATAATGCTTAACGAGTGTTTGAATGTTTAAGAAAGAGCTCATCAATACTGTAGTAGATAATTATTTCCGTTGGCCTTCAATTTAAGAAAGAGTATTGATAGATGAGCTCTCAGAAACTCAAATTATATATTATGATGTGTTATTAATCTCAACTATACAATTAAATATTATGTAGACCTTATTTTAAAAAATTCATAGATTAAAAAGAAACTCACTACTACAAAATACATTTTATGGGTCAACTTTTTAGAACATGCAGCTAAATATAAGCCTTAAAAAAAGTCTCTCGAATTTTTAGGACTTTTATTGAGAGTCTTTAAAAAATATATTTTAGAACTCGCAATGAGTGTCATAATAAAATATGGATATTTTTTCAAAAATATAATTTTTTTTGGTGTCTTTTTTACTTTTTTACGGTCTTTGATTTTTTTTTTCAAAAATACTACCTTAAGTTTTCGGAAAATACTTTTTTAATGTTTTATATTTACAAAAATACGGTGTCAATGAAACAACTAAGAAACAACTAAAAAACAACAATAAGACAACAACGAAACATTAACCCTATTTTAAAAAAAAATCAAAATATATCTGCAAACAACTAAACAATAAATAGACAACAACACAACAATAGAATAACTATAAATAAACTTAAACAACTAAAAACCAACATGAAAACAACTATACATAAAATCTAAACAGCACAAAAATAACAATAAGACAACAACTAAACATTAACTCACTACATACTACACACATTTAAAAACAACATATGAAAAACAACTAGAAGTCAACTCATTGCATACTAACATGTTTTTTTTATAAAACAAATCAAAATATATCTGAAACAAATAAACAATAATTAGACATCAACAGAACAATAGAACAACTATATATAAACTTAAAACAACTAAAAACAATAATAATACAATAACTAAACATTAACCTACTGCATATTACACACATTTAAAAACAACTAAAAAACAACAGCTTGGCAACAAGTTTAATCAACCCATTGCATACTAACATGTTTTTAAAAAAAATCAAAAATATATCTGAAATAACTAAACAACAATTAGACATCAACACAACAACAAAACAACTATATATAAAGTTAAAACAACTAAAAACCAATGTGAAAACAACCATTCATAAATCTAAAACAACACAAAAATAACATGAAAAGAACTATACATAAATCTAAACAACTAAAAAAATAACACAAAAACAACGCAACATATATTAAATATAAACTAAAATTATAAGTATACTTAAAAAACTGAAATTAAATTTATAACAAATATACTAAAAAGTAAAACAAAAAACAAGGATTGATAAACATATACCTAAGTAAATACATAAATCATATCTCACTTAATTTCTAATACGTTAACATGCATTAATATTACTATCAAACAACATCATCTTCATCACCTCCACCCGCCATTTAAAAAAAATTGATGATTACGTTTCTATTTTAAATATTTGTCTGATTAGTTTGCATTTGTACTATTTTTTTTTTCTAAAATAGACAATTTTTTTTAAAAAAAAATTAGGTTCTAAATTATCTTCGATATTAATTGATGTGAAATTGTTTCTACCTATACATATTCATCTTCATACACTGAGATAAATATGCATAAGAGTGAGTCAATTGCGTCCTTCTCGACCTATCGGATTTTTTCTTCATGCCAATCCACGACGTCGCCTCACCTTCACAAACAAGCCTCTAAGAGTCTCGCTGAACTAGTCAGAATCAGTGGTCTCTGGCCAGAGCAGACCAGAGTAGATCAACACCGGAGGAGGATCAAATGTCTATGCATATTAATATTATATATACAAACAGAGTTATTCTCGTCATTTCCGTCGCCGGCATGATACTTTTGCAAAATGGTGCCCAGGTTGTCGAAGGGTTTTTTTTTTTTTTGGCTCTAATGCTTCATCTCTAGCCGAATTCAAGATTTCATTTACAAAATCGTATAAATGTAATGTTGAGAGTGAAATAGTAAAATTGAAAAAGTTTCTGTACCATCGTAAATATGAAATTTTTGAGTGACAAATAGTTTTCTGTGTAAATATCTCTAAAATATGTGGGTCCTAAAAAAAATGAAGAAATAATATGATTTGGAATTCTAATGATAACTTTTAAGGGCTCACTTTGGGTGTCCTAAAAGAATATTAAGAGAACTCAAAGTCAAAGTTTGCCCTTAAAAATATTAAGTACCAAAATAAAAAGGGGATAAAACACATTTGTGGATTTCGAATATTTGGGGCTTTAATTAGGGTACATTATTTTTTCTATCACCAACAAAAAATAAAGAGAGGAGAAAACGAAGGAGAAGAAGAGGCCTTCGATGTCGACGACGATAGTTGGCTTCCCGACCTTCGGCGGCTACTATAGACGGTGGTGAAGGAGACCATCATCTTCGATGGCGACCTGTTGTTGACGGTGGTGACATTGACGGTTGATGGACTGTTGTTGCAGAGGAGAAAGCGCCCCGTTGGCTCCTAGGGTTCTCAACTTCACGGCAGCAGTAGGTATTTATTTTATTTCTTGATTTTTTTATGTTAAAATATATTTGATTTGATTGTGTTGGATATGTTCAGATCTGATTTTGAGCTTAGACTAATAATGAATACCATCTTTAGTGTATTTTACTTTAGCTTTAATGGCTTTCTACTTGTGTTTCACTACTGGTTTTTGGTGTATCTTCTGACTTGATTTTGTTGTATTTTGTGACTGGATTTTGGTGTATATATGGTCTATTTTTCTGCTTCTTTAGTGGCTACCAATTGTATTTTGCTACTAGTTTTTGGTGTATTTTGTGACTGGAATTTGATGCATTTTGCAACTAGGTTGAATGGATTAAAATGGGTTATTTATGGTCTATTTTTCTGCTGTTTCTGGTGTAGTTTGCTATTGTGCAATGGAGACTAGCTAAGGTCTATCAAAGATTGGAACATGATCTTGTGATCCAGAGTAACATAGTTATATTAGGAATAGTATTACTTGGATTATACTAGGTACTCATATTTATCATTACAACTTATTCAGGGTAGTTTGAGCATAATAAAGAGCAAATTGTTTTAATTCTATTTGGATTTGAAACCAAATTTACATAGGAACCTTTTTAATTTACCTTCCTTTATCTTTAAATGGTAAAAGTTTTCTAGAATTTACAATTTTAAAAGTGTTCAACAATAAATAATCTTGACAGTTATGAAATAAGTTGAATTGATGCATTAAGTTCAATATTTTAGGGGTTTTAAGTATATTTATTTATTTGTTTTAATGTACATGTTTGTTTGACTTATAGTTAGTGTATTTGTTGGTTAATAATCCGAGAAAAAAAAAGTGCAAGAATTGAAGCAGTGGATTCAAGAATTGGAAAATGAATTGAGGTGAGCTTGGACTAATAATAAATACCATCTTTGGTATATTTTGTTATTGCTTTAATGGTATATTTTATGTATTGTGCTACTAGTCTTTTGGTGTATTTTGTGCAGATTTTTGGTGGATTTTGTTACTGGGTTGAATGGGTGAATATGGTAGATTTATGATCTATTTTGTTACTAATTTTGGTGTAGTTTGCACTGTTTTGGAATACCTCTATGTACTAGATGAATGACATTTTATAAAATAGTACTATCTAACAAGAAATTGTTTGCTGCATGACTATATGAATACCTATACTGATAGTTTAATTCTCGCTTCTATTATATATATATATATTTATAATTGTTGTGTGTGTCTACTTAATTATAAGTTTGAAGTATTATATAGATCTTCAAATTAATTGGATATACATATTCCTAGATCTAGAGATGTACACTGATCAATTATAATTATATTATTTTGTTGTTATTAAATATCTTAGGTATGCGTGGATTATGAAATGGAAGATGATCATTACATAGCAGCTCCTAACACTCCTGAGTTGAAATGATTTATACTTTTCTATAGGTGTTTTATTTTTGTATTGGGGTTTTTACTTCATTCTTGCTAGCTGAAATGCATACAGGGATTTTACTTTGGATTGACGGTTGGAATATGTATTTTGGCTTTTCTCTTTTTCTTCTATTTTCAGTGCAAGATATGTATTTTACTAATATATATTTTTTTTGTAACCTATTTTTTTGTTAAATTCGTATCTATGTCCTTATTATAGGGATTGGCCTAATTGAAGACATTGAGACATACATAGTTTCTTTTCTCATGGGGTGATCAAGGTATTAAAAAATAAATGGTTGGTCTTTCAAAATGTTTAAAGTTTCTACTTCTATTTTTGTTACCATTGAATTTTTGAAGTTTGTTTTCCTTTGTTAAAAATAAAATTTTATTTTACCAATAATGAAAAAGATAAAATATATCAAACTTGTTGCATCACTTTATGTCTTAATCAATTGTTAGTAAATTGATCTTGAGGATTGGCAGTTTAGTCTGTTGGCTGGAATTTCATTGCATTAGAGACCTTTACAGAGTTTAGTTGATACAAGAGGAATTGTACATTCGTGTTTTCAAGAGGAATTTACAGAGTAAGCTTGTACCCAATGTTCTTTTATTAATCATTTAGCAAAAAAAATATTATTGTTCTAATATTGGAATAAGAATAAATGTTGCATCCAGGCCAAACTCGTATATAAAATATATTTTTGTTAATTGATGTTGTGCTTTGCTCAGTCAGGTTATGTTGTGTGATTATATCATTATAGCAATTTATGCATATTCTACAATTTTTTTTGCATAGCACCTGTTTGATGAAAGTCCCAACTTTTATCCTATAATCTTAATATTCTACAATTGTTTGCTGCATGACTATATGAATACCTATACTGATAGTTTAATTCTCGCTTCTATTATATATATATATATTTATAATTGTTGTGTGTGTCTACTTAATTATAAGTTTGAAGTATTATATAGATCTTCAAATTAATTGGATATACATATTCCTAGATCTAGAGATGTACACTGATCAATTATAATTATATTATTTTGTTGTTATTAAATATCTTAGGTATGCGTGGATTATGAAATGGAAGATGATCATTACATAGCAGCTCCTAACACTCCTGAGTTGAAATGATTTATACTTTTCTATAGGTGTTTTATTTTTGTATTGGGGTTTTTACTTCATTCTTGCTAGCTGAAATGCATACAGGGATTTTACTTTGGATTGACGGTTGGAATATGTATTTTGGCTTTTCTCTTTTTCTTCTATTTTCAGTGCAAGATATGTATTTTACTAATATATATTTTTTTTGTAACCTATTTTTTTGTTAAATTCGTATCTATGTCCTTATTATAGGGATTGGCCTAATTGAAGACATTGAGACATACATAGTTTCTTTTCTCATGGGGTGATCAAGGTATTAAAAAATAAATGGTTGGTCTTTCAAAATGTTTAAAGTTTCTACTTCTATTTTTGTTACCATTGAATTTTTGAAGTTTGTTTTCCTTTGTTAAAAATAAAATTTTATTTTACCAATAATGAAAAAGATAAAATATATCAAACTTGTTGCATCACTTTATGTCTTAATCAATTGTTAGTAAATTGATCTTGAGGATTGGCAGTTTAGTCTGTTGGCTGGAATTTCATTGCATTAGAGACCTTTACAGAGTTTAGTTGATACAAGAGGAATTGTACATTCGTGTTTTCAAGAGGAATTTACAGAGTAAGCTTGTACCCAATGTTCTTTTATTAATCATTTAGCAAAAAAAATATTATTGTTCTAATATTGGAATAAGAATAAATGTTGCATCCAGGCCAAACTCGTATATAAAATATATTTTTGTTAATTGATGTTGTGCTTTGCTCAGTCAGGTTATGTTGTGTGATTATATCATTATAGCAATTTATGCATATTCTACAATTTTTTTTGCATAGCACCTGTTTGATGAAAGTCCCAACTTTTATCCTATAATCTTAATATTAGACTCCAAAATCTAAAGGTTTGAGACATGTCTAAGCGCCTTTAGAAGAGTCCCAAGTTTCGTGTGATAATCTTAATGCTATATTTGAGACACCTTTCAGCATGTTTTAAATAGTCAATCGAAATGTTATATATTACATATAATTAAGGCCACATCTCTACTTGGCAGACATTTATATAAACATTACTTGAATATAAAATAGACTATGTAACCATCATCATTTGTGTGGGGTCCAATGTTGTAGAAACTAATATTCTAACACATTTGCCCATCTTTTTCTTCTTTTTGTGTTTAAAATGTTTCGTCCAAATTACTTAAAAGTTATTTTTTCATCATGCAATTTACAAGTAACAGTTATAACAGCTACTAGCTTTGTATTTAATTAAGAACCATGCACATTTCCTTTAGTCTTTAATGCATGCTTTTTGAAAGATATATTGATTGCTTGTTGGATCTATAATGGAGGCAAAAGCTTCTTCAGGAAAGTGTTTGCAGGGTTTTCTTTTATCTGTATATTTTTGTTGTTGCATATTTGTTTTATTCTTTTAAATGCAATATAATATATAGCAGTGTCTTTATGTAACACTAAGAACAAGTTTAAGATATATAATTTATATTTATTATGACTATTAAACTTCTTACTTCTCAATTTGGTTGCTCTAATGTTTTTGTTGTCTCTTATAATTCAGTTTTTGAAGAACAAAAGCAGGGGAGAGCATTATATCTAATTTTATAATTCTTTTCGTTTTCCATGTATAAGTTTGGTCTTTATCTTGTGAGATATTTTATTTTTTCGAAGTACATCGAATAAGTGTGGTAACTTAATATAATAAAAGTATGTGTGGACCGCTCTTGTTTTTTTATTTCTAGTGGTCAACATTTTAATAACTTTTTATTTATAGTGGATAAAATTTTTATTAATTTTTTAGTTTTTTGTTCTATTTTTCTTTGGTGATCATTATTCTTTAAGTTCTTACAAATGTTGTTTGATTAATTCTTTGATGACAATTATTTCTTTATGAAGCTAGGTAGTTGACAGAATGGAACATTTGGTTTTGGAGAAGAGAAAAGCAATATCCATATGGAGTAAGATAACAACTTTCAAATGGACATGTATGTTAGCTTTGCTATGTACTTGGTAAATGTGTGTGTTGCATTTCTATAGATTATCTCTTGTATTATAGTCTTTATTTTCCTATAAATGTTTAGTATAATTTCCTCCTTGCTTTTGTTTAGGATTCTTTCTTTGAAATCTGTCCTGTTTTATCGCTTGATATAGAAAATAGCTTAGTGTGGCAAAAGCTAGAATTTGTCTTTGGTAAGGACTTTCAACACTAGTATTTTATGAAATTGTAGTATTTTTTTTTTCAAAACAAGAAAAAATGGCTTTTACTTCGGTTTTTAAGCTAGATTTACTTCACTTTTCGTTAAAATTCGCAATCGCAGTAGTTCGGAGCGAAGTAAAAAGTAGTTAAAAACCGAAGTGAAAAATAGGCTTTCTACTTCGGTTATTATGTAAAACCCGAAATAGAATCCTCACTTTCTACTTCAGTTTTTACATAATAACCGAAGTAGAAAGTGGGGTACTCTTCCTTGCTGGGAACTTTCTACTTCGGTTATTATGTAAAAATCGAAGTAGAAAGTGGGGATTCTACTTTATAGTATTTCTTACTATATGTTCCATGGTATAAAGTATAGTTGACCAACTCTATTCATGGTCATCAACCAATTTTCCAAGTCAATGGCTGATCGTTCTACATCATTAGCATTATTAATGCTAAGACGATCAGTGTCAAAAATCTTGTAAAAGACACGCTGATTTGGAAATAGGGACTCCCAAATGCATCTGCAAATTTTTCTTAAGTGTTAAATATTTTTGAAAAATTTCGATAGAGTTTCCTCTATAAATAGGACTACCCAAACCTGTAAACATTTAATTTACTATGAAAATATGCAACAGATCACAGAGCATTATTCATAACCATTCTAAATTTCATATCATTCCAAAGAATTAGTTGAAGGGATACCTTAGTCCAAATATCATTGCTGAGCCTCCAATCATATGCAAAGTAGCAACTTGTTCCACATCCTCTGAAGTTATAAAGATTGACTCGCAATTCATGAATGATGGGTCCACTGGAATTGAGACTACTGTGTTTATTCCCTTAACTCTGTAAAATTCTCTCACCATAAATTGAAGGCTAACATGGATGCGATTCATGATGTGATCGGCAAATGGTTGGCCTTCTATCGGAGTGTTTTCAGGATTGATGTGAGATCCAACTGATGGCAGATGTGGGCTAGTCATAGAATTACGGTTCGTCTTATCCTTGGATGAGCTTGTTGACATAGGAGGTTTCTTTTTTAGAGGACCCTACGCAACATCAAGTAAAAATAATAGTAAAATAATGGACCAACAAATATTTTAATAGGTAACAAATTGAGGAATTATTTTATACCTGATCAGTCATAATTAATTCTTTTGGCCAAGGAATGAATACGTAATAGGTATCCCGAACATAGCGTATCTCCCCGACAGAACATGGAATTTCAGCATCCTCTTGTAACATTTTGGTGACTCGCACCCTCGCGTATTCGTCTGTCAATTGAACACCATGTATAGTCAATGGACCTAACACCCTCTGCTACCACATTATGAATATTATTTGAACAAACTAACACATAAGTTGTAAATTGTGGAGGCACGTCATCCTGCATGTACGGTGTGTGATATTCTTCGTCATCCTGCTCGTCATCGTTGTCGTGTTCATCCATATCATCTATCCCACCAGCTTGTTTAGCTCTTTCCTCCTCTAATGCTTTAAGTTCTGCTCTGAGCCTCGCAATTTCTGCATCTTTCTTACTAACAACATCAGCCATTTCTTTTTCTATTTTTGGTTTTCTTCCAAAGATGGACGAAATCTTCGCAAATGACCTACAATAATCAACCAAATTATTTTAAAACTAAAATATTGTAGAATGAAGTTAAATGCAACAAATAAAAAATAATATCATACCCAAGTGCTCTAACACGGCCTGGGTGCTCAGGTATCCCTAAAGCTTGCGTTAATATGTCATTCCGACCCTTTGCAATGATTTCTCCACTACTAACTTTTTCTTTCAACTCATTCTGTCAAACAAACCAGTGATCGCTTATATTAGTAACTTATAAGAACTTTATCATTCCTACATTACTTTAAAATACTTGCTTGAAACCACTTACAATTCTTGCTTCAATTTGTTTGTACAAATCTGTGACAAGAACCTTCTTCTTTTCTCGTGCTCTTATCCAAACTTGGTACCGTTCTACATCTTCCATACCTAGTTCATTTTTCTACAACATAAAACAATTAATTAAAGTTAGTGAGTGCAATATTCTTCATAATAGGTTGACAGTTGTAAAATAGTGATGTGACTTACATACCAAGTCCTCTCTAACATTGACAAGCCCTCTACGAGATGTGTGATGCTTCGAAGTATATTTGAGAGCTTTTTCACGTTGTGCTTCCAGCAAAGCCTACATAAAATAAGTAACGGTAAGTTTTTAAGCAATTATTAATACTTCAAAACTAATAAATCATATACGTAATAGTACCATAAACTCAGGAGATAAACAGTGGCTAACAAAGGTCCTCAAATCTTCTAGGTCAAGTTCTAGATATTTCTTAGGAAGGAATTGGAGTTCATCTATCAGACCTGCTTTTGCCAAAGGGTAGATGTAGTCACTAGTGATGTTGGTCTTAAAATCTCATCATTCTTCACGCACATTTAATTAATTCTGGTTTCCAATTTTCTGGAATGTTAAAGGCACCCTGAAATAGAAAGAAAATGATTAATGAAATGCAAAGTAATTCATGAAAATGATCAATATATTAAAATAATTAAAATATTTTCTTACATATACATCCTCCCATATTCTATTCTACAATTCTTGTGGGACTTGTCTCCAATCCTTATAATTGAGAGAGACTGTTTTCCTAGTTTTAACTCCAAGGTACGATTGCATCTCGCCATATGCTTTCCCTATAGGTTAACCCTTATCATTAAACGTAATATTTCTCTTTATTCCCTTACCTTTTTTATTATTTACATTGTTCTTCTTTGTTGGGCCTTGCCTATTTGGTGTGTTCTCCTCTTCAAAAATTTGTCATCTGCACAT
The DNA here is from genome assembly GCF_963169125.1 of Humulus lupulus. Lineage (NCBI taxonomy): Eukaryota > Viridiplantae > Streptophyta > Magnoliopsida > Rosales > Cannabaceae > Humulus > Humulus lupulus. The sequence continues at coordinate 143,049,169 of NC_084802.1, read as the reverse complement.
AAACAAGAATTAACGTTACAATTATGACATAAATAAATACATATTTAACATAAAAATTAATACATTACTCACTGGACACATTTTCTTTTCCTTTTTCTTTTCTTGGTTGATTCACAATCTACCCATATTTCGTCTCTGATATCATTTCTAATGTATTCCCCATCATCATCATCTTCATTGAAATCATGGATTTGCTCAACTTGATGTATTGGTTGTCCAACAATAAAATTATCATGAAACAAATCATCATTTTCTTTGTCATTTTCATCTTCTATAAACTGCCTCTCTGTGGTTCGTAAAACAACTGGCCATTTATCATCAGCGGGATCAGTTATGTAAAACACTTGTTTTGCTTGGGTAGCCATGATGAAAGGATCATTCTTGTGACCTTTCTTACATAAATCAACCAAAGTGAATCCAAGTTCATCAATTCTAACCCCAACATTGTTGTCCACCCAAGAACACTTGAGAAGGGGAATTTGAAATAAGGAATAATCAAGCTCCCATATTTCTTCAACAACCCCATAATATGTCATAGTACCAGCTCCTGGATTATTGTCTTTTTCACTAGCGAAATGCATTGCTTCTGCAACAATACTTCAATATTTTGAACCATTCGAGCATCATCTCTTGACTTTGTGTGAAATCTTTTTCCTCCAACAATGTAAGCATGGTGCTTTATTACATGAACACTTGCTCCAAATGATATGTGTTTTAACTCTGTCGACACTCCATAGTTTTCTTCTCCCAACCTTGCTAGAATAGTATTTTTCAACCATCGACTAAATGTTTTATGATGCTCATCTATAATCTATTTTTGTTTATTTTTAGCCTTGTTTGGAATCATTGATTGTAATAACTCTATGTGCTCACTGCAAATACAAAGTACAACATTAAAATTTTAATTATACATAAAAATGAGGATAATGTTTATTAAATTTATAACTTACGTTATATATGGTTGAACGTCAAGATTGTTTTCCAACACAACTAAACGAGCTTGATCTAATTCTGCACGAGATATGGTCACTACTATTCCTTTCCCTCGTAATCCTCTATCAACTCCATCCGAGTTATTTCATGGTTTGCTAATTCCGATTGTGTCGACTCCAACCATGTACTCTGAACAAAATTCCATAGCTTCTTCTGCTAAATAACACTCAACATACAAGCTTCAGGGCGATGGTGATAATGTACATATTCTTTCAACACCTTCATATTCCTTTCAAATGGATACATCCATCTCGCCCAAACTGCCGCACACAACTTAGCTTCTCTTACTAAATGGACCATCAAATGTATCATGATGTCAAAAAAAGATGGTGGAAAATATTTTTCAAGCTTGCATAAAGTTTCAACTTTTTCATCATGCAATGCATTCAACTTCTTCATTTCCAATTCTTTTCTGCATAGTTGATTAAAGAAGATGCACACACTTGTCACACTATCTCGAACTCTTTTTGGTAAAACTGACCGAATGGAAATTGGAAGTAATTGTTGCATTAATATATGACAATCATGTGATTTCATTCCAATTAACTTCAAATATTGCATAGACACCAAGTTTCAAACATTCAATGAATAACCATCAGGCACTTTCATCTCTGCCAATGATTTACATACGACTTGCTTCTCTTCTTTAGACAATGTAAAACAAGCAGGAGGCAAATATGTGCTTTTACCTTTTTCTTTAGGTGCCAAGCAGTGTCTTATACCCATCTCAACAAGATCTAAACGACTAGACAAACCATCTTTGGTTTTACCTGGGATATCAAGTAATGTACCGATTATACTTTCACACACACTTTTTTCTATGTGCATGACATCCAAGCAATGTCTAACGAGTAAATCTTTCCAGTAAGGAAGTTGAAAGAAAATTGATTTTCTTTGAAAACATCCATTGACCTTTTTGTTTTTATTCTTCTTCCCATACCTAAAGTCAACTTTTTTCTACTTTCTTAAGAATTTGCTCACCTGACAATGGCAAAGGAGCAAGGTCTCGTTCCACAGTACCGTCAAATGCTTTTTCTTTATTTCTGTCAAGATGACTTAAATGCAAATATCGTCTATGACCCATATAACACATTTTGCGTCCATTTGACAAGCGACGACCCTTGTGTTGGTGCAACAAATTGGACAAGCTTGGTAGCCTTTTGTGCTCAACCCTGATAGGTTACCATATGCTGGAAAATCATTAACAGTCCATAACAACACCGCTTTCAAATTAAATACTTCTTTTTTAAAACCATCATATGTCTCAGCACCATTTTCATACAACTCTTTCAAATCATCAATTAATGGTGCCAAATAAACATCGATATCATGTCGTGGTTTTTTTGGGCCTAAAATCATTAATGAAAGCATCATAAAATTCATTTTCATGACCAACCAAGGAGGAAGATTCTACATAACCAGGAAGACAGGCCATGAACTATGCCTACTACTAAGAGATCTATGCGGGTTTACTCCGTCAGCAGCTAAACCGAGACGAAGATGTCTTGGTTCATTTTTGAATTCTGGATTGATATAATCTACCTTCTTCCAAGCCTGTGAATTTGCATGATGCCGGAGTTTACCATCTTTCACTCATCCAGTCTCGTGCCATATTAAGTTCTTAGAGTATTCTACGCTTCGATATAATCGCTTCAGCTGCGAAATCAAAGGTAAGTACCATAGCACTTTCTGAGGAATAAGTTTCATAATCTCCTTACTTTTGTTAGGTTTGTACCGTGATAAACCACATTCTGGGCAAGTGTCCATGTCTGCATACTCCTTACGATATAAAATACTATCATTTGGACATGCATGAATCTTCTCATACTTCCACCCTATCAAACTTAATGTTTTCTTTACTTCATATGTAGACTCCAGAAAATAATTTTCGAGCGGCAAAATCTCCTTGAAAGTAGCTAAAAATTGACTAAAACACTTATCTCTAACTCCATTTTCTACTTTTATGTTATAAAATTTAACAATTGTTGGCAATCTTAGTTTATTGCAACCACTGAACAATTTTCTATCTGCATCTCCAACCATACTATCAAAATTTTCTGGATTATGAAAAAACTCTTCTTGTGCTTCATCAAGCAATTCTATAGGATGATCATCAAAATCATTACTCTCCAAATCATTTACACCTCGCCTACCTAATGGATATGAGTCGTCATTTAATAATTCTCCATGCCAATACCATTTACTATAACTTATATTAAATACCCGACAAAATACATGATCCTTTATCATGGTAATATTCCCCTTTACTCCATTACCACAATCGATATAAGGACAATGTATTTTTTGTGGATCACTACAATTCTTTAGGCAAAACTCTAAAAATTTGTTGAATCCATCTTGAAATTGTGATGTTTATCTCCTCTCAAGCATCCATGATTTATCCATACTAACAACAATATTAAATTCCTAATAAGTTAGAAAAAAAACTTATATTAGGTTCTAGTCTTATAAAATTTTTAAAAAAAAATCGACAGAGTTTCCTCTATTTCTATAGCATATCGTAATTTCATAATTACCTATAAAACCAATACAAACAAACACAATAATCAAGCATAGATGAATCCATCATTATTAGGTTTTAGTGTTGTAAATTTTTTAAAAAATTCGGCAGAGTATCCTCTGTTTCTATAGCATACCTCAATTTCATAATTTCCTATAAAAACAACACAAACAAACACAATAATCAAGCATAAATGAATCCATCATTATTAGGTTCTAGTCTTATAATTTTTTTTTAAAATTCGGCAAAGTATCCTCTGTTTCTATAGCATACAGCAATTTCATAATTTCCTATAAAAACAACACAAACAAACACAATAATAAAGCATAAATGAATCCATCCTTATATCACCACAGCACGCAAATTTTCCAGAGCCTACTTCACTAATTTTCAAACATAACTTTCACTAAATCCAATATGGATGATTTAATTAACTTTATCTGTATACATAAATCTTGTAGTAATATAAATAAATAAAAAATAACTAACCTTCAATTTTACTCTTCAATTCACCCGAAATGAACAACAAAGTCACCACTCAATCGACGACCATACTAAAACATTACTTACATGATTAGTAAACTACATAATTAATTATCAAACCAATAAATAAAAAAAACAAATCAAACTAGTTATAGAAACTAATGAACAACACTTTGATCATCTTCAAGCTATTTATTTTTTCAAATATTTAAAAAGCAAATTAATCTTGTCACAATTTCTAAAATTTACTAATATACATATATATTTATAATAAACTAAATTTTTATCACATTATTTAAAATAACAAAATAAACAAATAATTAGAAAAGTTAACAAAATATTAATAAAATTAATTATAAAATTTGAAATAATATAAAAAAAATAAAAAAAACATAGAAAAATAAAAAATTATCATCAAAGCAATATTTTTGTAATCCAAACATGTTTTGAAGCTCAAAAACACTTTGCAATGACAAATATCCGGTCAAAATTCGGCAAGAAATACCAAGAAACTATGAGAAATAATACCCACGGCCAATTGTATTTTTTTCTCTAAAAAAAAGGATTTTGGGGCTATATTTCAGTTTATAGTAAAGGAAAGTGGTAAGAAATAATGAAAAAACAAAAAAAAAGGGTTTGATTTAAGAAAATGGTGTTGGCTCACGGTTACGTTAATGGAGGTTTTGGGGTTTTTTCAACAGAGGAGAGAGAGGATATATGATCGTTTGGGTCGAAGAAGAGGGTTATAAAACCCTTCTACTTCGGTTTTTATATAAAAAATGCATTAGAAAGGTTTTAAGTGGGCTAAGTGTACTTTCTACTTCAATTTTTACATAAAAACCGCAGTAGAAAGTGCACAAAGGACGCGTTTGACTTGACCCTTTTTTTACATCTTTATTCTCTCTAAACAGAAGTCACAGGCCTATGCAACCAAACATGGCTCTCTTTCAATTGAATTTTTAACTTTGTTTTTTTTAAAAAGCGAAGTAGTATCTAATTTTTTTGAAGCGCCAAATTCAAAAGCGAAGTAAAAGAGTTTAAAAAGGATTTTACTTCAGTTTTTTTGTATGCTGAGTATAAAAACCAAAGTAAAAACCTATATTTCTAGTAGTGTTTTCTAGAGATGTGACACTCATAGTTCTTTGGGATTTAAATGTTGGTTTGAAATTATTTCATCATAGCATGTGGACTATCTATAGGTTAATTAATATGTGTCAGTAACTAAATATCTTTTCAACATCCAATTCTAAATCTAGACATTATGCAGATTGACATATATTTTTAACGTTTTGCACTTAAATTTCTTTTATATTGGATATATGTAATTGATCTTTTGATTAGTACATTATATCTTAAGTTTAAAACAATCATTTTCCAGTCTTAATTTAAATGAATTTGTACTTCTCTTAATAATTTATATCTAGTTGCATGAGGATTAAAATTTAATCATTCAAAAATGTTGAAATTTGCAAGCAAATACAAGTGTGGCTAGCTCTCTTGAAACATATTTCTTATCCCAAATTTCCTTGAACTTTTGGACGTGCTTATTTTCTAAAGGTATATTTTTTATAAATACAATATTCTAATATCAATTATTAGCTTGCAATAGATTGCTAAGCAAACTTTTGAAAAGTTTGATGAACTTAATAATTAAAGAACTTTTTTATAATGTGCAAGTCTATATTGAGATGCATTTCTTTGGCGCAATACTAGACAAAATTGGTAGTTGAAGCTTTTAGAATAAAAAATATATTTAACTAACTTTGTATACATTTCTTGTGTTTATATTTGGTGATGATAGAATTTGACTGTAGTATAAACTATCATGTAATATGATTTTGTAAGCCGAGTAGGCTAAATATTGAAATTATATTTTTGAGTAATTAATAAAAAAATATTTTGTTGTATTTTCTTTTCAAATTTTAGAAATCTAACATATATAATACATTTTGGACACTCAATGCAATATATTTTTTTAAATCAAAATGAAAAATGTAGCTACATTTTAAAAAAAAAAATTAACTTTTAAGGGCATGCGAAGAGAGTCTAAAAACTTTATTTAAAGACACTCAACGAGATCTTTTTGGATACGCATTGTAAGTCCTAAAATCATTCTTTTAGGACACGCTAAGAGAGCCTTAAAAACTTTACTTAAAGGCACTCAACGAGATTTTTTAGGACTCCCATTGTGAGCCCTAAAACATTCTTTTAGGACTCGCAACACTAGTCCTAAAATCATTATTTTAGGGCTCGCAATACGAGTCTTAAAAGACCTCACTTTTTAAGGCTCGCGCCCCGCAAATCTTAAAAACTGTTTTAGGATTCGCTTTGTGACTATATGTAAACAAATATGCAACACAAGCAGTAAGTACGTATTACTCATCCCACTGCTACAAATCCAACTTCCTAATTCGGTAAGACTGCTAAAAGTTATTTCTGCATCAAAACTAATGCAAATTCTAGTAATGCAATCATTATTGGAATTTGCATGGGTTACACACTGACGTAGAAGACTATTTTACGTTAGTTGCACACAAATGCAATAAAAAAATGTCCATTTATAGGAATAAGAGAGAGGGTTTTAGGGTAAATGTTTCAGCTATGCTATTTTTATCGTTTTCAAGTTTCTTTTTTTTTTTTAAGTAGAACCTTTAGCTTTTATACTCACGTCGTTGACACAATCTGCGTCAATGGCCAACTAATGCGGCTGCCTGGGCTACACCTACAACGCAGTCAACATTGTTTACATATAGATTAACCCACAATAGTGTTAACGCCTAGCCTAGGCTGATGCGTTTGACAGACAATAAATACAATTTTTGTAATAGTGATACCCTACAATAGAGAGGATCATAAATAACTCTTTACATACAACCTTTAGGTCTTTAGACCTACATGTACAACAACTTACCACTGTATCTAAACACTAGGATGCAATAAAGCAAGACCAACTACAAGAGGTAGATTCAACTTTTTTTTTAAAATGGGTAGCACATTGGCTCCTGTTTATATATTAACCAAAAACTTAGAACTTGCATAAAATATACTAGGCACACCACAAGTTCAACTTTCAATTTTTGCAAATCATTTTTATAAAACTCTAAAATTTGGAATATGCGTCAAGTAATTAATATAAAACCATAGGAAGCAATTTTGAAGAGTATAATAAAGTCTCTACCTCTCTGGACCAACTAACGGTAGTAATTTACTGATTACCATTCCTGCTGTGACCCACAAATGGAAATCCAAAACAAACTGCTTTACTATGATGGTGAGGCTAAAATGAGTTCAATAGTGGTCTATAAAGATTTAAATGAGCTCCAAAACACCAAGAACTACTTGTGGACAATTTTACACGATAGCCCATGGTAGTTGTGGTGGCCTACGATAGGCCATCACCTAAACATAGCAGAGAAGATTGGAGGACCTTGGGAAAAGGTGGAGCTTGGTCCCTCGAACTCATCTATTAATTGCAGCGGTGTCATCCATTGCCATTGTACATGAAACATGTGGCACTAGCAAAGCATATTCTCCATCTTCCACGGTAATTCGACAACGACTAGAGGCATTTTCTCATGGGAGTTCATTTCTGGCATTAGCTTTGTCAATGAGGCTCTACATCGGCTACCACTAGCAGAGGAGATTAGTATGAGGGCCACAACTTGTGCTTTGTCTCCATGATGACACAACTCGAGATTGGGCTGCTCGCTTTAGTGGCTAAGCTAGGCATCACAGGGAGGAGCCCCTCATCGTCGAACTAGCAGGGGTAAACCATGGATGTCAGTGAATGAAAAAGAAGATCGAGTGAGGGAAAAGGATGCATGGTTGGGAAAAAGAAAGGTTTCTAAATTTTGTTTTTATTCTAATGCAAACTTTCAAAAAATTTAATATAGCCCCAAAAGTAAGATCCTTAGCTTGCAAGTTCCTAATAATTTATTTTCATGAACTCCTATTTTGAAAAAAAATTAGTTTTTTGATCAAGAGAGAAATATATTGAACAAAACAAATTTACAACCAACAATTCACAATGAGAAGAACCACCAACAAATTACAACTACTGAATGAACTCAATCAGCCACTTCTCAGTGGCTATAATTTTCTGACTACAAATCTGACCATTCTAGCTTTTAAACACATAATAATCAATGAATCAATTTTCAGAATAGACATGGAACAATGGTAAAATATACAAGAGTTCTGATTGATCCAAATATAAAAAATTGCAGTAGAAAGTACAGTAACAGCTATCCTTTGATGAAGCCCTCTAGGTCTCCCAACCATCCAAAGAAGCCAATCTAAATATTTAAAAGGCCAAGTGGCTGAACCTAACCAACTTCTAATCTGATGTAGCACCTTTTGCCAGAAAGGACAATCAAAGAATAAATGGAAATGAGATTCAACCTCTATCTCACAAACAGGGCACAAGTTAGACTCCACTAGAACATGGCATTGAACCAATTTATCCCTAGTAAGCAAGTCACCTATCACCGACTGCCATAAGATGAATCTGTGCTTCGGAATAGATAGATTGCACCAAACAACCTTAGCAAAACTAGCATTTTCCTTTTGCATCAATTGATTGTACAAACTAGAAATGTTCAACTTGCCTTTGGTAACCAAAGCCACCAAAGCATCATAAGAAAAAACATCTCTCACCTTAATAAGCTTCCTCCAATACCAACTCACATCTGTTTGAAGTCTATAATTCCAGAAATGTTGCCCTTTGAGATAAACAGCAACAGTCCATTTGACCCATAACAAATCTTGTTTAGTCAAAATTGCCCAAATATACTTGGCCAGCAGAGTAGTATTCCATTTAGACCCTTCTTTAAAGCCAATACCCCCCAAGTTCTTAGGTAAACAAACCTGCTCCCAGGAAGAAAAATGTAATTTTCTCTGATTACCATTGGCTCCCCATAAGAAATTCCTACACATCCTATCAATGTTAAGAATAACGTGTTGAGGAAGCAGAAAAATGCTCATCAAATATGACCTAATACCCAACAAAACCGAATGAATCAGTTGAGATCTCTCTGCAAATGAAACAAAATAGTTTTTTTGTCCAAATACCTTATTTGAATATTTTTAACATAAAATAAAGTGTTATTTAGGGTAAAAATATCAAATATTTATAATAGTCGCACTTAAGTACGAAATTTATTTTTCTTACGAAAAATAATACTAAATGTTTGGTGATAGTAGCATTTATGTAACAAATCAATTTTTTTGACAAAAAAAATATCAAATCTTTACTATTAGTTGCAGATAAATACCAATTTATTTTCTATAGTAATAATTACTCAAATAAGTTTAATATTAACAAAGACTTGATATTATTATTACATTAAAAAATAATTTGATACTTAAGTGGAACTATTAGGGTGCTTTTGGAAAGTTACTTTGTAATTAGAATTGGGTGTAATTCGAAGTAATTGCTCAATTTGGCATGTTTGTCAGACCATGTGCAATTCAACAGTAACTGTGTAATTTGAGGTAATTAAAGGGTCCTAATTACATTATCCAATTCTCATAATCATATGAAAAGTGAGTGTAATTACACTGTATAATTACTAAATACTATCAATTTTAAATAATATATTTATTACATAATATTATTTTTCTGTGTATTTACTAACTATTTTTTTCAAACATGATATTAGAAATTCATAAATAATTACTATTTGACATCCAAACACACTTCGTATTTTAAAATATAGTGTAATAAACAATGTATATTATCATTAAAACATGTTAAAATTTCTAACTCGTTAATGTTTACAAAAAATAATAGTACTAATAATATACTAATACGTTCTTTTATACAATTTAAATAATTCAAAATTATGTAATAAGATATTTAAACCTACACTAAAATATTAACTTTGTTTTTAATGTATAAAAATAAATTTGAAGAATATAGTGGGTTTTACATTATATATACTATAGTTCTTAATGCAATGTATAATCTAAAATTGGCAAATTTTATAGAAATATCTTTTTATTTAAAAGATCATTTTTAAATTCCTATTATTGTGATTTTCCAAATAAATGTCTTGAATTAATTTGTAAGGATTTCATATAATTCCTTATTTAGCTTGATTTTATCACAATATGTTTATAAAGGAAATTTATATCTTGGTTATATAAAGAAAAATATTATGTGCTTACTCAAAATCATTTCTGGAATATTTGTCTTTTATTTTTCATGTTGCTTAAGGTAATAAACTTCAAGAAACTCAATCTTGAAGTAATTAATTGTTATTTCTATCTTAAGCAATTTTATATGACACAGGTATTAGCTGTCCCCACCAAATTCGTATCTGTCGGATTCGAATCTTCTAAAAAAGAAAAATCTTCATTAATCAAGAATATCTTCAAATATTCTTGTTTTTATTAGGAGATTTTTTCTCAGCATTTCTTAGCACAAAATGGACTCTATAAATAGGCTTCTAAGGCCTTGAGAAAAAGCGAATTCTTGGATGCATAGTTTGTGAGTGAATTGTAATATTTGTGAGAGTTCCTTGTTTTTATTCAAGATCATTGTATTCACGTGATCTTGTAGTAAAATGAGTGTTTAGTTTTGTGGTAAATTTATACCACTTTCATGAGTGAATGCATGTCGTAATTTGAACACAATTCTTATAGTCTTCGGGAGAGGATTTTTACAAGCCTTGTGTCAGAAGGATGCAAGCACTCACTGACCATTGAAGGGATTTTAAGTGGTTGAGCATTTCAATCAGAATTAGATTAGTGAAGAGAAGTACAACAAAGTTGCGAAAAATCTCAGGAGGGAGTCTTGTTTTGTTTAAGTCAATATTTTGTACTTGTGATTCTTTATTAATTGGTTTTATTCTCTGGGCGTGGCCCCAAGGAGTAGGTTATTCGAATGAGTTTCTGAACCTTGTAAAAATTCATTGTGTTATTTATTGTTTTTGCACTATCTTTTTATTGTGTTGAGTTTCTGTAGTGACAAGTTTGTATTCTGTCCCGACAGATCTGAAGTCTGTTTCAACATTTAATTACCATTCTGCACCTTAATTAATTTACTTCATTTAATTAATTTGGTAATTACTAAAAACAGAATTTCAATTGGTATCAGAGTAGGTCACTAAACTCTTAGTGAGATTTTGTGGTTTTTCGTTTGTTTTGTTTCTTCTAAAATGTCTTTTTTTGTAGAAGGTGGATCTATAACTCGCCCTCCATTGCTGAATGATACAAACTATCCATACTGGAAAGTAAGGATGAAAACTTTTATCAAATCCCTTGATGAAAGGGCTTGGAGATCAATATTGACCAGTTGGACACCACCTGTTGAGACAGATTCGAAATTTGGTAAGACACAGGTAAAATCTGAACTTGAATGGTCTAATGAAGAAGATACATTGTCTATTAATGATAATAAAGATTTTCATGCAATTTTTAATGGTGTTGGTGAGAGTTATATAAAATTGATTTCATCTTGTTAGTTTGCCAAAGATGCTTGGGAAATCCTTCAAACTCAATTTAAAGGAACCACTGATGTTAAGTGATCTAGGCTTATTATGTTGACCACAAGATTTGAAAACCTTCGCATGTCTGAAAAAGAAACCCTCACTGAGTTTTATGAAGAATTGTCTGACATTGCTAATGAATATTTTGCTGTAGGAGAAAAGTTGTATGACTTTATTTTGGTTAGGAAAATTGTTAGATCTCTTCCTGACAGGTTTCAATCCAAGATCACAACCATTGAGGAGGTAAAGAACCTTGACACCTTGAAAGTTGAGGAATTGATGGGATCTCTTCGAACTTTTGAACTTAATCAAAAGATCTGCCAACAAGAAAATCCTTGTGAAGGAGAAATCGATTGCCTTGAAATCTTCCAAAGAGAAAATGGGAAGCTCAGATGAGGAAGATGATGATGAAATGATCTTGTTATCAAAAAAATTTAAGAAGTTCGTGAAAAAGATTGGTAATAAGAAAAACATGTCTAAATCCTCCAAAGGTAATAATTTTTCAAAAACTATTGAATCTACTAATAAAAAATGTATTCACTGCAGGGGGTGTGAAGGTTTTAGACATATTCAATCTGAATGTGCCAATACCTTGAAGAAAAATAAGAAGGTCATGGCAGCCACTTGGAGTGACTAGGACTTTGAAAGTAATGATGAGGAAGAAAATTCTAATCTTGCCTTAACTTTTGTTTTTTCTTGCTTACCTCTTTCTGTGCAGGAGAATGAGAACCCTATTTGTTTAAATAATACTATTTCAACAGATGAGGGTTCTATAACACCCTGGATAACCAAGGTCGTTACACTGTGTGGTTATAAAAGTGAAAAACTTGCTAATCAAGCCGTATAGTTGAAAACGTGACCCTAAAGTCGTAATTAGGTTAGGGTTAAAAGATTTTGGTTATAAACAAGGAATTTCTCATTAAAATAAACATTTAATACATGGGATCGCAAAATAGGTTTTAAATGACAGTTTACAAAATTTCAAAGTTTATATACAACCACGGGCCACTCTAATGGAAAAATAGACATTTTAGGTTCTCCTGTCCCTGTACCATTCCTCGCCCGTAGCGGCCGTCAGCTGACTATGTACATTCAGCCCCAGAGCTCACCAACTCAGGACTGGTCCACCTTTCCCTTGCATTTACCTGCATCACGTAGCACCCATGAGCCAAGACCCAGCAAGAAAACCATAATGCATAGCATAAGTGACAATCAACAATCATATAATTCACAAATCACAAAACAGATACTCAGCAAGTCACATTGTTCACATAATCAACGATATCAATCTACAAACCAATAATCAATCATCTAGATAATAAACATGCCATAATCATTAGATTCATAACAATAAACATATAACACAATATCCATGGTCGGCGCCTTTAGGCCGCACCTTCTGATTATCCCACTGACTCCGGCTCGCTTAGGTCAAGCTCAGTGATTATATACTTAACCTCAGCTACCAGATGTCGAGCAAATATTGATTCCAGCACTCTTAGGCCATTTATCACATGTCCCCATGGCATAATACCATCTTATGACATCACATACAAGTATAGGGAACTCTTAGTCCCAACATAACCACATAACCGGGTGCAGTTTTCTTACCTTTGATTCCGAGCGCTTGGCTAATTGAAGTTACCCATTGAGCACGATCCCTGTAACGCCCTACTTCCTTAGAGCCATTACTAAGTGAGTTTAAAAATGTGCATTCAACTCGCTAATCGAGAGTTTAGGTCAAAAAGTGTAATTAAGCTATAAACAGAGTTATAAACCTTGAAAATAATTCCATTTACTGAAAATCATAAAGTGTTTGACACTTGGGATCCCAAAATATAGTTTAGAAATATTTACAACATTTGAATACAAACCAAGTCGACTAGACGACAAAATCTAGGTTTTTGTACAACCATCTCCCAAAATCCACTGGCCGTGGCAGCACGCGTCGCTTCACGCTCTCTCTACTCTGTACTCATGGTTGTTCTAAACTATTCTAAGTTTTGTTTTATTTAACTTAAGTCTATAGGGTTACCTGAAAGCTCGGGGTACCAAAATCTCCCCGAGGGCAAAATGGTAAATTTCCCCAATATTCCCTCCTAGACATTCTAACCTCAAATATATCTCCGAATATTTATTTCCACAACCCGATAACCCCATAACACATCTAATACCCAAAATACCCCTCGACTCACCCTGAGTCAAATTCTCAACCCCATTGTGACTTTCTGGCTAGCCGCTCCCCAGGACTGTCTCGGATCGTGCTGCACAGATAAATCACATACATTTCACATTTATCACATTTATACCCTCAACGGGCTGAAATCACAAACATACCCATAATATCCAAGCGGGGCCTACATGCATATTTAATTCAACTAAACATGCATCTCTACCACATATTCACATAAATTCACATATTAATATATTAAACCATTTAATGCCCTCCAGGCACGCTAATCAAGGCCCTAAGCCTTATTAGCAAATTTGGGTCGTTACAACTATCCCCTCCTTACAGAAATTTCATCCTCGAAATTACCTGAACAACTCGGGATACCGCTCCCTCATCTCTGATTCAAGCTCCCACGTCGCCTCCTCAACTTTGTTGTTCCTCCACAACACCTTCACCAAGGCGATGGTCTTGCTCCGCAAGACTTTATCCTTCCGGTCAAGAACCTAAACTGGCTTCTCCTCATAGGACAAATTCTGATCCAGTTCCAAGTTCTCATAACTCAAAATGTGCGCCGTATCTAACACATACTTTCGAAGCATGGACACATGGAAAACATCATGAACCCCTGATAAAGCTAGAGGCATCGCTAGTCTGTAAGCTACCTCCCCAACCCGCTCCAAAACCTCAAAGGGGCCAAAAAACCAAGGGCTCAGCTTACCCCGAACATCAAGCCATTTCACTCCCCTCAAAGGTGAAACCCTAAGAAACACATGATCACCAACCTGAAATTCCACGCTCCTGCGTTTCAGGTCTGAATAACTTTTCTGACGACTCTGGGAGGCGAGCATTCGCGCTCTAATCTTCTCAATCGCCTCATTGGTCCTCAGAATCATCTATGGACCCAGATATCTCCTCTCACCTGTCTCATCCCAATGAATAGGTGATCTACACTTCCTTCCATAAAGCATCTCATACGGAGCCACTCCGATGGTCGCCTGATAACTGTTGTTATACGAGAACTCGATCAAAGGGAGATACAAGAACTCCATGATCCCCCAAAATCTAGCACACAAGCTCGCAACATGTCCTCCAATATCTGAATCATCCTCTCAGACTGTCCATCTGTCTGAGGATGATAAGCGGTACTAAATCATAACTGCGTGCCCATAGCCTACTGCAGACTCTCCCAGAACTTAGAAGTGAAGGTGGGGTCTCTGTCGGATACTATCGACCTCAGAGCCCCATGAAGTCGAACAATCTCCTTCACATATAACTCAGCATACTGCTCCACAGTATAAGTTTTCCTAACAGGAAAAAAGTGGGCGGACTTGGTATACCTATCCACGATCACCCACACCGAGTCGTGCTGCCCCACGGTCCTCGACAAACCAACCACGAAGTCCATGGTGATGTCTTCCCACTTCCATTATAGAATCCCCAGAGGCTGCAGCAACCCCGCTGGCCTCTGATGCTCAGCCTTGACCTGCTGACAAGTTAAGCACTTGGCAACATAATCCACCACATCCCTCTTCATGCCCGACCACCAATACAAAACTCTCAAGTCCTGGTACATCTTCATTGTACCCGGGTGCAAAGAATAAGGAGTGGTATGCGATTCATCTAGGATCTCCCGCCGGATATCAGAATCCATCGGAACGCAGATCCGACCCTTGTACTTCAGTAATCCCATCTCTGAAATAGAAAAGTCCTTAGTCGCTCCGACTAAGACATCATCTCTGTGTCCTCTCAACTGAGGATCTCTCTCCTGCGCCTCCTTGATCCTCTCAAGGAGCGTAGATTGAAGAGTGGTGTTGGCCAACTGACCAACCACCAACTCTATACCTGCTTTGGTCATCTCCTCAGCTAGCTTATCAGATATCTGTCTCGAACTAAACAATTGTCCTGGGCCTTTCCGACTCAATGCATCAGCCACTACATTAGCCTTCCCAGGTTGGTATAGGATATCACAATCGTAATCCTTAACCAACTCCAACCACCGCCTCTGGCGCATATTCAGATCCTTCTGAGTAAAGAAATACTTCAAGCTCTTATGGTTGGTGTATATCTCGCACTTCTCACCATAGAGATAATGTCTCCAAATCTTAAGTGCGAACACCACCCCTGCCAACTCCAAATCATGCGTGGGATATCTCTACTCATACTCCTTTAACTGTCTCGATGCATAGGCTATCACCTTACCAGCTTGCATCAGCACACACCCCAAACCCTGTCTGGATGCATCACAGTAAACCACAAACTTTTCATTATCTGTCGGCAAACTTAACACTGGCGCGGTGATCAATCGCCGCTTCTACTCCTTGAAACTGTTCTCACATCTGTCCGTCTAGACATACCTTGTCTTCTTCTTCGCCAGTTCGGTCAAAGGCGTAGCTATTCTGGAGAACCCCTCAACAAACCGTCGATAATACCCTACTAAACCCAGAAAGCTTCTTACTTTAGGAACACTGCTCGGTCTAGGCCAATCTCTTACTGCCTCAATCTTACTTGGATCAACCAGAATCCCCTCCTTTCTTACAATATGGCCCAGGAATGTAACTTGTGGTAACCAGAACTCACACTTACTGAACTTAGCATATAACTTATGCTCCCTCAACTGCTGTAGAACCAACCGCAGATGCTGCTCGTGCTCTGTCTCTGACTGAGAATACACCAGGATGTCGTCGGTGAACACAATCACAAACTTATCCAAATAATCCTTGAAAACCCTATTCATCATGTCCATAAAGGCTGTTGGGGCATTGGTTAATCCAAAGGACATAACCAGGAATTCATAGTGTCCATACCTCATTCAGAAAGCGGTCTTTGGTATGTCCTCCTCTTTAATCCTTAATTGATGGTAACCTGATCGGAGATCTATCTTGGAAAACACTGTTCTTCCCCGTAACTGATCAAATAAATCATTTATCCTAGGCAGTGGATACTTGCTCTTAATGGTTAACTTATTCAACTCCCTATAATCAATACACATCCTAAGAGTACCATCTTTCTTCTTAACAAACAACACCGGAGCACCCCATGGCGAGAAACTCGGTTTGATGAACCCCAAATCAAGTAACTCTTGCAACTGAATCTTCAACTCCTTTAATTCCGCTGGAGCCATTCTGTAAGGTGTCCTAGATACTGGCTCCGCTCCTGGTACCAACTCTATAACAAAGTCAATCTCTTACTACGGTGGCAACCCTGGAAAATCTGCCGGAAACAAATCCGGAAACTCACACACCAATCTAGTCTCACCCGGTCCAATCGACACCACCCTGGAGGTATCCACAACACTCGCTAGAAATCCCATGCAACCTTCCGGCATCAAGTCTCTAGCCTTCAATGCTGAAATCATTGGTACTCGCAGTCCACTAGCTGTCCCCACAAACACAAAGGGTACCTCCCCTTCCGATTCAAAAGTCACCATTCTGCGCTTGCAGTCAATCGTTGCCCCATACTTCGATAACCAATCCATCCCTAGAATCATATCAAAATCGTCCATCTCTAACTCAATCAAATCAACAGATAATTCCCTACCATCTATCTCTACTGGCAATGCTCTAATCCATTTCCTAGAGACTACCAGTTCTCCTGTTGGCAACAAAGTTTGAAATCCCCTAGCATACATACCGCTAGGTCTACAAAGCTGGTCTATCACTCTAGCAGATACAAATGAATGGGTAGCCCCTGAATCAAGCAATGCAGTATACAAAGAACCAGCACTAAAGATCTGACCTGCCACAACTGAGGGGCTAGCCTCCGCCTCAGTCTGTGTCAAAGTAAATACCCTGGCAGGAGCAAGACTGTCACTCTACTTCAGCTCCTCTTTCTTGACTTGAGGGCAATCCCTCTTCAAATTATTGGCACTTCCACAAACAAAGCAGGCCCTGATCCTGCACTCACCCTGGTGTCGACGTCTACACCGCGGACACACTGGGAAAATCCTCCAGTTGTCACTTCCACCCTGACGGCCAGTAGAAGCACCCCATGCCCTTCTATCTGAACTAGGAGGAACAAAGGAATCTGAGGCCTTCCTCTTCTGCTCACTAGAGCCACCACCCCGACTGGGTCCAACAAAAGGTGGCACTGTCCTCCTGGCATCGCGCCTAACAGCACTCTCCCTCCATATCTAATCTTCGGCCCTCTCAGCTGTAAGGGCCTTGTCCACTACCTGAGCATAAGTAGTAGTCTCTGGATCAAAAGTAATATTCACATCGCGGGCGATCATAACGTTCAACCCCCGCACAAACCTGTCTCTTCTTACCGCATCAATCGGCACTAGATCTGGTGCAAACTTCACCAATCTGTCAAACCTCAAAGCATACTTTGTCACTGTCAATCGGTTCTGAGTCAGGTTGATGAGCACGTCAACCTTCGCAGCTCAAACTGCCACACTGTAATACTTCTCATTAAATAAGTTTCTGAAGTCTTCCCAAGTCATAACTGCTACATCCCTTCTCTCAACTACCACGTCCCACCAGATGCGGGCATCCTCTCTGAACATGTAGCTAGCACAAGCTACCCTCTCATTCCCCTGAACACTCATAAAATCCAGAATTGAGGAAATCATATTCATCCACTGCTCTGCCCGCAGTGGGTCTGGTCCACTCTCAAAGGTGGGAGGATGTTGTTTCCTGAACCTTTCATACAAAGGTTCTCACTTATTCTCCAAAGTAGATTGAACCGGAACTGACGCCACAACCTGCTGAACTGGCAGCCCAGTGACCTGAGGTGAGGCCTGCTGCCTCAACTATCGAAGCTCTTCCTCTGTTCGCTGCAGTCTTGCTTCCATCTCGGCAAACATCTCTTGCCAATTTTGTGGGGCAGGTGGAGGGTCCTGACCCTGGTTGTCATCCTCAGCCCTACTGCCGCGAAGTCTAGATGATTGTCGAGGCATCTCAACAAATATGCCTGTAACCAACGACGCCGCTCATCAGGCATGATAACAACATCCAAAACCACCTCCCAAACACATTAGCCATCCATAAACAGTAATTCGCATAACATACAGATAACATATAACACATAACGGGCCATGCCCTGGCATCATGCATATATTAACTCATTCGTCATGCTCTATATGAAATAAGCAGGCAAATAGGGCATTCAAGCACATATTCAAGCATATTAGTCAATCATACCAACAAACCCTGAGTCGAGCTTGTCACTGACAGCGAGCGTACATGCTCGGTCAATCTCCAGAACCATAAACCTTGGCTCGCTCTGATACCAAGTTGTAACGCCCTACTTCCTTAGAGCCATTACTAAGTGATTTTAAAAATGTGCATTCAACTTGCTAATCGAGAGTTTAGGTCAAAAAGTGTAATTAAGCTATAAACAGAGTTGTAAACCTTGAAAATAATTCCATTTACTGAAAATCATAAAGTGTTTGACACTTGGGATCCCAAAATACAGTTTAGAATTATTTACAACATTTGAATACAAACCAAGTCGACTAGACGACAAAATCTAGGTTTTTGTACAACCATCTCCCAAAATCCACTAGCCGTGGCAGCCAGGCAGGCCAAACATGTACATGCCGCTTCACACTCTCTGTACTCATGGTTGGTCGACTTTTTCCTTGCCCTTACCTGCACCACAGAGCACCTGTGAGCTGAAGCCTAGCAAGAAAACCCTCACTTGCAAAAACATGTGCATAACAAACACATTGCATACAAACAGGCCTTCAATAGGCTAAACACATACGGCCAAGCCGTCCCAAGCACTTTACCAGGCCCTGGATTTGCGGTCGACACCGTGAGGATATCCCAGGTATACTTTAGGGTCTACGCCCTGGCAACTCGCACTCCACGTGCTCAACACTGCTCCCGGCCTCTTGCCGTACTCGGCCTTGCACTCAACGTGCCCAACGCCGTTCCCGGCCCTTACCGTTCCCGACTCCTGCCAACCTCGGCCTACGCCGTTCCCAGATCTTGCCGAACATTTACACAATTGCATTCATAGCATAATAAACATATATTGAACACTAACAAATTCAATCAATGGGCTATGCCCTGCAATTCAAACACATTGGGGATCAACCCTGCATACAAGCTCTATGGGAATAGTGGTTTTCTTACCTGCGTCCCGAGCTTTCCGAGCACCGATATCCTGAGCACAATCCCCTAACTTGAGCCTTGCCAAAACCCTAGTCACAACACATTAACAATATTCATCCATCAAGTTATAATCCATTAAATAACTTTGAGCCATAACTCCAATCTCTGGATCCTTGAATTCTATCAATCCAGGTGATAAAATCCATCTCGAGCCTTAACCTTTGAGTTCCCAAGCCTAAACACACTTAAAAACACAAAATGGCACTAAAAGCCGCATCCCGCCCCCAAACCCGAGGGCACACCCAAAACAGGGCATGTGCGTCGCAGCCCTAGCTAAGGCATGCCACGGCCCGCCCTTCTTCCAGGCCACCCAGATGCTTCGGAGGGCCGCGGCTCAGCAAGAACAATGCCGCGGCCCGACCCTTCGAACCCAGAAAAATCCTCCATTTCCTCTTCTAAAACCCAGCCAATCATCCTTAAAAATCAACCTAACAATTCAAACATTAATCACAGAAGTCTTAAGACAATCACAGCAGCAAAACCTAACAAGAACTTAAACCAAAAACCTCATAAAACCCAAAATCAATCCTTCACCCAACTACATGTATATTCTAAAAACCAGCATAAACTTCAAGCTAAAACCTTATAATTTAAAGCTTACCCTTGCTGAACTTAGTCTCTGAATTTGTTCCTTAAGCCTCAGACTTCTAGCTCCAAAGATTTCACTGCTGAATTCCCTTAGCTTCTAGCTAACTTCACCAAGATTTTCCTTAAGCTTCCAAAGGAAAGAAGACCACTTCAAGAGAGAGAGAAGGAGTCAGTTTCTAAATGTTCTAAACTATTCTAAGTTTTTTTTATTTAACTTAAGTCTATAGGGTTACCTTAAAGCTCGGGGTACCAAAATGTCCCCGAGGGCAAAATGGTAATTCCCTCCTAGACATTCTAACCTCAAATATATCTCCGAATATTTATTTCCACAACCCGATAACCCCATAACACATCTAATACCCAAAATAACCCTTAACTCACCTTGAGTCGGATTCTCAACCCCGTTGTGACTTTCTGGCTAACCGCTCCCCAGGACTGTCTCAGATCGTGCTGCACAGATAAATCACATACATTTCGCATTTATCACATTTATACCCTCAACGGGCTGAAATCACAAACATACCCCTAATATCAAAGCGGGGCCCACATGCATATTTAATTTAACTAAACATGCATCTCTACCATATATTCACATAAATTCACATATTAACATATTAAAGCATTTATTGCCCTCCAGGCACGCTAATCAAGCCCTAAGCCTTATTAGCAAAATTGGGTTGTTACAATCCCGATCCGAGACCTAGCGAACACCTAGTCACATTCCATAAAGTAGAACCATCATTAAATCTCAATTTCATAACCCAACTTCGGGACCAATCCCAAGCTCTCGGGAAGCCCAATTCCACCAAATGGGGTGGTGGAATTGACCCCCGAGCCCCCAAGCAAAAACCCTAAGAAAAATACCCAAAGCCCATTTCTGGAGGCAGCGTAGCGCCATAGCGCCACAAGGTGGGTGCTACAGCACTACAAACAGGGAAAAAATCCCCCTAGAAAATGAAGCCTAGCGCTATAGCGCTCCAATGCTAGCGCTACAACCAGCACATGCAAGATTTTTCTAGGTTTTCCTTCGAACTTCCCCGAGCCAAAGCTCCAAAAATCAATCCCAATTTTCCACCAAACTCAAAATCAAGTCCTTAAACCACTATAGCTCACCCAATACAACCTAAAAACATAAAAAAATAGCTAAAAGCATCATCAAACACAGAAATCCAAACTTGAGCTCTAAAGCTAAAGAACACCATCTTGAACCAGAAAATCCACACAATTAAGATCAAGATTTATTACCTCTGATGAAAGAATCTGACCCTAGGTTGCTTCAATGTCCTTCCAAGCTTCACTTCTCAGACTCTCAAGCTTAGGTTCCTCATAACTTCATCCCAAACCTAGATTTCAGAAATTAAAATCCAAAACTCTCAAGAACATTAAGTTGAATTCAAAACCAGAAATTGAAGTTCTTACCTCTTCTAGATTTCAAAACTCCTAAGGATTAATAGTTGTAATTCCTCCTCCAAAGCTTGATTTTACTCCCAAATTCCTCAAGAAATTCAACTTCTCAACTTCATCTCCTCCTTTCCCCTTTGAACCCTTGAACTAAATGACCAAACTCCTCTAAAAAAGCCTAAAACGTAAAAGCTATCTTCAACTGAGTTTATCTCATTTAAAAACCTAAACGACCTTTCTACCCTTCCTTCTAAACACTTCCTTCCTAAACCTCAAGGGTAACCCAGTCATTCCACCATTTGCTAAAATACCAATTTTCCTTTCTTATTTCACCATTACCACTAACACCAAGGTTACTAATGGTTACCACCTTAACTAACCATTACTTACCACAATCATGACTCTCAACTAGTACCGCGAAACAAGATCGCCTTAAGCCTTATGCTGCATATACATCCACATAATAATGTGGTCTTAACAATTTATCACAAATAGTCACGTTTATGCCCTCAACGGGCAAAAATTATGAATATGCCCTTATAATCTAAACAGGGCCTACATGCATACTAATACTCATAATCAAGCATCTCATATATCCTTATAATCATATAATCATGACTTTAATCATTTAAATCACACACATAAACCAATTATGCCCTCCCAAGACACTAATCAAGGCCCTTAAGCCTTATTGGTAATTTTGGGTCGTTACAGGTTCCCATGGTGATTGAAATGAATCTGATTTGAATGAAGATTCCTTGAAAGAATCATACAAAAACATGTATGATCAATGGTTGAAAGTGTGTTAAGACAATCATTTGATGGCAAACAATAACAATGTCCTCAAGAAGAGAAATGAAGAACTTGACTCTCTTGTTATAAAAATATGAAATTGATATTGTTGCAAAAGATTCTGAAATCAAAAGTTTGTCTAATGAAGTTGATCAAATGGTGAAAGGTGTCAAAATACTTAATCATAGATCTTTGGTTTTGGATGATGTTTTGCTTGTAGGTCAAAAACTTGTGATTTTTTTAGGTTAGGATCAAATGGATCTAAACCTAAAGGAAAAATAATTTTTATTTCTTGAAATCTTCCTGTTGTTTCAATGACTGACCCTTCTGCAAGTTTTACTCAGACTCATGTGGCCTCATCTTCTCAATCTATCACAACACATGAGAAACAGATCAAAAAATTTCAGAATAAAAAAACTAGTCATTTTATTCAAATTTTCCATTTATGTGGAGTGAAAGGTCATATTCGACTTAAATATTTTACCTTGATGAATTTTCTTCAAAAAAATTACTTTAATCATCATGGTAATTTGAGACAAATGCACTTGAAGAAAAGGACTCCACCTAAGAAAGTTTGGGTGAAGAAAAAATTCAAATGTCTTGCTGCCTTTACTTGTCTTAGAACATGTGCTTCTAACTCTTGGTTTTTCGATAGTGGTTGTTCTAGGCATTTGACAAGTAATAAAAACATACTCACTAACTTCAAGACTTTGAAAAATGGGGAAGTCACACATGGAGATACTAAGTCTTGTAAGGTACTTGGTAGTGGCACTCTAAATTCTTAAGGACTACCAAAGTTGCAAAATGTTCTTTTGGTTGATGGACTTAAAACTAATCTAATTAGTATAAGTCAAATTTGTGACCAAGACTTGTTTGTAAATTTTTCTCATGATAATTGTTTTGCGCTTGACCAAGATGGAAATTGTGTTTTGAAGGATTATAAATCTGTTGTTAATTGTTACACATTATCTCAATCACACAGTTTTCACACAAACACAAGGAGTGATACTAATTTGTGTCATGAAAAATATGGTCATGTGGTTTTTAAAAATTTGAGAAAAATTGGAAGTGTGAGTCATGTTGATGATTTATCGAATTTAAGTAAATATTCTTTTGGTAAATGTTAACCATGTCAATTGGGAAAATATTTGAAAATTTCCCATGAAAAATATTTTAGTGTTGGAGTGTGTGCTCGCTTCCAAGGGAACCCCATGGAGTCTCATGTGACTACTGTAAAAAGAATTATTCGTTATATCAATAATACTCTTGAATTAGGCATTTTGTACTCCAAAGAAACAAACTCTATCCTTGTGTGTTATAGTGATGCAGACTGGGCAGGAAACACTGATGATTGCAAAAGTACAAGTGCTGGTTGTTTTTACTTAGGAAACAATTTGGTTTTCTGGAATAGTAAAAAACAAAACTCCATGTCTTTGTCAACAGTCGAAGCTAAGTACATAGCTGCTGGAAGCTGTTGTAATCAACTTTTGTGGATGAAACAAATGTTGGCTGACTATGGGTTTGATCTTAAAACATTAACCATTTTTTGTGATAATACAAGTGTTATTAATATCTCCAAAAATCCAGTTCAGCACTCGCACCAAACATATTGACATTTGTCATCATTTTATTAGGAAATTTGTTGAAAACAAAACTCTAATTTTAGAATATGTTGAGACTAACAAACAAATTGCAGATTTTTTACTAAAGCTTTAGACACGGTCATATTTGATTCCCTCAGGAAATCCTTGGGGGTTTGTTTTATTTGAAATTGTCATTAATTGATTGTCTTGCCTTGCATATGTGATTGTGTAAATCTCTTGTCTTGTTTGGAAGAAATTTGATGATCATATTTTTTCA
This sequence comes from Humulus lupulus, assembly GCF_963169125.1. NCBI lineage: Eukaryota > Viridiplantae > Streptophyta > Magnoliopsida > Rosales > Cannabaceae > Humulus > Humulus lupulus. The sequence continues at coordinate 143,024,749 of NC_084802.1, read as the reverse complement.
ATTTTTGGAAAATGAACGTTATAATTCTTATACTTTATGAGGAATAAAAACCATATTTGAGAAATTATAGACCATCCAATTAATATTTGATCAAATCATTATGTCCGTTTTAGTATGATCATTCCTTAATTCAGTTTCTTTTTCAGGCCCCATTTTGGAAAAGAGCTACCTATACTAATGTGTGAAAGCCGACATTGAGTAAGTTGGTACCAGCTAATTAGTAATTATATTGGAGGATACTCTACCAGTGTAAAGGGCTACCATTAGTATAAGAGTTATATCCTCCATTATGGTTACAATTTGACAAAGGCTACAATTGTCGAACATGGGCAATGACCCTAGCTATAAAAGGCAAAAAAGAAATGCCAAATTAATTACACATGAACACACAAATGCCTGTTGACTAGACTGTGTAAGAATATTGTAAGACTCATACACATAATGAACTGATTAAAATATTTTTTATGATTGGTATATTCTTTTTTGAATCATGATTATCATTATCACTTAATATTTTAACTATTATTCATTTTTCTAATTTGTAAAGAAAATAGTTATCTTGTTTCTCTTGAATAGGACTTGGCATTTACATGGACACATATGGTATGACAATTTAACCTTTTATTTTTGGCATTTTTCAAAAATAAAATAAAATAATTAAATTCATTGTTGACTGAGTAGTAAAGACAAATCAAATTTGAAACAAAAAAAAAAGCGATTTATTTCTTTTATCTCATTATATTCAAAATCTTGTAAAAGATTCCAATTTTGAGGTGTGAGAGAATTTTTTTTTTTTTTTAAAAAGGAGGTATTTTAGCATTTATCACATTAAATTTGGTTACACATTTTCTTGTTCCCATTTTAGAATTTTCCTCATTTGTTCACCGAATTCTCTATATATTCGGATTCCCTTTGGCTTTTTAATTCTAAGTGTTTTCTTGTTTTCTTTCTCGCTTACTTGTACCCAAGTTTTTTAGGTTTTTGTTCTTTGTGTGTCTCCTTTTTGTTCATTGTCTTTCAGCAGCCATGAAGACCCGAGGCCGTGGTTCCACCTCCAAAGCTAGAAAGGTCAAGTGCATTAATTTGGCTGGTTCTTGGTCTAGAGGTGTCAAGCTTGACTCCTCTACTATTCAGACTAGTCTTACTTCTGTCTAGACAGGTATTACTAATCTCTCTGAGCGGTTCACTGCCATGGAGGATTCTTAGTGCCAAATTCTGGCTTCTTTGGTGTTCATCAATTCATCTACCACTCCAGCTCCATGACGGTTATAGTTCCTCTCCATCCACTTTTGTTTTGGTTTTGTTTCATTTTTCTTTGGCATTTTCTTAGACAACGAGGGGGAGAGAGAGTACTCTATTTTTGGTGCTTTGATTATGTCCTGCGATTGTTCCTTCTTTCGGTTATTGTTTTAGTGCTTTGGTTATATTTGGCAAGGGGAGTCATTTCAAGACTTTTTTTCACTATTTGTGGATTTAAGCACTAACATGTTTTATGCAAGATCTTTTAAAAAAAAATAGATATGTCTTGTCGATAAAATTTCCAAAAGGGGAGATTGTAAAATCTAAAATTGGCAAATTTTATAAAAATATCTTTTTATTTAAAAGATAATTTTTAAATTCCTATTATTGTGATTTTCAAAATAGAGGTATTGAATTAATTTGTAAGGATTTCATATAATTCCTTATTTAGCTTGATTTTATCACAATATATTTATAAAAGAAATTTATATCTTGGTTATATAAAGAAAAATATTCTCGGCTTACTCAAAATCATTTCTGGAATATTTGTCTTTTATTTTTCGTGTTGCTCAAGGTATTAAACTTCAAGAAACTATATCTTGAAGTAATTAATTGTTATTTCTATCTTGAGAAACTTGATCTGACACAGGTATTAGTTATCTCCACCAAATTCGTATCTGTCGGATCCGAATCTTGTAAAAAAGGAAAATCTTCATTAATCAAGAATGTCTTTAAATATTCTTGCTTTTATTAGGAGATGCTTTCTCAAACTTTATGAGCACGAAATGGACTCTATAAATAGGCTTCTAAGACCTTGAGAAAAAGCGAACTCTTGGATGCATAGTTTGTGAGTGAATTGTAATATTTTTTAGAGTTCCTTGTTTGTATTCAAGATCATTATATTAATGTGATCCTGTAGTAAAATGAGTGTTTAGTTTTGTGGTAATTTTATACCAGTTTCATGAGTGAATAAATGTTGTAATTTGAACACAATTATTATAGTCTTTGGGAGAGGATTTTTACAAGCCTTGTGCCAGGAGGATGCAAGCACTCGCTGACCATTGAAGGGAGTTCAAGTGGTTGAACATTTCAATCAGAATCAAATTAGAAGATGAAAAGTACAACAAAGTTGCGGCAAATATCAAGAGGGAGTCTTGTTTTGTTTATGTCAATATTTTGTACATGTGATTCTTTATTAATTGGTTTTATTCTCTGGGTGTGGCCCCATGGAGTAGGTTATCTGAATGGGCTTCTGAACATTTTAAAAATCCACTGTGTTCTTTATTGTTTTTGCACTATCTTTTTATTGTGTTCAGTTCGTGACAAGTTCATATTCTGTCCTGACAGATCTAAAATCTGTTTCAACATTTAATTTCCATTCAACAACTTAATTAATTTACTTGATTTAATTAATTTGGTAATTAATGAAAACAAAATTTCAAGCAATAATATCAATTATTAGTTATCTTCTCTGCATTCTTAACCCCCAGGGCATGTTAGTGTAACATTGTAACTCTTGGTAGCTAAGATTACTTATGTAGTTTCCTTTTGTGTTATTGTAGTGACTATTTTATTCATATGAAAGAGTTGGTTAAGGGGTGATAAATGTAATTAAATACATTGATTAGGTGTGTTTCTTAAGATTAAATATCAAGAGTGTTGCTATTTGACACCTTAAGGTGCCCAAAACCACATGAGGTGGCACTCTATGGTTGGTTAGCGATATCCCGTAATATTTATTAAATTCAAATTTGTGAGGCTCAATATTGGATTGCACCAATAACGGTATGTCACATCCTTGTGGTGTTGGGCACCAGTGATGCCTCTTAGCAATTCTCAAATATCAATTAACTAAGTAGGTCGGTATAGGTGTTTTCCTTAAGATTAAATATCAATTAGCTAAGGGGAAATTTCGGTTTCTATGCATCATATTAGGTGCTAATTAAAAAATATGTTAGCACTACTACAAAAAGGTCATTTGTGACAGTTCCTAACTACCACAATTGATTTTTTGCATCAGTTTTGAAAATGACGCGGAATCCCATGATGCAAACCAGCCTGAAATTTGTGTCAGTTCTCTATTGTCACAAATGTGGCATTTGTGACAGTGCCCAATTGACGGAAATGCTATACTAAAAAAACACTATGAACCCCGACCCCGTGTATCTAGCCCCCAGCCACCCTATGCGACCCCATACAACCCTAGCCCCTCTGTACCCAGTCCCTAGTAGCTACCTTTCAACCCTTGCGACCCCAACCACCCCCCACAACCCCAGCCACCTACATGACCCCTACGAACCCAGTCGGAGAAAAAAATCAAGAGGAGGGTTTTTGGGTTTTGGATTTTCAAACAATAATCTTCAAAATAAAAAATCTATACAAAAAATAAAAAAAACTATGTATAAGGTTCATGAACATATTATATTCATCAATTTAACCTCAAAATTAAAAAACAAAACTCACCAAAATGGGTCTAGAAAGTCGGAGGCACTGCTGGTTGTTGGGAGAAAACCTAAGTTTTCAAATTTGGGAGAATGAGGGTCTCAGGGACGATGGCTTAATGCTGGGCGCACCAATTGCATCAATGGGAAACTGATGCTAATGGCATGTTTGCGTTCGTGCCCCACTGACACAAACACGTCGTTAGCATCTATTGCCCACCGACGCAAACAGTGCGTTAACGACGTCAGTTGGCCACTGACGCAAACTTTGCTAGTTAACAGAGCCACTGTTATCACTGACGCAAATTCCCTTGCATTTGTGGAAATGCTCAACTACCACAAATGTTGATTCTCAGTCAACGGCGTCAGTCAACTGCGTTGACTTCACGTTTGACTGACACAAAGGGGTATTTTGGTGTAGTGTAGGCGTAGTAAGTATTTTAAAATAATGCCACTTTTTGGCACTCCACCAAAATTACCTCCATTTATTCCCTCTTATCTCTTCTCACTTCTTTCTTCCCCCTCTCTCTGTCTTTCGGTTCACTCTCTCTCACCTCATGGCACCACCAACACCCTCATCACACTAAATACTGCATTTCGAACAGATTTGGGAATTATTTTTGATTTTTTGTTTTTGCGATTTTTTTAGATCTAAAATTTTGAAATCTACAGAAAATCGACCTTGCTCGATGATGGTTCAATGGTGCTCAATGCCACCTCGATGGGGCCTTCAAAATCAAGATTTTCCTGAAAAAAAAATGACTTTTCTTGATTGTGGTTCGATGATGGTTCAATGGTGGTTCGATGGTGCACGACGACAACTTGATGGACTCGTTGTGATTCTTCCAAGAGACATAATTTTTAACTCGTATGTCTGTTTGGGGTATTTTTTTTTTTATTTTGGGTATTTTTTTCAAGATCTACATATTTGTGAAGTGCTCATATGACATGCTCTTATGCATATTTGTGAAGTGTAACACATAAAAAAAATACAAATATTCAAGCATACCTCATGTTTAGGACATGTTATGGTTTGTTTTCAAGTTTTAAACTTCACAAATGTGAATATGAATGTGTCAAACGTGTAGAGCTTGAAAAAATACGCAAAATAAAAAAAAATCACCCCAAATGGACGCTCGAGTGAAAAATTATATCTCTTGCAAGAATCTCTTCGAATACATCGAGCTGGCATCGAGCACAATCGAACCATCATCGAACCTCCATCAAGCAAAGTCATTTTTTCCATGAAAATCTTGATTTTGAAGGCCCCATCGAGTTGCCATCGAGCACCGTCGAACCACCATCAAGAAATGTCGATTTTCTGTGGATTTCAAAGTTTTAGATCTGGAAAAAATAACCAAAAAAAAACCTAAAAATCATGTCTAGATCTGTTCGAAATGCAGTATTTAGTGTGGTGGTGTCATGAGGTGAGAGAGAGTGAGCCGAGAGAGAGAGAGTGAGAGAGAGAGAGAGAAGAAGGAAGTCATAAGAGAGTAGGGAGAAGAGGGTATTTTTGTTAGAGTGCCAAAAAGTAACATTATTTTCCAATATTTAATTTTCCTAGCATATATTTTAATTAACACCCAATATTTAGCATAGAATGCGAAACTTCCCTTAGCTAAGTAGGTAGGTATAGGTGTTTTTATTAAGATTAATATCTAGCTACAACATAGAATGCGAAACTTCCCAGAATGCTATTTTGAAGTCAAAAGAAACATTTTCCACGAACTTATAGAATGCCTCTTGTATTGCTTAAACAACTGCCTCGCTGGCCCGATCAGAGTTGAAGGGAATAAAATGCACCTAAGATAGAGTCCAAAATTGTGGGCCTTCATCATGGTATTAAACATCTCGAGGTGGTCTGACGGATCTCCATCTCCATCAAACTTTGACAAGTGTTGAATTTCAAAGCCTATCGGATATGTGGCTGCCGCAATATTTGCAGCGAAAGGCTCGAGCTCATCCTCTGAGTCGTAATCTTCTTTATCTTTTCCAGATAAAAGCCTCTTCATTTGCTCTTCCATCAGAGCTAGCCTCTCGAGGGTCTTGTCTCTAGTCCATAGGTTATCTGGGGGTTGTTCAACAGCTCCCATCCTATCGTACACGTTTGATGGGTTATTGTCCCTCCAAGCTCGAGCTTGGGTTGGTGGGGCATTCCCATTATCACGTACTATGGAAGGACCTCCCTCTTGTCGAGTATGACTAACATCTTCATTCCGAGTTGGATTCCTTCTCTGCGAATTCAGACGATCATGCAAATCAGGTTGTGAAATGTACCAAGGGCTTTGTGTCGAACTCAGCTGATTTCTCAAGTCACCCTTAGACCTACCACTTCGACGACTTTCGGACCAGTAACTCCCGTTTGCGAAGCTTACAGCTCGTGGTTGGGGCCGAGGATCTAGGTTTTCAACACATGTACATGGGATGTAGGTATTTGCAGATGGAGGAGGATTTCTCTTGCTGTCTCCATAAGCTGGAATGTCCCGTGTAGGACGAGGTGGCATTGGATATCTTATAGGTGATGGGGGATGCCTTATTTGCGAGGCAATCCTTGTCCCATCAGGGCGAACTAGATTAGCTCACCTTTGTTCTACCCCATTATTTCTAGCTCTCTGCGTGTGACGATTTGATCATGACATAGGAGGGTCTGCAGGAACATTCTGTCTCTATGAGCTTGTCCCAGCCCCTCCTCGTGGGTTTCCATGGGCATTCCTAGGTGCTTGTGAAGGAGGCACTGAACTTGGGGTTGCGGATCTAACCGATCGACTGATATGCTAATGACCCCTATGAGGGCCACTGGGATGAGCAATCTGGCGGTCTCGCCCTATAGGCACAGAACTTGGGGTGGCAGTTTTGACTGAACGACTTGGTTTGGATAAGTTATTCTTGTGGGACTTGTGAGACCCACTTTGCCTCTTTCCGACATTAACATCGGTTGCGAGAGGGGGTAACCGAGCCAAAACCTCCTCAATTTGCCTGTTTGTCTTAGCGAGATGGCTTCTTAACTGCATATTTTCCATCTCAACGGCAGTTAATTAGTTTGGGTTTGGATTCGGTGGCAATGACACCGAACTCCCAGTGTCGCCATGACCCACTGATTGTTTTCCCGGACTTTGCTGGACTTCAGGGCCATGTTCGTTCGAAACAGTGGTATGATGGGCCTCCTGCCCACCAGGTTGTTCTATCTCATTGTCGTGCATTGAGCGAGTGAGCACCATGATGAAATTCGACTGAGATTTTGATGAAGCACTAATTTTCCTCTCAATGAAAGCACCAAACTATTGACGCGGTTTTTCACCAACAGTGTATTAAGAAATAATAAGGTAGATTAGTGCTTCGTAATAAACCGTAATGAAAAATGAAATGAATTCACAAGAACACAAATATTTTACGTGGTTCAGTGGTTAAAATCCTCCTAGTCCACGAGTCTATATTATTGCTGTTTTTCTCTCTATTTTGGCAGAGTTTCAGTATTACAGAATAATGGTCTCTTTCCCCGTCCTACATTCCCAGTATTTATAAGGGAATTCCATAGACAGGTTTGGGTAACCGCGTGAGTCAATCACGCATATACATATTTATTACATTTAATACATATATTTCCCATTTATAATGTTCTCCTAATAGCTAGGACATTAAATATGACAACCTAGTCATAAATAAAAGCATAAAAGGACCCGACTCTCTAAGGATTCGCGGGTGTGCAATATATTCAAATTATCACGAGCTGAATATGTAATGCCCTACTACCTTAGAGCCGTTACTAAGTGCGTTTAAAAATGTGCAATTAACTCGCTAAGCGAGGTTTTTAGAGCAAATTCATGCTTTAAACAAAAAGTCAAGGCTGTAATCTTTAAAAGCACTTCATTTCACTAAAAGTTCCAGTTATTTAACACTTGGGGATCCCAAAACAAGGTTTGTAAACTATTTACAACTCAAAATAGATACAAAGTGGATAAACTATCAAAAACAGAATTTAGTACAGCCATTTCTCAAAAATGCCCCCAACCAAAGCGGTCGGGCAGGCCAAACATGTACGCGCCGCCCCCACGCTCTCCGTACTCATGGCTAGTTGACTTTCTCTTTGCCCTTACCTGCAACACAGAGCACCCGTGAGCCGAAGCCCAGCAAGAAAACTCAAACAGTACATAACACATGCATAATATACAGTCACTACCGCAGATAGCTCATATCTAGTCAGCCAGTCCACAAAATCTAACACATATACGGCCATGCCGTCCCAGAAGCATTACCAAAGCCTGGGATCTCGGTCAACACCGTATGGATATCCCATGTATCCACTGGGGTCTCACCCTAGCCACAAGCACTCCATGTGCCAAGTGGTATTCCCGGCCCCACTGTCGTTCTCGGCCTTTCGCCGTTCCCGGCCCTTCGCTGTTCATTCAGCTACTTCCACATTTAGCATTCTCAAATAACAATCAAATATATAATCATTCATGTAATGCTACATCCTAGCAATAATACAATCTAGGGTCGCACCCTGCAACAAAACTAAGGGCCCGAGCCCCCGCTCTACAGGTGCTACAGTTTTCTTACCTGTATCCTGAGCTTTCTGATGCACAAAGGCCGCGAGCACGGTCCTCTAACCCGAGCCTCTCCAAAAACCTTGTCACAACACATATAAAACAACCTTTAATGCTAACCAATCCAAAACCACTTTCTGGGGCCAATCCCACTCTCTCGGAACCCCCAAATCCCTAAAACAATACATCGAAGACATCCCCCGAACCCTCGGAGCAAAGGCTCAAAATTGCAAAATCTCATGTTCTGAAAATGGCCTAGCGCCGCGGCTCTTCCCTAGAGGGCCGCGGCGCCCAGCAAGTCTGAGGGCTTCCCCTGCCCAGGAACAGCCTCGCGCCGCGGCGCCCAAGAACAGGGCCGCGACACACCTTCGCGAACCCAGAAATCCGAGTTTTTCCTTGCGTTTTTCCCGAGCTAAAACCATTACAAATCACTCCAAGCAAGCACCTAAGTCCCAAAATCATTTCAAAACCCCAAATGAACCCTTTAACAACCTATAAACATCATAATCCAACTCAATTACACAATCACTCCCATAAATCACACTTTGGTTTCATGCCCCAATAATTCAAACCAGAAAGTTAAAAGCTTAGACCCAAACCCAAACCACACTTCAAATTTCCTAATTCATAACAGAAGTCAACTTTATAATTACACAGAATCCTTACCTTGAATGAAGAACCCAACCTTAAGCTCCCTTGCTTCCAGCTCCAAGCCAAGCCTTATAATTCCCCAAGCTGAATTCTCACAAAACCAGCCATAACTATCCTTAAATTTCCATTCTTACCTTCTAAAATCAAGCTTAAAACTCAGTAAAACAAGAGTAGCTCTTACCTTAGAACAATTTTGGCCTAAGCTTGATCTTGGTTACTTCAAACCTCTCAATTCTCCTCCTAGGGCTCAAATTGAGCTTCCTTCTTCTTTTTCCCCTTTCTTTCTAGCTCTTTCTTCCAAATTCAGCATAAACCAAAATATAACCAAGTGTAATACGTATTCCCTTCTCCTTCAGCTGAAGTAATCCAAATCCTTGCCTAATGACCACTTTACCCTTCCACCTATTTCCCATTCCAACTAAACCTCAAGACCCTTTTTGTCATTCCTACTCCCTAACAATTCTACCACTTCTTTCAACCAAACTTGTTACTCTCAGTGGTTACTAACAGTTACAAAAGTTACCAAATTACCAGTTACCATTAACTTACAAGAACCCAATTACAAAATCTCCAAAATACCCCTAGGCTCCTCCCGAGCCGGGTATTAGATCCTGTTGTGACTTTTGAGTTATCTAGCTCGCTAGGACCGTCTCGGCACGTGCATCACATTAATATCACCACACCCACGTGGTACAAACCACAAAGTATAATTATCACATTTATGCCCTCAACGGGCTAAAATTACCAATTTACCCCTATCATGAAAATGGGACTCACATGCACATTTATACCACCTAAACATGCATTCTAATCACATATTCATTTAAATTCACATATTATCATATTAATTCACTTATTGCCCTCCAGACACGCTAATCAAGGTCCTAAACCTTATTAGCAACTTTGGGTGTTACAGAATATCTCCTCCAAGCTCATACTTCGACTGTCGTTTGAATATTATGAGCTCGCGCTTCACAACCTTCGTGTTTGTAGCTCGGGTTAAACCCAGGATGCCTAATACCACACGTGTCCACATGAAACTAGAGTTGTCTACGTCGATAATACGCATATATCATTCCCTTGATTATTTCTCCGTATATTTATTTGCCAGCTGTACCAGAACTGAGTGAATGAACTCATACTAAAATTAGGGTACAACATGTACTTATAAGACGATAAATTAAACTAATTGTAGCTATTCATAGTATTAGATCATAATCAACACTTTCTAATTGTTAATTACACCTTTTCGACTGGTCGTCTAAAATTTAAACTGCTTGTCTATTACTTTCAACATGATCTCTAAAATTGGGACTGTTTGTCTATTACTTTCGACATGCCATCTAAAATTTTGAATACTTGTCTCTTACTTTCGACATGTCATTAAAATTTTTGACTACGTTTCTAGTTGTTATTTACACAATTTTGACAAGCTGCCTGAAATTTAAACAACTTGTCTGTATATTTCAATAGGCTGTTGTAAATTTTAACCATCTGTCTAATAAGTTTGACAACTTTTCCTTATATTTTCGCCACCTGTTTGGAATTTCTACAATGTGTATGAAAGTTTCCATGATGTAAAAAATAATGTCTAAAACACAAAATTATCATAATATTACATATTAAACCACGCCCAAAATAAATATGTTCAACTAACTCATCAAAAGTTAGTTCATAATATTACAAATTTTCCATCTTCTTTATCAAGCACACACATAATGGAACCAGATCACGCTCTTTCCATGTAAAGAAACTAACCACGTCTCTACTATTTTTATTGCAATTGGATCAATTCCCACTATCAATGTTAGACTGGTGGTCGAATATACATGACGAGTGGTCGAAATGTTAGACAAGTTGTCAAAAAATTCTAGGTCTCTCATCCTGAAAATGGTCGAACCCACTACTATTTTTTCTTCTTCAGAATTTCAAGTTTTAAGTTCCAAAAAACTCAGGTAATAAACATAATACATTTCTAATACTTTTATTTTACTAAAACAATAATATTAGACTTTTAATTTACAAAACCAACATAAATTTCATTTAAGAAAATATATATATATATATATATAAAGTTACATTTTGAATAAGATTTTTGTGAATGTGGGGGGTTGGGGGTGGTCGGTTGTTGCCTGTGGTATCCGGTGGTGGCTGTCGGAATGGGCGAGGGTGGGTGGGTGTGGATAGGTGTGGGTGATTGTCCAAGGAGGGAATGAGGGAAGAAGAATTAGGTTTTTGTTTTAATTTTTCTTTTTAGTGTGTTATTTTAATTCCAGGGCATTACAAAAAATTCATTAATAAAAGAGGTTATTTAGCCAAGAAGTTTTGAAAGTGTGACAAAGTACAAATCTATATATTTATATAAAGGAGAGCACTAAGGATCTTATGTGACACTCTAAAACTGTTCTAAATCACTCTGTCTATTTTCTTATTGTTTCTCATTTTTTATTCAACATGTCTAAAAATCTATATATCTATCTATACATATCTATAAAGAAAATATTTGGAGAGGTGATGTGGCATCCTATGATTTTTAGAGCCATTTTCTCTATTTTGTTAGAATTTAGGTGAATTTGAGTTTTATTTGTATATGTTAAGTAATAATTTTTTTTTGAAAAAATCTCATATGATTTACAAACCATTGTGGGTGCTATAGTTCTAGGCTATAAATAAAGTATTTTTTCATTCAATTTGATTTGTCCAATAATTAATATTTTTTTACGGGTGATTGATTAATAAAACTTTTTCAATTAATAATAATTTTTTTAATTTATCAAATTTATATCAATATTAAAATTAGTATTTTATATATTTATATGTATACATTTAATATTGTTATATAATTTAAATTTGTAAATATAATATATAATGTAACAAAGAGACATATATATTGTATGACTTATTTGTTTTAAAAAAATTAAAGAAAATTAAGACCCTATAATATTAATTTATTTTGTTGTATAATAATTTATGTGCTAATTACATGAGATAAGTGAGAGAGAGAAAATTAAATTGTTATATTTTAAATAGTTTCTCATATTTCCATATAAGAATTAGAAAAAGTAATAGTAGATTAATAAATAATTAAAATAATTGATTTATGAGACAATTTTAAGTGGTAATCTATAATACATGTAGATATATAATTTAAGGAGAATTATACAAAAATAGCATTAAAGACAATCTATGTACATATAATATATATATATATGTAAGTCTAAGATTTGAAGAGGTAATATGGTATCCAAAAATCTTTTAGAGATCTTTTATCTATTTAATTAGAATTTTTGGTGAATATGAGTTTTATTATGAGAGGTGATGTGTCATTCTATAATATTTTAGAGCAATTTTATCTATTTAATTAGAATTTAGGTGAATTTGAGTTGTATTTGTATATGTTGAGTAATGATTTTTTTTTATAAAAATCCTACATGGTTTACAAATCATTGTGGGTGTTATACTTGTAGGTTATAAATAAAGTATTCATTCATTGACTTTGATTTGTTCAACAATTAATTTATTTTCTTATATGGATAATTGATTAATACAGTAAGTTTATCAAATTTATATCAATATTAAAATTAATATTTTTTTCTTATATGGGTAATATATTTATATTTATATATAATTTTTGTACATTATTTAAAATTGTAAATATAATATTATATATTAAAAAATGATATAATATATATACTGCAACAAGAAGGCATATATGAAAATTATATGTTGTTGAGATATTGAGTTTGTTTTAAGAAAAAAAATATATAGACTCTCTAACACTTAATAAGTTCAAGATAATAAAGAAAATTAAGACCTTATAATATTAATTTATTTTTGTTGTGTAATGATTTATCTTTTGTGCTAACTACATAAGATGAAAGAGAAAGAAAAAAATAAAATTGTAAACTATGAATAGTTTCTCATATTTTTCATATAAGAATTAGAAAAAGTATTAGCAGATTAAAAAATAATTGATTTATGATGCAATTTTAAGTAGTAATCTAATACATGTGAGTTTGTATATAAATATATATTATTTGAGGTGAATTATTCAAAAATGTCAAAAGAAAATCTACAAATATATATATATATATATATATTGTTGTACCCTAAAAATTAACATGAGTCTAGTCACCCAACTAGGGGTACAGTTGGCAGAAGAATATATGAAAAAGCAGCCAAGTAGAACCTCTGGTTAATGATGATGTGAGCAGCTCGAGCTGGGACTTGGTAATACGACATTCAGGTTATTATCAAGCTGCCTTTTAGAATAATGGTCCAAATCGAGACATATAGTGGCTAAATCCCCTTTGGGTGCTCTGAAGTTAATACGAACTAAGATTAAGATATTCTTAGGTCACCAGCTCGATGAAGATAGTAAACTCGTGGAAACCTGGTCAGAACGCATACTGAAGGATCCCGAGAGACTTGGAGGCTCTTTATACGCTCATTAATGCCCAGGCTGTAGTGCATATTTATCATTTATTATCCGAGATAGCAGGATTATATTCTATTATGTTATTCAATCGTATCCCAATATAAATGCGAATAATATGTATTAAATGTATACCATATTTATTCACACGGTTACCCAAACTTGTCAAGAATTTCGACTATGAATATCATGGATAATTGACAGGGAAGGGGACGACCATTTTGTATTACTGAAACTCTGCAGAAATTGTGAGACAAACGCAATAATATTGTCTTGTGGACTATATGGATTTTAACCACTGAACCACGTAAAATTGTGTGTGTACGAAAGGTTTCTTATAAGTTCATTACGGTTTACAAATAAGCACTAATATCCTTATTATATTTCTAAATCTACTATTGACAAAAAACCGCATCAACAGTTTGGTGCTTTCGTTGATAGGAAATTAGTGCTTTACAAGTTTCATTCGACGTTCATCATGGTGGTTACTCGATCGATGCATGACAATGAAATGGAACAACCTGGTGGGCAGGAGGCATATCATACAATTGTTCCCACTAAAAGGGGTCTAGATGTTTAGCAACGTCCTGGGAAGCAACCAGAGGGCCAAGATGACGCTAGGAGTTCAACATCACTCCCACCAAATCCTAATCTAGCATACTTAATAGCCATCGAGATGGAGAGTGCCCAATTAAGGAGCCATCTCACTAGGGCAAACAGACAGATCGAGGAGGTCCTGGCTCGGTTACCCCCTCTTGCAACCGATGCTAATGTCGGAAAGAGGCAAAGTGGATCTCATAAGTCCCACAGGAATAACCGGTTCAAATCCAATCGTTCTGTCAGGACTGCCACTCCGAGCTTTGTACCTTCAGAGCGAAATCACTGAATTTCTCATCCCACAAGCCATCACAGGAACCATCATCCGCATGTTAGTCAGTCAGTCAGAACTGCGACCCCTAGCTCCGTGCCTTTTGCATAGATTCCCAGGAATGCCCACAACAACCCGCTAGGGTGAGCTGGGACAAGTTCACAGAAACAAAACTTCCTAGAGAATCTACCTATGTTGTGATCAGAACCCCAGGCACAGAGAACTCGAGACAATGAGGTAAAGCGGAGGTGGGTTAATTTAGTTCATCCTGATGGAACGTGGATAGCCTTACTAATAAGACATCCGCTATCGCCGGTTAGACATCCTACACCATCGCGCCCACAAAGAGATGCTCCAACTCGTGGGAGTAGTAGGAGAAATCCTCCCCCGTCAGTAGACACTTACGTCCCATGAGCATGTTCAAAATAATCCAAGTTCTCATTCTCAGCCACGGGCTGTAAGTTTTGCAAATGAAAGTTACTAGACAAGGAGTTAGCGTGGAGGCAGGTTTGAGAGCAGCCTGAGGAATCACCTTAGCTCAGCGCAAACCCGACCAACACGATCATTGGAATTCATAAAGGATGTATCCACCTCGCAATGATGATATGATTTATACTCAACATGTGGGAGGTCCGTCTATCATACGCGATAATGGGAATGTCCCACGTAACCATGCTCGAACTTAAAGGGATAACAACCCATCAAATGCATACAATAGGATGGGAGCTGGTGAACAACCCCCAGCTAACCTAGAGACTAAAGACCCAACTCTCAAGCGACTAGCTTTGATGGAGGAGTAGATGACGAAGCTCTTATCTGGAAAGGGGATTGATGATTGTGACTTCGATGAGGAGCTCGAGCCTTTCACCCCATACATTGCAATAGTTGCGTATCATATTGGCTTCAGGATGTCGAACATGCCATCATTTGATGGAAATACAGATCCATCCGACCATACGTTGATGATGGCCCACAATGTCAGATTTGACCTAAGGTGTATTCTGTTCTCCACGGCTCTGATCGGGCCTACCAGAGAGTGATTCAAGAAGTACAAAAAACATTCGATAAGATCTTGGAAGAAGTTGTCTTCTGAGTTCAAGAAAGTGTTATGAGCTTCAAAGGCAGCTCGCGTAGAGGTCGACTCATTGGCCAGCGTAAAACAACAACCTGGTGAATCCTTGAAAGCATATCTGAGCAGATTCAACAATGTTGCAGCACAAGCTAGAGACACCGATGATAGTTCCAAGCTCATGGCAATGAGAATAGGAATCCTGGTGGGAGGCGATCCATGGCAGAAACTCCAGCAAAAAGCTGTTAAAAGTGTAGATAAGTTCTTAACCCGAGCTCAGGAGTGGATAAACTTGTAAGAGGCACGATCTGCTGTCGCAGGAACTAGCCAGGCCCCTATTCAGCCTGCTGGAGCACTGACATGTGTTGCAACAATGGCTCAACCTATTACCCAAAATAACCAAGCAAGAAACAGCAAGAGAAAAGGAAATGGCGAGGGAGACCAGAACAACACAAAGAAGAACAAGTCAGGTGAAAAATTCAAGCCCATCTATGCCACCTACACTAACCTGACGGATACACGGGAACATATCTTCCTAGCAAACTCTAATCGCCTTCCGTGGAAGAAACCAGGACCTTTAAGGCATCAGAGGGGGAAGAAAGATCCCTCAAAGTTTTTCCAATACCACAATGGCATCGGTCATAATAATGATGATTGCCAACAGCTGAAGGATGAGATTGAGACTCTCATTCGGGCTGGGTTGCTAGCCCAGTACGCCTAAAATTGAGTTGTTCCCAATCAGTCTGCTGGGCAAAATTCTCGTCCAGCTCTTGAAGCTCCAGCAGGTCAGCCGAGGACTCATGTTGATCAGATGAATCAGAATTAGGTCGACCCTCCCCCAATAGTAGGAGGACATATAACTACTATTGTCGTAGGACCTCATTTGGCGGGTACGAGCAACATAGCCCAAAAGAGGTATATCAAGGAGCTGAAAACTCATAATGGTGTGGAATTTATCGCGGAGCAGTGGTTATCAAAACAACAACGGTTGGAAAAACAACAAATCATTTTCACAGAGGAGGACACTAGCCCGTTCAATTCCCACATAATGACCCATTGGTGGTAACCATGCAGCTCTCTAATCAAAGGGTGCAAAGGATATGGATAGATAATGGAGGCTAAGTAGATGTTCTTTTCAGGTCCACACTAGAAAAGATAGGATTATTTGTGACCGATCTCAAGGCGACCTCAATGACATTGTACGGATTTTTAGGTGAAGGGACAGTGGCCACAGGAACAATCAGACTGGTGGTTACGCTAGGAGATGATGCACGAACTATTACTAAAATACTTAAGTTCATAGTAATCGGTTGTTCGGCGGCGTATAACACAATTTTGGGACGACCCGCGCTGATGGTTTTTGAAGCCATCATCTCGATCCGACACCTGACAATGAAGTTCCCCTCAGCCTCAGGGATATGCACAGTACGTGGAGACCAGCTCGTCGCCAGAGAATGCTACAGCATAGCCATGAAGGGAAAGTCGCAACCCAGGCAGCAAGCAATGGTCATAGATGAAGGAGGTGAGGAGTCCCATGCAATGGAAGTTACCCATGGCACGGAAAAACCTTGAGAAGGGGATAACGAGGTCACCCAACCAGACAACATCGATCCGTGAGTAGGCTAAGATAGATTCAAGCTCAAAGGAAGAAGGAGTTGGTCGACTTCTTGAGGAAAAACTAGGATGTAACGCCCTGGATAGCCAAGACCGCTACACTGTGTATTTGTAAAGGTGTAGGACTTGCTAATCAAGCTAACCAGTTAAAAGCTTGATTTCTAAAGTCATTAATGTGCTAGGGTTAAAAGGTTTTGGTCTCAAAAGATACTTTCCATATAATTAAACATTTTACACATGGGATCCCAAAATAAATAGCGTTTAAAAGTCTGTTTACAAAATTTCCAGTGTACAGACAACCACCAGCCTTTCTAAAGGGAAAACAGATGTTTATGGTTCTCCTATCCCTATCTCCCCTCAATTGTGGTGATTGAGCAGCTGTTCATGTACATTATGCTCTTAGAGCTCTCCGAGTCAGGGCTGATCAACTTTGCCCTTACCTTTACCTGCACTACGAAGCACCCGTGAGCCAAGGCCTAGCAAAAAACATAACATCATATAACGAGCAATAATAACAGTTTAATAACCCTTAAAGCATGATCATATACTTAACATATCACATTAATCACATAGCACGTAGATACAATCAAAGATTCAGCCACTCAACACTCAACTAAACAATACGACCAATTCACCAACCAATAACAACAATAAAATCACATATTGATCAGGGTCGACACCTTAGGTCGCACCCTCGATTTATTCCACTGACTCTGCCCGCTTAAACCGAGCTCAGTGCCTAATAAGTTTTCCTCTGCCACCAGTGGCCGAGCCGTGCTCTGTGCGCTAGTGTAAACCTCGGCACTCTTAGGCCGTTTGTTTACTATTTGAATGGCATAATACCATCCTCTAAAGAGCATACAAATTAGGGAATTCTTAGTCCCATAATAAATCCACAACTGGGTGCAGTTTTCTTACCTTTAATTTCCAAGTTTACTGATTACGAGCGACGCTCCTCGAGTACGATCCGCTTCCCGAGCCCTAGCTTAATACCTAGTCACAACCAAGATAGGGGGTACCGTTAATAATCGCGTTAACATTTCCGGATGGAGCTCTAGCTTTCGAGACATCGAATTCCACCAAACACGGTGGTGGAATTGATCCCGAGCACCCTATGTTAGGTTCCCATGCTTAAAACCTCTAAATGACCAAAAATATCCTTAAGGGTCGCGGCCCCTGAAACCCATGCCATGGCCCACCCCTGAAACAGAGGCTAGGCCTCCCTGAAGACAAACACGCGTCGTGGCCCTGCTCTGTGGTGCCGCAGCGCTTCCCCACTACAGAGCCTCCTTGGCTCTTCCTTGCTTCGCAGGACCGCGACACTCTAGAATAGAGCTGCGGCCCAGCCCTTTGTGCCCAGAAAATCCACCATTCATAACATCCTAACCTTGCTCAAAGCCACCACAAAGCACCCTAATTCCAAAACCCATTGATCACAAGACATTTAACATGATTCTAGCAACATAATCCAAAAAAAACCTAGCTTAAAAACTCATTAAAATCCCATTTTGATTTCTGAAACCCAGTAGCTCAAGAACTAAAACCAGTCATGCAAACTCAGAATTACGAATTGAAGCTTACCCTCTCTGATGAACCACTTCCTTAACAATTTCTAAGCTAAAACCCAAGCTTCTCAGCTTCAATTCAGTCCTTAAACATCAAAACCATAAACACTTTTAACACTCAGCCAAAACTCAGAATTCTAATGATCAAGAGTGTAATTCAGCCCTTACCTTAATCTTGGTTGAGTTTCCTTAGCTGAACACTTGACTAAACCTTCAAGATTCTAGCCCAAACCACTAAATTCCCTTAGGTTTCAATAGTTTTCTTGAGAGAGAGAAGAGAAGGAGGAGAGGAGCAAAATGGGTCGGGTTGGGTTTCTTTTGTTCTACTGTTTTCTATTTTACTTAGTCTAACCTTGGTTAATTAAGTCAATCCTGAGGCTTGGGGTACCGAAAACATCCCCGAGGGAAAAATGGTAAAATTCCCCAATATTCCCGCCTAAGCTTCCTAACCTCAAATATATCTCCAATTATTTATTTCCATAACCCGATAACCCAAATAATCATCTAATACCCGAAACACCCCTTGACTTCCCCCCGGTCAAGTATTAAGCCCCGTTGTGACTTTCCCGCTAACTAGCTTCCTAGGGTCACCTCAAGTCGCATGCTGCAGATTTACCCACATAATAATGTGGTTCTCACAAATATAGCATATAATCACATTTATATTCTTATAACCATACAAGCATGCTTATCATAAAATCACACATTAACCTAATAAATTCACACATAAACCAATTATGCCCTCCCGGTACACTAATCAAGGCCCTTAAGCCATATTAGTGGTTTTGGGTTGTTACAACTATCCCCTCCTACTGAGAATTTTGTCCTCGAAATTTACCTGAATAGCTCAGGATACTGATCCCGCATCACCATCTCTAGCTCCCAGGTCGCTTCCTCGACCTTGCTATTTCTCCACAACACTTTAACTAACAGAATCATCTTGTTCCGTAGAATTTTATCCTTCTGGTCCACAATCTGAACCGGTCGCTCCTCATAGGACAAGTTTGTATGTAACTCTAGGTCCTCACACTTCAATTTATGTGTTGGATCTTAAACATACTTCCAGAACATGGAGACATGAAATACATCGTGAACTCCTGACAACGACGGTGGCAAGGCCAACCTGTAAGCCACCTGTCCAATCCTTTCTAAAATCTCAAAAGGTCCAACAAATCGAGGGCTCAACTTGCCCTTTACTCCAAATCTCTTCACCCCTCACAGTGGTGAATCTCGCAGAAACACATGGTCCCCAACCTGAAACTCCATGTCTCTACGCCTAGGATCAACGTAGCTTTTCTGCCTACTCTGTGAAGCAAGCATCATGGCTCGAATCTTGTCAATAGCTTCACTTGTCTTCTGAACCATGTCTGGCCCCAAATACTTTGTCTCACCCATCTCGTCCCAATGAATGGGCGACCTACACTTCCTTCCATATAGTAACTCATAAGGAGCCATTCCAATCGTGGACTGATAACTGTTGTTATACGATAACTCAATCAACGGGAGATACTTAGTCCAAGACCCCTCGAAATCAATCACACATGCCCCAAGCATATCCTCCAACACCTGAATTGTCCTCTCAGACTGTCCATCAGTCTGAGGATGAAAAAAGCTGTGCTAAATTTCAGCTGAGTCCCCATAGCTTTCTGTAGAGCTCCCGAGAACTTGGAGGTAAAGATAGGGTCTCGATCAGATACAATGGACTTGGGAACCCCATGGAGACGAACTATCTCCCTCACATACAACTCTGCATACTACTCCATTGTGTAAGTTGACTTCACTGGTACAAAATGAGCCGACTTGGTGTATCTGTCCACTATTACCCACACCGAGTCACAAAGTCCCACCGTTCTGGGTAGACCTCCCACAAAATCCATCGTAATGTCTTCCCACCTCCACTCAGGAATACCCAAAGGCTGAAGCAACCCTACTGGCCGCTAATGCTCAGCCTTCACCTGCTGACATGTCAAACATTTGGCCACATACTCTACCACACCCTTCTTCATCCCATGCCACCAATATAATGTCCGTAGATCCTGATACATCTTTGTGGTACCCGGATGAAGCGAGTATGGCGTAGTGTGAGACTTATCTAGTATCTCTCGTCTGATCCCCTCATCTGTCAGAACACAAATCTGCCCCTGATATCGAAGCATACCAGCCTCAGAAATAGAATAATCCTTAGCTATCCCCGCTAAGACATTCTACCTAACTTCCTGAAGCTGCACATCTACCAACTGCCCCTCCATGATCCGCTCTAGCAGGGTCCCTTAGGTTTCAGTAGTTTTCTTGAGAGAGAGAAGATAAGGAGGAGAGGAGCAAAATGGGTCAGTTTGGGTTTTTTTATGCTACTGTTTTCTATTTTACTTAGTCTAACCTTGGTTAATTAAGTCAATCCCGAGGCTTGGGGTACCGAAGACATCCCTGAGGGAAAAATGGTAAAATTCCCCAATATTCTCACCTAAGCTTCCTAACCTCAAATATCTCTCAAATTATTTATTTCCATAACCCGATAACCCAAATAATCATCTAATATCCGAAACACCCCTTGACTTGCCCCAGGTCAAGTATTAAGCTCCGTTGTGACTTTCCCGCTAACTAGCTCCCTAGGATCGCCTCAAGTCGTATGCTGCAGATTTACCCACATAATAATGTGGTTCTCACAAATATAGCATATAATCTCATTTACATTCTTATAACCATACAAGCATGCTTATCATATAATCACACGTTAACCTAATAAATTCACACATAAACCAATTGTGCCCTCCCAGCACACTAATCAAGGCCCTTTAGCCATATTAGTGATTTTGGGTCGTTACATAGGATGTTTTCGCCTGGTTGCATGAAGATATGGTGGGAATCAGTCCTTGTATAATAATGCATACTTTGAACTTGGACAAGAATGTGCCTGCAAAGTCCCAAAAACGAAGGCTTTTGGGGACAGTACGGTCAGAAGCATTAGAAGAAGAAGTGGCTCGCCTACTTAAATGCAATTTTATCAGGGAAGAAAAATACCCGATCTGGGTAACTAATCCCGTTCTGGTCCCAAAGCCAAACGAGAAGTGGAGAACTTGCATTGATTTTTCTGATCTCAACAAAGCTTGTCCTAAGGACTGTTTCCCATTACTTAGAATCGATCAGTTGGTAGACGCCACAGCTGGTCACGAGCTCATGTCTTTCAGGGACGCGTATTTTGGATATAATCAGATCACGATGAATCCTGCAAACCAAGAGCATACCAGCTTCATGACCTAGCATAATTTATACTATTACAAATTTATGCCATTTGGGCTGAAGAATGTCGGTGCTACATGTTAGGAAACTTATACAGGCTTTTTATTTATTTTCATGTAGATCTAATATTAAACAAATTAATATGAGATAACCTAGAACATGTTTCTAAAATTAAATTCAAAGAGAAATAATGATAAGAATACTTTATATGCAGCGAAATGAATTAATCCTTCCTTCAGTTTCTCTAACCCTTGTATCCTTTCTGTTGTAGAGTATTACCAAGAAACTGAACCGATCCTCGATTTTATTCACAACCTTCCAAAGTATCCTTGGAATCACCTAGACTAGAATGGACAATTCTCAACACATAAGATAGATATAGAGAGAAGAAGAATAGAACAATGAGGCTTGGAGAAGGACTTATGTTTAGAGAGAATCTAAAACCTATCAGAAACTAGTGTCTGTCATCTTATTTCAACTCTCACTTAACATTCCTTTTATAGACTCATTTAGGTTATTTATTTAATTAAAAAATCAATAAAATAATAGTCAATTAGCAGCCCTAGGTTGAAATTATCATGAGCTTTAGGCCTGTGAAACTTCTCATTTGATTATAAGCTCGTTGGACTTAAAATAAAAGCCTGTATTATTTTCTATTGATTTAATTAATTAAATAATTATTCAAATCCTTTATCAAATTAATTATTTATAATTTGAACCTTGATTTAAACTTATTTATTAATTTAGATATTAATTTATCTTAATTAATAAATTTGCCATAATTTCTCTTTTCTTCTCTAAATTACATAACTCTGTGAAACTATCCAAAATTGACCTGGTCAACTTTGATAATTCTAATTAATAATTAAATCAATTAATTGAGACTATCTAGATGATTTTATCCAAGGTACAGTGGGGACCATGGGCCTATGAAATCAAGCTTCAATAAGTTATCATAAATCTAACAAATAAATTTACTAACTTATTAATTCCTCGTGACTCCTCTAAAGATTCAGAATTGCACTCTTGAATTCATAGAACGCTCTATAACAAATATAGATATGCTATTAATTATCCATTGTTACAACCATAATTGTCACTCAATCCTCTATAGACGGTGTACAATGAGATGGGACCAAAATACTGTTTTACCCCTCATTTTATTTTATCCTTAAAACACTTAGTTCCTTGTAAGTGATATTTCAGTAAACTAATATTAATTACTGAAATGAGATCTCTATAATTTAGCACCTTGAACCAAACTAAAATGAAACAATCATTTCACTTTTTCATTAGAAGCTATAGATGTTTATATCTATGATTAACACTCCCACTCAATTATACTACCGAGTTCCCAAGATGTAAGCATGGGCTAGTCCGTAGGGTAAGCTGGTAACGAACAAGTGTAACGCCCCGATTTCCCGAGACGTTACTTTAAGACACTTAGGGAGTCCATTTAAAAATAATAAACAATAAATACTTTAAGACACTAAGAGAAAATATTTATTTAAAATTTAAATAGAAAATAAGATCTCATTATTTAAAAATAAAAATGTTGGACGCTAAGTTTAAAAACAACAACATAAAGAAAATAACCGTTCAAGTCTGAAAATTTAAAAACATAACATTTATTTCTAAAAACATAAAATAACTGGAGCCCAGCCTCTAACATGTTCCGTCCATGCCTCGAGCCCCCACCACTCACTGCTTTGTTTTGCCTTTACCTGCACACAGAGTACCCGTGAGCTAACGCCCAGTAAGAAGAGCTATGTAGGACATAACTCCCCAAACTAGAAAACAACAAAAGAATAAACATCATAAACATAATAACCATCGTGGTGATATATAAGCACCATATCACACTAACATAATGTGTGTTACACTCACACACATAAATACTAACAAGTCATGTTGATCAGACCTGAAATGATCTACCTTGCCTGCGCTGTACTTACACTCGGCATTCCCATGGTGGCACCTAGTCTACCCCGCGTTGTACTCACACTCGGTCGTTCCCTCGAGACATCCTTGCCTTGCCTGCGCTGTACTCACACTCAACAATTCCGTGGTGGCATCATATTATCCTGAGTTAACACACCCAAGATAATTCCTGCAAGTACTATACTCACACAAGCAGCTAGAATCTAGTAGGACGCCTACTCTATCATCTAAGCATGTCTACTAACTAAAATCCCTAGCACTATCCTCATGCTAGTCAACCTAATGCAATAATTCAAGTCACAATATAATTACATAATTAGACAAATAGGAAAACAAGGTTGTACGCATAACGTACACCCTGTGCGCAAATGTCCACTCTTCTTACCTTAAACAGTGCGTTTTCCGCTGATGTGTCTCGAACCACTTGCTGCATCACCTCGACGACCGCTAACTCTTAGACGTCGAATTACACAACGAACATTCAGGAAAAATAAAAATAGGCGTTAAGGTTTTATTTCAAAACCCTAATTTTCGAAATAATTTAACCATGAAATTTTAACATCCATGGCACGTAAATTAAAATAATTTTTCACAAAGGTTCGAACCATCATGTCACATGCACAAACACTGATGTTTATAACGTATTGCATGAATTCATATATATACTTTTTATGTGAAAATTGCCAAAATACCCTTTAATATCACAATTACATAATAGGCTCAATAATTTCTAAAGATTATCATATGACAACAAAATTTAACAACCAACTCTTCAAAACCCTAATTAATAAGTGAGGACTCATATAAGACTAGAAAAATAATTTTTAACATTTATAAATTATTTTTCCTCAATTTCTCAAATAAAACCCAAATAATAAAAATAAATACAAAACCAGCCCAAAAATCAAACTAACATACAAAACTATTTAAAAATAAAAAAAAAACTTATAAAAATTATTTTAGAATTTTCTCGGCAAAATAACTATTTTTCTTAATTAATTTAATATAAAAAATAATTAATTAAAGAAAAATTCATAACTGATTAAAACCAGAATCTAACTATACAGATTGGTTTCTACACCCTACAATAATACACAAAAATTATCTACGGTTCAGAATAGTAGCATTAATACTTTTCATATTTAAAATATTAAACAAGCCCAATAAATCATGAAAATTACATAATTGATACAAATTCGAAATAAAAATACAGAGAACCTTAGAATCTTATTTTGAATATATAAAAAAATTCCCAGAATTTTTAGAATAATTTAAATACTTTTTCCACATTTATTTTCTTAAATCACATATTTAAAAGAAAAAAATTAAAAGAAATTATCAAATACGATCAAAACTTAAATATGAATATACAACGCCATTCTATATCATACATACATCATTCAAACATAAACTCATATTTTTGTGAACAATAAAAATATTTTTCATAATTAATCTTTATTTAAACTTCAATAAATCATAATAATTCAAAGAAAAATTAGAAAAATATCAAACCAATTGGAAAATGATCTAAAATTAATGTACTAATTTTTAAGATTAAAAAAAAAAACACGTCAGTAAACATCCCGATCGGGTTCGCCAGAGCTCTCTTCGGAGTTTACGTCTTCTTTGGCGCCGGCAAGGTTGTTTCTTTCGTTTCCGGCTACCCCAATGTTCCAAACCACTTGGAAACTTCCCACACGTGTTCCAGCAATCCAAAACGACTCTAAGACACAAAGAATCACGCCACAGCCGCCTTGGTCGAAGTCTTCTTCTCCAACGTCGGTGTACCGCCAACAATAGAGCTCAAAATTGGTTTTTCTTTCTCTATACCATTTCAGTCTGTTTCTTCACATTAAAACCGATTCTTGGAGTCCCCTAAGCTTTTTTGTCACCAACCATGCACACCATACACTCTTGAACACACTTAAATCCAAAATTATCCAAGAATATACATTTTCTTGGATAAAAATGGTGAATCACAATCCGGGGCTTTATAATTGTATTTCCCACACTCAAAAGGTTTATTTCCTCCCCTAGAATGATTCTACAATGTTCATTACTGCCCAGATTTTTCCCAAGTGCAAGATCTCAAAAATTTCTTCTCTTTTTAAAAAAAATGATAACCACCCTCTCTCTCTTCGATCCTTTGCTTCCCTCACTATTTCCACGATTTCTTTCCTTCAGATTATCATGGTAAACACGTTTTAGAATAGGTTTAGAAAAGAAGTTAGTGTTTGAAGTGGTAAGATCCTCTTTTCAAGGAATTCTTTATATTTTCCTTTAAAGAAAATAAAATAAAATAACGAAGGTTCCACAACTGATATCATTAGTTAAATTTCATAAATTTAACCCATTTTAAAAATATTTAATCATGTTAAATCAAAAGAAATAAGGTCTCTAAAATGTCCCTTGAACCAATCCCAAACTTGAGGGTATTATGGTCTTTTCGCAAATTCAAATATTTAATATTATGGCAAACCAAAATTACACATAATATGATAAAATAATTTGAAGCATATTATTATTACTATTATGCTCATAACAATAATAATAATTTTTAATTAAATAAATAACTTAACTCGAGCCGTTATTTATTCACATGACATTATTCTCATGTTGTGATTCCACAAAAACTCAAACATGAGAAACCATGAATTTTATTTCCATTGGAAGTCATACATATCCAATATTCCATCAAAGGAAAAGAAGAAAAAAAATGACAAGGATGCACACAGTTGGAAAATTATGAAATTTCCCTTCCAGGAAAACGAATATTACAACAAGTCAAAGAACTTAAATAACACAATCAGTTAGAATACTAACCACTCAGAATTGAGATTGAATTGACCTATGGTCAACTATATGATATGACTAGAATAGATAATAACGGTATGTTTACTTATCCTACCAACTTTCAATATCGGTCCAATCCTATGTAACAAATACATCCGATCTTATCTACTTTGCTAATGTTCTGGAAAGAACATAACACTACAATGTGTAAGTAGATCATATCGTAGATTGGCAAGTCAGTGTAAATCTTGTGCACTGACTAACCTCAGGACTAACTTATTTGGAACATATAATCATATTTATATTCCACTGTGATTATGTCACTATAAATACGATTAGCTATATGCTCAGGATTTAATAGAAGTTTATATTAAAATAATAATGATGAAAATAAAACATGTGAGTAAAGTGATTGACCAAGTCAAAATATAATTTATATTCTTTTATTGATAATAAATGAGATTACAAAGAAATTGAGTTCTAATTAGTTCATAAAAGCCTAACACTACATACCAACAATTAGTCAACAAAATGTTTGCTAACCTAATCGGGAGAAATATGGAAGTGTATGTCGATGATATGCTCATAAAATCAAAAACTTCTAGTAACCATGTATCGAACCTGAAAGATTGTTTTGGCATACTGACATGAAGTTGAATCCCGAGAAATGCACTTTTGGAGTTTTGTCGGGAAAGTTTCTGGGGCGTATAGTCAACACAAGGGGGATAGAGGCAAATCCGGAGAAAATCAGGTAGTTATTGGGAATTCCTTTGCCTAGGTCGCGTAAGGAAGTACAAAGTCTAACTGGAAAAGTGGCAGCCTTAAACCGCTTCGTTTCAAAATCCACTGACAAGTGTCTCCTACTTTACAACTTGCTCAAAGGAAACAAGAAGTTCGAGTGGACAAAAGAATGTAAACCGGAATTTCGCTACCTGAAAGCACATCTAGCTGAACCCCCCATACTATCAAAACTGACGGCTGGGGAATGTGTGTTTTTATATCTGGCCATGACAGAAAATGCGGTCAGTGCTATGTTAGTTCGAGAAGAAAATCGGTTGCAGAAACCCATGTATTATGTAAGTAAAAGACTTCTCGGAGCTGAGTCCTAGTATCCATTGATAGTAAAGCTCGCGTTCTATCTTATTTTGTCTTCATGGGAGCTCAGGCCATATTTCCAATCCATTTATATTCACGTCTTAACCAACCAAACTTTAAGGTAGGTTTTCCAAAAACCTGAAACGTCGGGACGTTTATTGAAATCGACCATCGAACTCAGCCAGTTCGAATTATTATATATGCCATAGACAACAATCAAAAGTCAAGCCCTCGCTAATAAGGGAACCGGTGCAAGAATTATGGAAAATCTTCGTTGATGGATCCTCTAATGAAAGCGGATCAGGAGCTAGGATAATTTTAATCTCAACTGAGGGGCATCAATTCCATACAGCTCTCAGGTTCGAATTCGAAGCATCCAACAACGAAGCCGAATATGAGGCCTTATTGGCAGGGCTAAGGGTGGCGAAAGAGCTAAAGGCAAAGGCCATCCAATGTTATAGTGATTCTCAGCTCGTACTCAATCAGATATTGGAAGAATACCAAGCTCGTAGTATCAAAATGGTGGCCTACTTAGCAAAGGTTAAGAGCGAGTTGTCTGAATTCGAGTTTAGCTCCGTTGAACAAGTGCCCCGCCAGTAGAATTCTAATGCTGATGCTCTAGCCTAACTTGCTACCACCAAAAAGGCAGATACACTGACGTAGTTCTGGTGGAATTCTCGGGAAGCCTGGGTATAATAGAAGAAACAGTTGAGGTTGAGATCATTGACATAGAACCGACCTGGATGAACCCCCATAATGGAATATCTCACAACCAGAAAGTTGCCTAATGATCGAAAGGGCACAAGAAAGTTGTTGTATCAAGCTCCACAATATCTTATGGTTGAAGAGATTCTATATTGATGAGGGCATTCACTACCCCTCCTGTAGTGTGTCCTGCCCGAGGAAGCGCAGACTATCTTGCAAGAAATACACGAAGGCCTCTGTGGAGACCATGCTAGCGGGTAAAACCTGGCTCTTAAGGTACTGAGACAGGGCTACTTTTGGCCCATGGTGACAAAGGACTCAATCTCGTATGTGCATAAATGTGACAAATGCCAACGCTTTGCCATAGTTTCCTGAGTTGCTCCCATCGAGCTAACCATGATTTCATCCACTTGGTCGTTTGCAGTATGAGGAATTGACTTGATTGGTTCTTTGTCGACAGGAAAAGGAGGAGTTCGTTATGCTATTGTCGCCATCGATTACTTCACGAAGTGGGTAGAGGCTGAACCTCTGGCAACCATCACCTCGAAGAGAGTCTTGTATTTTGTTGTAAAAAAATATCATATGTCGATTTGGGCTCCAAAAAAAGATTATGTCTGACAACGGAACTCAGTTTGATAGCGATCTCTTCACAAAATTTTGTGAAAAATATGGCATAACCAAGAGTTTTTCGTCAGTAGCATACCCGCAGGCCAATGGGCAGGTTGAGGCCGTAAACAAGACTCTGAAGGCAAGCTTGAAGAAACGATTAGATGAAGCCAAGGGATTATGGCCTTAGCAGCTCCCGCAATTACTCTGGGCCTACCGGACCTGACATCGAACCTTTACGAGATATACCCCTTTTTCTCTGACCTTTGGAAGCAAGGCTATGCTCCCAATTGAGGCACTGGTGATGATCCACAGACAGAAGACCTTTGATCAGGATCATAACCACAAGCTACTAAGTGCATCCCTTGATCTAATCGAAGAAAAACGAGAGGCATCATAATTACAGCTTGCCCATTATCAACAGAATATCACTCGTTATTTCAATTCAAAGGTGAAAGGACGCAGACTCGAATTAGGTGACCTAGTTCTCCGGAGGGTCTTTTTAGCAAGTAAAGATCCTGACAACTCTAGGAATTAGAGTTATTTTTATGCTTTTAAACTTATAATTTTATCAAGAAAGAGTGGTTTAGGGTGTTTTATAGTGTCTTTATTTTAGTTTTGTCAAATATTAAATATAATAAGATAATGTTAAATATTAGTATAATGCTGGAAAATATACCCTAAATTGTGAAATTTTGCCTTGGAAGGTGGTTGGTAGAATTTTGGACATTAGGAAAGAAATTGAAGTTTTAAATGGTCTCAGCAGGAGGGAATGTTGCAGCATTGCAGCAGCATCGCATTTTGCCAGCTAATCTATTTGGATGACCCACGTTGGAAGGTACTAGTTATTTCTCCGGCTCACTTTTGGAATTATTTTAATTGGGTTAAATGATAAATAAATAATAGATGATTTGGGCTTTAATTGTACCTTGGTCCATTTGTGGTAAAGAAGACAGAAGCAATTAAAAGATAAGAAAAGGAAATAGAGGCCCACGTGACAAGAGGGAGATGCCCTAAGTTTTATATACATCATCATCTTTCCCCTTTAGGAGGGACAAAAAACCAGACATGAAAAGGGGGCAGCAGCTGAGGAAATTATTCAGACCCAATTTTGGAGAGCCATTAATGTAAAGGGGAAGGAGAGGAAGGAGAAAAAGAAGGAAGAAATCAAGAAGACAAAGTCACTTGAGACATCAATTTGGCTTGAACTTCTCATCCTTATTTCTATTTTCTTTTATTTTATTCTCTAAGATTGAAATTATGGATTCTTATTATTTGGGTATTTTTGAGATTATGATTATGAGCTAAACTCTAATTAGCTAGGATAATTGGAACCCTAATATGTGATTGTCTTGACACTTTTATATTAATGCTAATGCAATATGAGGTTTATTCATTCAAATATTTATCTTGTTTAATATTTTCTATTGATTGATCACATTTAGTAAATAATTGAGTTAATTTTCAATTCTGAAAAGGTTGGAATTAATTGACACACAATTTGAATGGTGCATTGCTTGAATTCTTCTACTTCAATATTGTAGTGATATAGACATATATTATTACCATGCATAGTCTTAGAGAATTGATGCGTTAATTGTATTCTTGAAATTAAATTAGCATAGACATATGTAATTTAATTAAAGGATTGAAACCATAGTGACTTTGATGGAAGCGTGTGAAATTAATTGGAATTCTTGACTAATAAACGCTCTGTTGCTGCAGCATTGATCCAGCATTACTGTCAGTATTTTGCATATTAGGGGGAAAATTGTTCTAGCCTAACATCTCATATTTGGAACTTCGTGTTATTATTCTTCTAGTTGTTGTTGTTGTTTTTTTTTTTTTATTCTTATGCATTTAATTAGTTCTCTTTTCCTAGTTTAGTTACCACCAATTTTATTTTTGTACTTTTGAATCATTTTGCTAGTGTTCATTTTCACATTTAAAAGCATAAAAATAGTCCTTGTGGAGACGATATCTGGTACTTGCTTCTATATTACTTGTTGTTGACAGTGTACACTTGCACTTAGCTTTATTTTACGTGACAAGGACAGTGTGCTACGGTCGAACTGGGAAGGACCATACTAGATCCTGGAGATCCTACATGAAGGGACTTTCAAGCTAGCCAACTAAGTGGAGAAATAGTTCCACGGGCCTGGAATGCCCTACACCTCAAAAAGTATTATCAATAATTTTGTTTTTTTTACTATTTTCAAAATTACTGTTTATGTAAGGCTTATTTATGAAAGCCATTTAATTTTAATAACAATTGGATTATTACATAATCAATTTTATCATTTTATTATTGCGGGCTCACTTTGTAAAAACAACCAAGAACATTTATAAGTTTTGGTTGCTTGGGGGGCACATAACTAAAGAGACCTTTTAAAAGAGTTCAGCCTATTCGGATGAAATCTGAAACTTAGAGTTTGGAAAAATTGATTATTCAACAAATTCTTAAAGCTCAGATTTTTAAAATTCTGAACATGAACTAAGTCTGAGAAATTTCTAAAAATAAAAAATCCCTGGATATAACCAGGTCCGAGGCCTGATTCCTAATAGGTACAAAGGCATTAAGCCTATTAAAACCCCTTGATATAACCAGGTCCGAGGCATGATTCCTAATAGTTACAAAGCTATAAGGCCTATTAAAACACCTCGATATGAACAGGTTCGAGGCCTGATTCCTAACAGGTATGGCGCAATTAGGCGGGCAAAATCTTGGAAGCAACTAAGATGTCGACTAAAATTAGTTAGTCTAGCCATCAAAAATCTATCTTGATCTAAAGACAACCCCTAAGATTTCGAATGTACAAAAATCTAAGGATTTACAAACATGAGAAAATAATAGACTAATGGGAACACAAATAGATCATAAGTTAAATATGTATTAAAAAATATATAGTCACACGAGGAGAAAAAACCTTGACCTGAGACTCAAGGCGATTGTTTTGGTCCCTAGGGACTTAGTTACAAAGTGGTAAGTAAAAAAAAATATCATTGAGTTCCATCGAATTGCTCAGTGGAGGTCACCTCCTCGCCGTCCCCTTCAGCTCCGTCAAAAGCATCGGCAGTCTTTGAGGGTTCTTGTGAGAACGTAATCTTGAACTTGGCAAGATAAGGTTCCCAGAACCCTCGTTGCATGAAGGCGAAGTTCCCATCTTGGTTGAAATCCTAGCAACAGTAAAGCATCTCCTCCATCTAGTTCGATGACTCCGCGATCTCTAACCTCACCCTCTTAGCCTCCTCCTTGGCCCTAGCTTCGACCTCATCAATCTTCTATTTGAGCTATTCATTCTCAGCATGTAGTTGATCCAGCCGACGGCTCACCTCCATGACCTGATTCCTAGCCATCCACCCACCTTCCTTTGAAGCTCACTTGCTCTCCTGGGAAGAAACCAGGGCAGCTTTTGCAGACTACTTGCTCTCTTGGGCAGTTCTCAGGGCAGCTCGGAGCTCCTCATCTCTAGCTTTAACCAGATCAATTCCGCGGAGTTGAGCCAAGACAAACTGCAAAAGGATAAGGTAGGTCAAGGTTAGTTTAATAAAAAGTAAGCAGAAAAGAAAAAGAAAAGTTAGAAGAATGAAAAGGACCCACAGTGAGGTTCATCGCCATAGCAGAATCGAGGACGTCCTCAGGGGTACGTTCCTCCATAGCTCTCAGGTCCTTGGCATTGGCTCTATAGGAGTGGCCCACCATATGGCTCGCCATCTCTTATACAGTTCCCCGAAATGCTTCGGGGATCCTTGCCAGGATGAGTGGCTTAACTTGGATCTGAACAATGGGAGCCTTTCCTTAGATCACTTAAGGAACCAAGGGAAGTACATGCCGAGGAAGAGGAGGCAGAGCTTGGACAACTATAATTGTTGTCACCAAAGCTTGGGGTTGAGTCTTTTGTGGCTGCTCCCTAGTGGAGCTGGCACCTTTGTCTTTGGTTGGAGACTCGGTGGAAGTCCCAGCCTTGAGAGCATGTTTCTTTTTCAGTCTGGGCCTCTTCACCACAAGACCAGCTCCGGCCCCGCCAACCTTAAAGGCACCCATTAAGCTTGAGGCATCTGGAAGCTCCATCTCTTCTCCTGAAAAAGAACGAGCAAAAGATTCAAATACAAGAGATAATTAATCAAAGTAATGCAAAGACAAGAACAAGAATAAGAACCCTACCCTCAGATCTAGATAAGGAATCTACTACGATCAGCTCGGGGATATGAACTGGGCTAGGCATCACTTCTAACTCCTAGATTACTAGAGGTGGGGAAAAGTCTAGAATTATTACTTCCTGGGTACTAAGGGGTTCAAGTTCTTCCTCTAGGCTGGACTTATCTACATACTACTTAAAACCAGGGGCGTATACACCCTGACGCAAGGAAGGTCAGGTTCTATAGTTTTTCCCACACTCATAAAAAATGGAGGACCTAAAATGGAGAGTGTTGTCAACCACAATGGTACCTCTAGGGTAGATATGGTCATAGGGTACCATCAAATGATCCAAAAACTGAAGGAGTCTTGTGTTTAGGTCTGGGTCAGTAGGATGGCGACTAACGAGCTAGTGGGGGTTGAAGCGAACTAGCCTAAAACTGGTAGCAGCCCGATCTAATTCTCTACATGGGTTACCTTTGCTGAAGGGGCCGGCTGCTGCCATGGACGCAGCTCACTCTGGACTAGGACCCTGACCATCTTCAAGAGCTCGCCTTTTTCGTACAAGAGGTGCCACGTATTCTTCTTCCTTGGTGTCTTCAACGCGGGCAAGACTCCTTCAGGAGGAGGGAGCTCGGGAATGATGGGAAGTGGACCTTGGGTCCTGACAGCCAACATCTGGCCCTTGCTGATCAGGTGGTAGACCACCATGGTGGCGTTGTTCACAACCTGATGAAAGTCTTTCTCCTTCGGAGGAAGACGAGATAGTGTCTTGTACTGACCCCCAAAGGTCTCAGACCACTCTGTCCCTTTGAATATAGCTGCACAAGGAATGAACTCAGTTAGAATACTTAAACAAAAAAAAAAGAGTGAAAGTGATAAGAGAATTCATAAAGCTAGAGGACTTACGAGGGCGGTTGAAGTATCGATGCTCGCAGTTCTTGAACCCATTTGACATAAAGAATAGGTCTTTATAGTCATTTTGGTGGCCAGGGAGGTCGATGACGAATGCTGAGTTAGGAAAGCGAGTGAGGTAGTAAAAGCCATCACCTCGCCCCTTTTGATCAAGACTTTCCTTGAGGCAGAAGAAAGACATAATATCTACCGGATTGGGGACTTCCCACTCATGCCTCAAAAAACAGATATTTTAACCTCATCAAAAGTCTATACGAATTTGGGGGAAGCTGGAATGGAGCCAACGTAGTTTAGGAAATCTACGAAGTACTAGTCCAATGCGAGGAATGCACCTGCTTTTAGGTGCTCATCACTCCAAGCCCCATAGTCATCTTGGAAAGGGGCACAACTCCACTCTCCTTCCAAAAGAGGTCGGGCAAGGAGGCCATCAACTCCCTTCTCAATCTCGTGGTTTAGCAATATTTTGTTAACTTTCCCCTATGTCATTATCTGGGACACTATGTGCTCACCCTTGATGAAAGCGTTGGGGTCAACGACAAGATCCCTTTCCACCATAGGGCCAAAATAAGGAATTGGAGAGTCTAACGCGACCTGCTTACCCTTATTCTTGCTCTGAGTAGAGGAGCTTGCAATGTTTTTCTTTTGGGGGGGCATGATCTAGCTTGCCTAATGACAAAGCGACCTATTAGTGCAACCTAAGACAATTACTAGCTACGACGATAAAGGTATGGAGATATGAGGGTTTAAGTTGTTTACTTTTGAGATTTAAAATTTACACGAGCTAAAGATGTGTCCTAGCATCAACACGTGGCTCCACATGTGGTCCTAGGCCACACGCTTTGAATTCATGAAATTCCCTGATACTTCGGAATTCATGTGTCAGACTCGTCAGACCCACTACTTTTCTTTTGAAAGTGGTTTAATGTAAAACTACTTAAGGAATCGTGACCCTTAAGTTACCCAGAACCAAACCTAAAACCCTCTCGGCTTCTACATCCAAACAAGTATTCTAACCAATTTACCAGTGACATTTTCTTTGTAAAACCCATAAAATTTTCCTAGTTTTATGAATACCTTATTTCTAAACAAGCCTAGTCTCGTTAATTTAGCCTAAACCAAACCCTATTTAAACTTGGACATGACCAGAACGTGAAATGATATTAAACAAAGAATGTTTTTCGATGTAAAAAGCTCATTGGAAAATAAAGAAATGAAAGATTCAAACCAGATGAGGAAATACTTACAATTTATACGTTCGTTCAAAGAGAATGTCGATACGTCCACGGGAAGCTCCTTGAAAGCTTCTGAAAGTTTGAAGGGCAATGAAGGGTTTTGGGAAAATTTTGAGAGAAAAAGGGAAATTTTGTTTCTGAAAGGAAAGTTTTTGAATGCAAAGGTAGCAAGTTTCAGGTCTGATCTCCCTATTTATACGTAAACTTTTAGAATAATTCAGGCCATCCGATTGGGACAACTCAAGATCTAAAGGCCAAGATTAAATGAGCAATATGGCTGCAAAAATTTGACAGGACAGTCGTCACAGTTCTCAAAACCCGAACGGATGCCAATTACAGACGACTACGTGTCCAAAACTCGAGTAGTAGGCAGGCACGATTTTACATGGCAGAAACCTAAAAGCCCGTACTGTGCATGTCAAAAAGTGATGACATCAAGCACGAGCAGGGGCTTGGGGGGAAAATGTTGTACCCTAAAAATTAGCACGAGTCTAGTCACCCAGCTAGGGGTACAGTTGGCAGAAGAATATATGAAAAAGAAGCCAAGTGGAACCTCTAGTTAATGATGACATGAGCAGCTTGAGCTGGGACTTGGTACTACGACATTTAGGTTATTATCAAGCTGCCTCATAGAATAACGGTCCAATTCGGCACATATAGTGGCCTGATCCCCCTTTGGGCGCTCTGAAGTTAATACGAACTAAGCTTCGGATAATCTTTGGTCACCAGCTCGATGAAGATAGTCAACTCGTGGAAACCTAGTCAGAACGCATACTGAAGGATCCTGAAAAACTTGGAGGCTCTTTATGCGCTTATTAATGGCCAGGATGTAGTGCATATTTATCATTTATTATCTGAGATAGCAGGAGTATATTGTATTCTGTTATGCAATCGTATCCCAATATAAATGGGAATAATCTGTATTGAATGTATATCATATTTATTCACACAGCTACCCAAACTTGTCCAGGAAATTCCACTATAAATATTAGGGATAATGGACAGGGAAGGGGACGACCTATTTTATTACAGAAACTCTGTAGAAATTGTGAGAGAAAAGCAAGAATATTGTCCCGTGGACTAGGTGGATTTTAACCACTGAACCACGTAATATTGTGTGTGTACGAAAGGGTTCTTACAAGTTCATTACGGTTTACAAATAAGCACTAATATCCCTAGTAGATTTCTAAATATACTATTGGCGAAAAACCGTATCAATATATATGTAAGTCTAAGCTTTGAAGAGATGATGTTGTTAGAGCTCTTTTATATTTTTATTTGAATTATTGGTGAATATTAGCTTTTTTATGTATTTATTTGTATATGTTAAGTAATTGTTTTTTGTTAAAATCTCACATGGTTTACAAAATATTGTGGGCATTATACTTGTAGTTTATAAATAATGTATTATTTCATTAACTTTTGAATTGTATAAAAATTAATATTTTTTTCTCATATAAGTGATTGATTAATTCAATATTGCCTAATTAGTTATAATTTTTTAGTTCATCAAATTTTTATCAATATTTAATATATTATATATATTTTATAATATTTTTCGTAATATATAGTTTTAAAGTATTTAAATTTGTAAATTCTATATTATATATTAAAAAAATATATAATATATATAGTAACAAAAATGTAAATTATCACCTATTTTTAAAAAAATATTGTCACAGTCTTTAAAAAGGCATATAAAAGATTAAATAGATAGATGCTCTATCATATTAATAAATTTAAGAAAATCAAGAAAATTAAGACCCTATAATATAAGATAAAAGAGAAAAAAAAAATTGTGAGACTATATATAGTACCTCATTTTTTTATATATAAGAATTAGACAAATTATTAACAAATTGAAAAAAAATATTAGATTTTTGAGATGGTTTTAAGTTATGAGTTAATATATGTGTATGTATATATATAATTCTAGGAGAATTACACAGACATAGCATTAAAATTTTTAAAAATTATGAATTGTATACGAAAATTATAACTTTCTATTATTATAAAAAAAATATAATTTCTTTAATCAAATTATTCTTTTTCTAAAAAAATTATAATTAACCAGATAAATATAAAAAATTCTTTAAATCTATATGTAGTTTTTTGTTAATACAAAACCGCGCGAAGCGCGGCTATATTTCCTAGTTTATATAAAGGAGAGCACCAAGGAGATGATAAGGCACCTTGAAATTGCTCTAAATCACTCTATCTATTTTCTTATTTTTGCCTCATTTTATTATTCAAAAATTCTAAAAATATATATATATATTTTTATTATACTTTTCTGTTTTATTTTATTTCAGTTTCTCAATATCTATCTATATTTAATACTAAACACATACAAATAAATATTAAATTACTTAAAAATAAAAGTATAACACAATTATATAAAGGAATATATATTATGATCCACTCTATTTTAGTCATATATTGTTTCCAAAAATTCAATACTAACACTTTATTCGACAAAATTTTAATAATTTATTTTACCATTTTAAAAATTAAGGATCCAAATAAATAATCTATCTGTTGACTGCCTTTTTCTCTATCAACTTATTCTGAAAAGATTAAAGGAAAAATAAGGAAATAAAAGAAGATTTTACGTGGTTCAGGCTTTAAAATAACCCTAGTCCACGAGTCTCTGTTACCTGGAGAGATCCCTGCCTTGAGGGCAGACCTCGGAGTGTGACCTCACTCGGAGACACGCACGACTTATCTGCTGGCCTAGGAGGTGGCATCACCTGGAGGTACCCTCGCCTCGAGGATAGACCTTAGGGCAAGGCCTTTCCCGGAGACGTCCATGACTCGTCCGAACTAGGTTTCCTGGAGAGGTTGCACTCCGAGCACCTCATGATTTACCTCCTCACTACTCATTCTTAATTGCCACGTGTCAGGAGGTATAAATACGGACAACATTTTCCCCCCAAGTCTTCACTCGCCCTCAGGTAGTGGAGACATATATTAGGAGGAGTGATTTGGAAAGAGTGGGGGGAGACGTTTGGAATTCCCCTTGACGTCACTCTGAAAATTAACACCATGTGTTGACGCCCTATGGGTAGGCTCATCAATCCATGCAATTAATGAGGGGTCAACTCCACGATCCCAAATGTCCACTCCGTACATGAGGTTTCTTTTCATCCTATGACCGTGGCGTCTCTTCCTAAGACCAATGATCACGATCCGTGCCATTTGGACCCTGATCGTTGGATCGCCTACTAGTACAAATGTGGTAAGTAATCTGACGGTCGTGGAGGGGTTGCTTCCCCTCTAAGTTCTACTGGGTATAAAAACCAGAGAACTGACCTTCAGCCTCCCACTCTAACCATTTAAAAATTCAAAATCTTTACGCCAGAACCCTCTCTTCTCTCTTGTTCTTCCCATATCTCCCACCATTTCTGAGTTTTCAGCAATTCTGGACGATTGGCGTGAATCATCTTACTTCTGGGCAAATGGCAGGCGATATTTCAGAGTTAGGACTCACCTCAGCTCTTATTTGCGCTTTATCTCAAGTAAGTGCTTGCGTATCTATATTTAGTTTTGCATTTGCATCGGGCTTTATTTGTGGGTTCAGGCATATGCTTAGTAAACATCATTTATGTGGCATTTGAGAAACTGTTTTTGGTTTTCACAATTCTTTTTAAGCACATTTTGACATTAGAAACTGTCAAAATAGCCCTCTATACATCTTACGCCACTTTTGTATTTCTGGGCCTGCGACCAGAATTTGCATAATTCCCAAATTTTGGTAGGTTCATCACCTCTAGTGGTGTTCTCCAGCCCAATCCTAGGCTCTGAGTACACCCCATATTCTTTGGAAAAACTCTCCTCTTCTTCCCGAGCAGTAGTCTTAGAGTCTTCCGTGTTTTGGTCATCTATCCTTCGGTCAGCATATTAACTGCTTGGTTTTTCTCTCAGATGTCCGAGGAACTTTGAAAGTTGCACGAGAATTTCTCTTCCACCAATAAATCTCCAACATGGCCCGTGAACAAGGCCGCATCCGAGGATGGCGCAAGGGTGGAAGTCCGAGAACCAGTAAAGGAGCTGGTTGTTCGTGCTGATGGCCCAGTAGCGGAGAGGTCAGGGTTGTCGGATCACAAGGGGTTGACTGTGGAAGAATTCAACCTAGCCCCGGTTCCACGCCCAACTCAGACATACGAGGCTAACAGGTTCGAAGCGGAGGATTATCACACCCTGCTCTGACACCCTGAGGCCCTGGAGGCAATTATGAGGCACTATGCGATTGGGGATAGGTGTCTCATGTGTCTTTCTCGCGAATTCGAGAGGGTACACCGTAGTGTCAATGGCCTTGGTGCTTGGAGCCAAGCCTACCTGATGGTCGGGGCCACCTTGCCCTTACACCAATACTTCATGGACTTTCTAAAGTACGTTGGGATGGATCCCTTCCAACTCCTCCCCAATCTTACAGGGTGCTCGCGGGGATGTATGTCTTGTACTGGAAGTGGAAATGGCCCGCACCTTCACCGACGAAAATCCTATACTTCTACAACTTCCACACCACCCCGAGGAAGAAGTCCAATAATGATGGGTACTATGCTTTGATAAAGTACGCCACCTCATCCCTCGAATACAAGGCTCCTCATCACAACGAGAACCATTCTCAGGATTACAAGGACACCTTTTTCTTCATGAACGGGTTTCCAATCCGTAACAACTTCACCTTGATCCTTTATTTCTCCAGGGTTGGTGAGTTCCTTACCGATCATTTTCTTTTACCTTTGTTTTCTAGATTATTTTGTGCTCTATACTTAGTCATTTCTCTTAATAGGCCCTTTCCACTAGACTCCTTATGTCCAACTTTTCGAGGACCATCTCAAGGAGATGAAATCCCTCCCCCGAGGAAGATTTGGATCTCAGCTTCCTAGTGACAGAGGAAAATATCAATAGGTTGGGGCTTCTCATTACGGGACAAAAGATCAGCAACCTCGAGTTGACTATGTACCGCCAGTCCAATAAGTCTCGGGAGTTGGTGTCCCGGCGCATCAATTAAATTGATGGGCTTGCCCGAAAGATTTTGCAGCTTACGGAGGAGTGGCTTGAGACTATCCGGGCCGCAGTGGTAGCCCGAGAAGCCCAAGAAGATCGGGAGCTTGAGGAAGAGCTTCAGGCGGGGATGGAGGTTTTTTATCTTTCCCCAAATTAATCACCCCTTACTCTAAACCATAATTTCCATGTAGGGGATAGGATAAGTCTCGAGCACGTCTGGGCCTCTCCCACCCTTCTTCACCGTGGCCAGATCACACATCGGTGCTGGACTAGGGAAGAGCTTCAAGACTACTTAGACCTGATAGATGTTTACTTTCACTGCCAAGGAGACAACTACCTCATCAGAGCTTTGTACCCTTAGACCGAGTGACCTCTCTCAACTTTAACTGGTTCTGCCAATATGGCATTAACTTGAGTTGTGAGATGGGAGATAGGATAAGACACCCTCAATGTGTGCACAAAGACATAACTCATGGTAGGCTTCTGTGGAGCCTATAGTTTTGTTTTACTTTATTTTGGAATCTATACTAATCATCAATTTGTTCTTGCAGATCAGATGGGGCAAGCTGACATGGCCCAGTCTTCCTTCAGACTAGGAGCGCCCCCAAGCTCTTCGACTGTTGGGGAGTCATTGTGCCCTTAGGAGGATTCGAACCCTCTCCACCAGCCAAGAGACAAAGGGTTCCTACTCCCCCCACGAAAGATCCTGCGGCAGATCCGCCCTCAGTCTTGGAGATTTCTTCCTCCCCCAGGGCAGGCCAAGTGGTCCAAGGCTCGAGCCAATCAGTACCGGAACCCTGAGCCTGGCTCCTGGTATACCCTAAGAGGTATGAGGGGGCCTTGCTGCAGCAATATCACAGGGTGCTCCAACATTTCAAGGCAATAATGTCCTCCACGAAACCACGGAGGCCCTTCGCCAAATGAAGTCGCCTAGAGAAAGACTCACCGTACCTCTGATATGTCAGGCTGAGATGGAGACTCTATTCCCTGCCAAGTTAGGGGAAGTTGTTGCCCCTCCCGCTATTGAGCTCCTCAAGGGGGTTAGCTCCACTATGTGCGAGCTGATTGCCTGTAGCTTCGACCAACTGGGCGACAGCAATGAGGCCTCCCACATGGCCTCCTGCTGGTATGCCACTATATGGGTAAGTCATCAATTCTCTATGTTTTATTTCATTCCCACAATACTTGAGGTAATTTTCTCCTTTTCTGCAGTCTACCTTGGCTTGTCAACACTTAGGTGATATCATTATGGAGAAGTCTTACCAACTTTAGCAGTCCCAAGAAAAGGTATTTTCCCTTAAGGAGAAGCAGTGAGGCCCTTAGGAAGAGCTTGCTTGGGTTCATGCTACCCTGGAACGCGAACAAAATCATTCTCAGGAGTTTGAAGAGACTGCCTAAAAGGCCGCCAAGGACCTACGACGGGCCCAAAAGGAGGCAAAGAAAGTAATGGCCAAGGTCGCCTGAGGGGTCGTTTAAAACTCCCAGCTTCAAGAGCAGCTCTTGGAGGTCACCGACTGGGTCGAGCTTGGCGAGAGGAAATACATCAAAGCATGGAGATGAATAGGTCTTCTCAACGTTAGGTGGACAAACTCAAGAAGGAGATCCAAACCATCGCCAAGGACGCATTTTACGTGGCCTAGTTCCACAAACAAGAGATGAGTTTGGACTTCACTGGAGAGCCTGAGAAGTACAAACTCCTCTTCAAAGAACACCTACATACGACTCAGGCTACAAAAGGGACCCAAGCTGCCAAGGTGGTCCAAGCTGCTGAGGAAGCACAAGTAGCCGAGGGGACTCAAACTGTTGAGGCGACTCAAGCTGCCGAGGCGGCCTAAGTAACTGAGGCGAATCAAGCTGTGGAGGCGACTCAGGTTGCGACCTATTAGGCAGGGAATGCCTCGAGGACAGACCCAATTATTGACCTGATGGAGGAGGTGCCAGAGGGCAGTTAAAACTTTGGGCCCCCGAACATTTGACACAATTTATTTAGGCCTACGTGCCATAAACAAATAATTTGTCTTTTTATTTTGTATAAACGATACAATTCATTTTCTTTATAAATGTGTTTATATCGCCTTAATGCAATCCTAAATCACGAGGTCCTCAAACGTCGAGCTAGGTCTCGCGCTTGA
Source organism: Humulus lupulus (assembly GCF_963169125.1). Lineage (NCBI taxonomy): Eukaryota > Viridiplantae > Streptophyta > Magnoliopsida > Rosales > Cannabaceae > Humulus > Humulus lupulus. The sequence continues at coordinate 142,982,516 of NC_084802.1, read as the reverse complement.
GTCTTGACAACTCAAGTCTTTATCAATTTTTCTTAGTACTTAGGCAATTTTTATGCGTCTAGTGTCACTCTATAGGTTCGCAGTCCTCGAGAGTAACTTTAACGCTAGGTCAAGCGATTACTCGATGCGACCCTACATCCCTGAGTTCCAATGACTCAGAATGGAGCCTGCCTGTGGTACTTAGAGCTTGAGGACCTTCCTACCAGTGTTTAGACAGTTGTGCATCTAGTGTTTCATCTTAGGCTCGAGGTCATAAGAGTAACTTTGAAGTAGTGTCAAGTGAGGGCACTCGACTATCCTACACCTTCGAGTTCTAACGACTCAGGCTTTAGGAGGTCTTATACTATAGGGCTCTACCTTAGTGCTTGACACTTAAGACATTTAGTGTTGCCTTCTATCCTCAATGTCCTTGAAATTAACTTTAATGTTATCCTGTATCCCCGAGTCGTGATGACTCGAGGTTTCAGGGGGTCATCCATACTAAGTTATCTGCCCCTGGGAACGTGGGCACCGCTGGGCCAGCTTGGGATTCTTGATTCGCCCCGCGAGTACGTAGGACGAGACCTAAAAGTGTGGAAGTCATGAACTCATTATCCTCAGCCTAGGAGGTTGAGTTCCCCGCCCTTTGACTAGGTATATCATGCCACTCGAGTTTAAGAGCTCGAGGTCTAGCCTTGAGTTTCAATGATTTGGGACTCTGTTCGCATCTCAAGATCAATGGACAGAGTCACTACTCCTCGGGCGCAGTGCCCTCGGGAGGTAACATCAGTCCATACTGGCGCTACTTAGGCTTTATTTACTCCTAGGGTCAATATCATGCAGAGTACTCTGCTTAATTCTAAGGCGGCTTATGCTCGTACCCAAGTGTCGATGACTTGGGCTTTTGTTCACATCTCGAGGATTGGATTTTGTTCATTACCCCTCGGGCGTGCACCATCCTCGGGAGAATGCATCAAATCCACTCTCTTGTTACTTGGTCTTTTTCGCCCCATCTTCTACCAAGCCATTTAACTATGGGATCCCATGACACTAGAGGTACTTCATTCGCCGACTAGCCAAGCTCCCCATGTCACGGACTTCCAACCGCTATATGCTCGAGGCATAGGGAGGACTTGGGCAGAACTCCTCGGGCGTAATATCCACGGGAGGCATCCCAAGTATGACTCGGGACCAAGTACAGAGTACTCGGTCTTCGGTTCGCATCTCTAGATTAAGGGACTTGATTAGAGCTCCTCAGGTGCAATGTCCACGAGGGGGTGACGCAGGTTCGTTCTCGCACTACTAATATTCTATGTCTAGTCTCTGGATGCTAAGCCCTATTTCTCCTGGAACAAGTTAGTCTCTTAGACTAGACTCAACTAATTTCCAAGGTTTTTCTATTCTCGGGGTAGTTACATTAGGCTTACTCCACTTTTGACAAGCTTAGTTTCCTAGGTTGTTCCCCGCGAGGTGTAATGCTGCCCTAAATCCATGCACCCAAAGTGATCGAAGACTAGTCTTCATTCACTTGTCCAAGCCAACGAGCGGGTTCTTTATACATAACATTAATAGAATAAAGGATACCAAAAAATATAAGGAGACAAACAAATTTTTTCTTTACCGTGTTTTATATACACGGTTTCCATTAAATGTGCCCGTAGGATACAAGGGATATTACAAAAATTAACAAAGTTCACTACTCATATTATTGGTAATATCAGCAATGATGCTCAACATTCCAAGCAAGGGGTATTAATTCCCCACTCAGTCGAGCCAATTTGTATGTCCCTGGACATATAATTCTCTTGACTTGGTATGGGCCCTCCCAGTTAGGTCTCAGTACTTTTGTACCGGAGTCTTGGGTGGCTAAGAAGACTCTTCACAGCACCAGATCTCTGACCCCAAACTTTCTATCCTTCACTTTAGAGTTGAAATACCTGGCCACCTTTTGCTGGTAGAACTCTACTCGAAGCTGAGAAGCTTCATGGAACTTCTCCACTCAGTCCAGGGATTCTCAGAGTAAAGTGTGGTTTATGCTCGGGTCTTATGTGCCTCGTCAGTGCATGGAGATTTCTGCCTTAACTTGGATCATGGCCTCATACCCATAGGCCATTGAGAATGGCAAGTGGCCGGTGGAGGGCCTGGTAGTGGTACGGTAACTCCACAATGCCCTAGGCAGCTCCTCAGGCCATGCACCTTTCGCCTGCTCAAGTCTTTTCTTTAAGGTGGCTTTGAGCGTCTTGTTGACTACTTCCACCTGCCCGTTTGCCTATGAGTGGGGGATGGAAGAAAAGCTTTTCATGACTCCGTGTCACTTGCAGAAATCTGTGAACACCCGCTATCAAACTGACAACCGTTGTCGAAGACTGTCTTCCAAGGAAGCCCATAATGGAAAACGATATTCTTGATGACAAAATCCAACGCCTTCTTGGACGTGATAGTAGCAAGTGGTTCAGCCTTGACCCACTTCATGAACTAGTCGACTGCCACTATCACATACTTTACACCACCTTTTCCTATGGGCAGGGGCTCGATAATATCGATGCCTCAGATCGCAAAGGGCCAAGGACTTGTCATCGAAGGAGCTCGATTTGTTGGAAAAGCACTGACACTTGTCACATTTCTTAACATATCCATTTACATCTCCATTCATGGTGGGCCAGAAGTATCCTTGTCTCAAGATCTTATTGGCGAGGCTCTGCCCCCTGCATGGTCCTCGCAAAAACCTCCATGCACCTCTCGAAGTATCCTATTGGCTTCCTTCCTAGACATGCACCATAGCAGGGGCAATGAATATCCTTGCCTTTACAACTTGTTGTCCACGATAATGTACCGAGGCGCCTAATAGAGTAGCTTCCAAGCTACTTTCTTGTCCTCCGGAAACTCCCCTGAGATGAGATATTTAATAATGGGTTCAATCCACCCATCCTGGGGCTGGATCACCTCCACTTCCTCGGGCACTGAGATGCTCAGAGAAGAAAAGTAGTCGATGGAGACTACATTGATCAGTTCAGCATCCTTGGTGGTTGCAAGCTTGGCCAGGCCATCAGCGTTCGAGTTCTGTTCCCATGGCACTTGTCGAATTGTAAATTTTTTGAAGCCATGTAGAATCTCTTGGGTCTTTACTAGGTAAGCGGCCATATTCGTTCCTCGGGCCTGGTATTCCCCGAGTACCTGATTAATTACTAAATGTGAGTCACTGAAAATCTCGAGGCCCTAAGCTTTAAGCTCAAGCGTAACTCGAAGCCCAACAATCAACGCCTCATTCTCCGCTTCATTGTAGGAGGCATTGAACCCAAATCTTAGGGCATTGTGGACCATGTGCCCTTTGGGGGATACTAAAATGAGACCTGCCCAAGCCCTATTTTCATTTGACGACCCATCCACATATAGCTTCCACGTACGCCCATCTATCAGGGCGCCCGTATGTCCCTCGTAATTTCCCGTGCACTCAGCGATGAAGTCTGCTAGTGCCTGCCCCTTTATCGCCGTCCTTTGGAGATAAGTGATGTCAAACTGAATAAGTTCAGCAACCCACTTCAGGAGTCTCCCAGATGACTCTGGATTTTGGAGGACTTGCCGCAAGGGGTGGTTCGTGAGGAATTTGATGGGATGCACCTAGAAGTAGTTCCTTAGTTTCCAAGAAGCTACCATCAGGAAAAAGGTCAATTTCTCCATGAGCGGGTACTTGGTCTTCGCTCCGAGTAGCCTTTTCCTCACATAGTACACGAGGTGTTGGACACGACCCTCCTCGCAGACTAAGGCAACACTAATGGAATTCTCAGAGACAGCCATGTAGAGCAAGAGGGGTTCCTTGTCCACGGGCTTTGATAGGAATGGAGGGTTTTGCATATGAGACTTCAGTTGCAGGAATGCTTTCTCACATTCCTCCATCCATTCAAACCTCTGTCCTTCTCAGAGGATGTTAAAGAACAGGATGCACTTGTCCGTCGCCTTGGAAACAAAATGACTCAGAGCACCGATCCTCCCAGTGAGGCTCTGGACATCCTTATGCCTTTGGGGAGATGGCATGTCGATCAAGGCTTTAATCTTTATGGGGTTTGCCTCTATTCCCTGAGAATTGACGATGAAGCCCAGGAATTTTCCTGAGGCAACGCCGAAACTGCGCTTTTGGGGATTTAGCTTTGCTCCACACTTGCAAAGCACAGAGAACACCTCCATGAGGTCCCTCATGTGGTCAGGGGCCATTCAAGACTTTACCAGCATGTCGTCCACATACACCTCCATATTTTGTCCTAACTGTTCTTTGAACATTCAGTTCACGAGCGTTTGGTAGGTGGCCCCAACAATCTTTAGTCCGTAGAGCATCACCTTATAGCAGTAAACTCCCTTGTTCATTCGAAAGTTGGTGTGCTCTTGGTCTGCGACATGCATGGAAATTTGGTTATCGCTCGAGTACGCATGCATGAAGGAGAAAAGCTCGTACCTAGAGGAAGCATCAACTATCTGATCAAACTTCGACAGTGGGAACCAGTCCTTAGGGCATGCCTTATTTAGGTCGGAGAAGTCTATGCAGGTCCTCCAGGTATCGTTTGGCTTAGGCACAAGGACCGGATTGGATACCCACTTGGGATATTGTGCGCTTTGAATGTAACCATTCATAAGCAGTTTTTCTACCTCGGCCTTTAGGACATTCAAGGGATGGCATATGATATTTGGGTCAATGCATGTCATGTCGAAGTGAGACTAGTCGAAGTGAGACTAGTCGAAGCATCCTGGTTTTCCCGGAGGAAGGCTAGAAGCAAGTTTTAGACATTCTCCTCCTGATTTTTTCCAATCTTGGTTCTCCTATCAGGAGTGGCCACGTCGAGAGACATCTCCTTGACTTCCTCCATCTTCTCGACTGCCCTCTCTTCTTGGGTTCAACTCATCTGCCTCTTCAGCCAGCACCACGTGCACTTTTGCATCTTGGGAAGAGACTATTCAAGGTCCCTTGTCTTGACTACCACTACTGGTTGCCGGAGGGAGACGTTATAGCATTGCCTTGCCTCCTTCTAGTCTCCTCGGACTGTACCAATTCTTAACTCCGTGGGAAATTTCATGCACATATGTCGAATTGAGGTGACAACATCAAACTCCACAAAGGTCGAATGCCCTAAAATGGCGTTATACACAGAGAGACAATCAACCATCACGAAAATGCAATATTTGAAGGCATAGTGAGGCTCTTCCCCCCAGTATCACGGGTAATCTAATTTAGCCCATTGGTATGAGACCCTCTCCCGAGAATTCGTAAAGAGTTGAGGTGCATCGGGACAAGTCGCTTGTGGTTAGCTTGATCTTCTCGAAAGTGAACTTAAACAGGAGGTTCACTGAACTCCCATTGTCCACCAGGACCCTAGCCACCTTCTTGTTGGATACCTGGCTCTCAATCACTAAAGGATTATGGTGCGGAAATTGAACTCTCCGGGCATTGTCCTCGAAAAATGTAATGACTTGGTCAGTCATCCATGGCATACGGGCTGGCAACTGATCTAAGGCCAAAATCTCATCATCGTGGTTTAAGGCCCGTGCGTACCTATTCAGTGATCCCTTAGAAGTGCCTCCCAAGTGGGGTCCTCTAGAGATGTACCTACTCTTCCGTTCACCGAAGGGGCCCTATTTTCTATCGGTTGTGGCGGAGCGATGGGCATCGTGTTTGGGGATAGGGGAGTAGCGGGTTGTGCAGGTACTCCCGCTACCAGGGTCGGAGATTGGCGAGGCCCGCTCCAAGCACATTGGTGGAGCTTCCCAAACTAGATGAGGTTCTCAATCGCATCTTTGAGCTGGTGGCACTCATTTGTGTGGTGCCATATATCATTGTGAAAATGACAAAACTTGTCAGGATCTGACCTTTCCCTATCCCTCCAGATGGGTTGTGGCTTTCGTTTATGAACATGATGTTTCATAGCCACAAAGATATTATCACGGGAGTCCACCAAGTCAGTGTACTCAGAGTACTGCTATAACGTCCCAAATTACCAAATAAGGCTTAGGACCTTGATTAGGGGGGATGGAAAATTATGGAAATTATGTGATATATATGTATGTATCATTATATGATTATGTGAGTTTATTTATAATATGAATTGATATGCATATTTTGGTGTATTAAATATGAATGTGAGCCCATTTCTTTACAAGGGAAATTTTCATAATTTGGCTCGTTACGGGTATATTTGGCATATATGTGATATATGTGTGGAACCACATCATTATGTGGATAGTTTTGGGTTATTCGGCAGGAGGCGATCCTAGCAAGCAAAGTAGCGGTTTAGTCACAACAGGGTCATATAACGGGCTCGGGTTAAGCCTTGGGGTAATTTGGTAATTTAGTACATTCCCAAGATCGAGTAATGAGGAAATAATTTGGTAATTAATTAAGGATATTAGAAAGAACGAGAATTGTGAGACGTTAATTATGATTAACGGGATAAGTGGCAAATGACAATTTTACCCTTGAGGGCTTAGGAGGGCAAGGCTTAGGATAAGAGGAAATATGGTCATTTTGGTGTAAATTAGTGACTTGATCACTCTTCCCTTCAGCAAGAGGAAACCTAAAAAACAGAACAAACTCTTCCTCAACTTTCTCTCTCTCTCTCTCTCTCTCTCTCTCTCTCTCTCTCTCTCTCGTTAGTCTCTCTTTCTCTTTATTCTTGGTTTGATTTTTGAGGAAATTAATGGAAAACTTAAGCTTGGATTCAAGGCTTGACTTTGGGGCATGATTAGTTGCAGATAGGAGGACATAATCATAGCTGAGGTGAGCTTCAATTCCTGTTTTAAGTGAATTCTATTTTTGTTTTGAGTGTTCTTGAGCTTTGAAGCTCAAGGTCTTGAATTTGAGTATTTGGTTGAGGTTTTGAGTGTGATAAGCTTGGGTTTTGTTGAGGTAGTGTATTGATAAGGTTTTGAGATTAAATTGTGAGTTTGGATGGTGTTTAGATGAGGTTTTGGTGATTTGAACTCAGAGGAAAACGTAGGGGAAAACTAGAGAATTATGGGCTGTAGGGATGGTAACTCAGCACTGTCCTTGGCGCCCCAGCGCTGTCCTTGGCGCGCTAGCGCTAGTCCAGTTTCAATAAAGCCCATTTTTAGGGATTGAGAAGACTTTGGGGGCTCGAGGGATGGTTCCACCACCCCATTGGGTGGATTGGAAGTCCCAAGAGCACGGGAGTGGTCCCAGAGTTTGTTTTTAAGGATTGAATCTTATGATATTTTTATTTATGGTTATGACTAGGTTATTGCTAGGGCTCGGGCAATGATCGTGCTCGAGGGTCATTCATATTTAATTGGTGCTTAGACCAAAGGCAAGAAAACTACCCAGTAAGTGATACATGTAATTATGGCTTGGCCAAAATTATTTAATATGAATATGAATAAAGCATGAACGCCTGAGAATGTGCACGATTATGATTATGCTTGTGATTATTTATTAAGCATGTTGAATGCTTTGTATTTAGATATTTAGTATACAATATATGCTTGTCTGCATTATCTTATTGAGAAAGGCTTGACTTATGAGTCAAGGATGACAATAGCGCACTGAGCGTTGGTTGAAAAGGATTGATTTATAATTAAAGGGAAGAAATACCGCGTTGAGCGCTAGTCGTTTTTGTTAATCAAACCAGGAACGCATCATATGCTTGTCCGATCTAATGGTCGTGGAAAACTCAGCGCCAGATACACTGGGCCAGCTCCAAGGCTCGCTATATAGAGGATAGGGCAAAGGGCCCGAGGGTGACTTATTAGTCCCATATCCTAGGGTTGGGTGTCCGACTTGACTTATGAGTCAAGAACGACATTAGCACGCTGAGTGTTGGTCGAAAGCATTGACTTATGAGTCAAGGGCGGCAAAAGTGCCCTGGGCGCTGGTCAATATGGTTATACCTAATCAGGAGCGTGATATACGCTTGATTGACCTATTGGTCATGGAAAATTATAGCGCTACGTATGCTAGGCCTGCTCGAAGGCTAGTTATACAGATGATAGGGCAAAGAGCCTCGATGTGACTCATTATTCCCATATCTTAGGGCACTGAGCCCCAGTGTGATTTATTAATCAAGTATTAGGGCGCTGAGCCCCAAATATGATTCAATAATCATGTATTTTGGGCATCAAGACCCAGTATGATTCATTGATCATTTATCTTGGGCTATTTGCCCTTATGACGATGTAGTCATTAATTTGATTGGTATGCATGCAAGAGTAGGGTTTTTACTACTAGGCATGCTTATTATGATTTGGTAATATGTTATTAACTACTTACGAGCATGTTTAAGTTTTCTTGTTGAGTCTTGGGTCACGGGTGCTATATGATGCAGGTAAAGGGAAAAGAAAGCTTGACCATCCTTGAGTTGGAGAGCTTAGGTGACGATGTGTACATATCCGGCTGCTTGACCACTTCGGTCGAGGTTTTAAAGAGGAACTAGGGAAAACCCTATTTTGTCGCTTATGTCAGCTGGTTGTAACTTTTCCATTGTAATTATCCTTTTTAAATGTATTTTGAGATCCCATGTATGGATTAAACGTTTTAGTGAAACGGTTGTGCCTTTGACAAAAAAATTTAACCCTAAAATGTTAATCACGTTTAGTTATACGATTATGGAAAAATGACTCATTTAGCGAGTTCATCATTATTTAAAATACAAAGTGTAATGGTCCCTGAGTAGTAGGGCATTATAAGTTGTTATCAGAGCGTGCCAAGGTTAAGGGTTCCTGAAGACAAGTTGGGCATGTACACTCGTCACTAAAGACAAGCTCCATTGAGGGTATAGTAAGTATTTATGTGGTTATGTGTTTAATTGCTTAAATAGGTACAAATGTCTTACCTGCATGCCTTATTAGGAAGCATGAGATATTCTGATAGGGCCTGGCCCTTGATTGTTGATATTATTATGTGCTTGCCTACTCAGTTGATATATGAATGTGTTATCTGCATGCTAGGGTTGAGAGCATGATATTTATGTTGGTAGGAGCAGGCTTTATTGATTTATGCATGAATGTTATTAGCATGTATTTTAGTACCACAGTGTTATGTGAATGTGGTGCAGTTTGGTTTTTCAGTGGGAAGGTTTTTGAATGTGCTCATCATGCTTAATGGGTCAAGCTATTGACTGCAAACAAACTTAGAGGTTATGTACCCAAGGCAATTGATGGGACCCAGTGGTGGTTATATTGAGGCTGGAAACTACAGCCAGGGCTAGAGCCCTCCGCTTGCCCCTCAGAATTGGCAACGAGTGTTTACAGATATGCAAGTAAGATTGCAAAAACAAGAGGAAGAGATCAGGTGTTTAAAATAGCAGGTTCTGTCAGGGAACACCTCTTCCTTTGTTATGCAAGGAATGGCACCAGTTTTGGCTCAGCCTAGGGTTGAGAACAGGTGAGAATTTCTATATGAGAGATTTCAGGAATGTTACCCTCCTGTTTTTGAGGGAGGCGTAGATCCATTCAGAGCTGAACAATGGATGGGCATGATCAATTACATCCTCGATTTTATGGGGTGGTAGGTCACGATAGGGTGATCTGTGCAACATATGTATTACGGGAGGATGCCCAGACTTGGTGGGAAGTAGTATCCCAAACATGAAATACAGCTGTGATGAATTGGGAAGAATTTAGGCAGTTATTTAATGAGAGATATTATTGTGATGTAGTTAAGACTGCAAAGACAAATGAGTTTCTGAACCTGGTTCAGGGAAATACAACAGTAATCAAAATATGTTAACAAATTCGATGGGTTGGCCAAGTTTTCTTTTGATATGGTACCCACGGATGTGGCTTGGAAGGAGTGATTTATCCAGGGATTGAATTCTGGAATAGCTCAGGGCATTTGAATCGCCTAATACATGAGATCTCTACCTATGCTCATGTGGTAGAGGGCTCTTGTTGTTGAGAGCACAAGAAATGAGATAGGGAGGGAGAGTGCCAGAGAGCGCGGAGCTCAAGCAGTGATACCTCCGTTTATTGGATCAGGCAGGGGCAGAGGTTGCAGTTATCAGAAAAGGAAAGTTAGCAATGTATTTAGTACCCTGGACTAGAAAAGGGGTTCCAAGATGTTCAAATAGGCCATCAGGGCAAGGATGAGTACTGGAAATTCTACCCAGAATGTGCTCGGTGTAAGAGATGTCATCTGGGAGGATGCCGAGGAAAGGCAAGTTTCTTATGTGGGATGGTTGGGCACCTCAGGAGGGATTGTCAAGGACTGAGGAAGGATGAACCAAAGGGGGCAGATAACTCAACTCCAGCTCGAGTGTTCGCTCTGACGCAGTCAGAGTCAGAGGCTAAGGCTAGTCCCTCAATAATGGCAAGTCAACTTTTTAGTTTTGATTCTTACATTGTGCTGATTGGTTCTGCTGCCATGTTTTATTTGTTTTGTTGTATCTAGTAGAAGCATTGAATTAGTATGTGGATTATATGGTTGTGTTGTGATGAGAATTTGGAACCCTACTGGTAACTCCTAAGAGATGGGTTAGGTTATGGTGGGAAAAGATTCATTAGTTGACTTGATAGAGTTGGTTATGACCGACTTTGATATGATCTTGGATATAGATTGGTTAGCCAAGCATGGGGCAATGATAGATTGCAAGAAAAAGATGGTAACCCTTGGGCTTGAGGGTGAGAAACCCTTTGTATTTGTTGGCGCTTTGCATGGACCATGTATACTTATGATATCTGTACTTAGATCTAGAGATCTATTGCAAGGTGGTTGCATAGGATTCTTAGCTAGTGTGGTGGATACCACTCAGGTCGTGCTATTGGGACTAGGACATAATAGATTAGTCTAAGAGATTCTGGATGTGTTTCCAGAGGATTCCCCAAGGTTACCTCTACACAAGGAGATAGAGTTTGTTATTGAATTGGTGTCAAGGACAAAACCAGTGTCTAGGGCACCGTATTGACTGCTCTAGCAAAGTTGAAGGGACTAAAGGTTCAGTTATAGGGTAAGACAGTATTCTCCAAGATGGATCTTCGATCTGGTTATCACCAGTTGGGGATCAAGGATAAGGATATACAGAAGGATGCTTTTGTACCAGATATGGGTATTATGAGTTCTTAATTATGTCATTTGGATTGACTAATGCTCTGGCAGCACTTGTGGATTTGATGAATAGGGTGTTCAAAGAGTATCTAAACTGGTTTGTGGTCATCTTTATCGATGATATTTTGGTATATTCTCAATCAGAGATTGGCCAGGGCCAATGAACGCCTTAGAGATAAGGAGTTTCCTGGGATTGGCAGGGTATTACATGTGTTTTGTGGGAGAATTCTCAAGGATTGTTATCTCATTGACAGAGTTGACATGCAAAATCAAAAGTTTGCATGGTAGGATAAGTGTGAGAACAGCTTCCAAGAACAGAAGTAGTAATTGAGTACATCTCCAGTTCTAAGTCTTTCTAAAGATCGGAACAAGTTTATGGTTTATTGTGACGCCTCGAGACAGGAATTTGGGTTGTATTCTTATGCAGACAAAAAAGGTGATTGCCTATGCATCATGTCAGTTGAAGGATATGACCAGAGCTAGAGTATAGTTACTGGTTAGCCAGTTGGCCAACATTACACTTCAGTTTACTCTTTTAGAGAGGATCAAAGGAAAACAGTTGAGTGACCCACAGTTGGGAAAGGGTAGAGGGTATGTCTTAGCTAGAATAGCTAAGGACTATATAGTGTCAGGCTTTGATTTATTGAAGTATAAGGATCGAAATTGTGTTCCGATGGGAACTGGGATTAGACAGGAGATTCTGGATGAATCTTATACTACCCTTATTCTCTACATCCAGGCACCATGAAGATGTACCAGGATCTGAAAGCTTTATATTGGTGGTCTGGGATGAAGAGGGACATAATTGAGTACGTGGCAAAGTGCCTGACCTGTTAGCAGGTCAATGCATAGTATCAAAAACCACTTAGGCTATTACAGCCTTCAGCATCCAGAGTGGAAGTAGGAGGACATCACGATTGATTTCGTGGTGGGGTTTCCCAGGATTGTGGGCCAGTATGATTCAGTCTAGGTCATTATGGACCGGTATACGAAGTTAGCTCACTTTGTATCAATGAGGATGAACAATACTGTTGACCAGTATGCAGACATCTATGAGATAGAAGTAGTACGCCTGCATGGGACTACGAGGTCTATCCTGTTGGATAGAGACCCTATCTTTACTTCCAAGTTTTGCGAGAAAATTTATAGAATGTAATGAGTACACAGTTGAAGTTTAATACAAATTATCATCCTCAGACTAATGGTAAGTCAGAGAGGATTATCCAGATATTGGAGGACATCTTGAGAGCATGTATATTGGACTTTGAAGGGTCTTGGAATGAATATTTCCCTCTAATAAATTCTTTCCAATGATGATAGCTACCATTTGACTATTGAAGTGGCACCATATGAGATGTTGTATGGTCGGAAGTGTAGATCGCCCATTCACTGGAATGAGATGGATGAGATAAAATATAGGAGTCCTGAGGTAGTTCAGAGGACCACTGAGGCTATGGAAAAGATTAGAGCTTGGATGCTCGCTTCTCAAAGTAGACAGAAAAGTTATGTTGATCTGAAACGCATGAACGTGGAGTTCCAAGTGGGAGACTATGTCTTCCTTAGAATTTTCACCATGGAAATGAGTGAAGAAATTTGGGAAAAAGGGCAAGTTGAGCCCTAGATTTGTAGGACCGTTTGAAATCCTAGAGAGGATCGGCCAGGTGGCCTATAGATTGGTGTAACACCCTACTACCTTAGAGTCATTACCATGTGATCTATAAATTTGCATTTGACAACATTAGTTATAAAAGATTTCGACATTCATTAAAATCATAAAAGCTGTACAAGTGGGATCCCAAAATACTGTTTCAAAAATGTACTACAACTCAAAAATGTAGATACAGTCGACCTAAGCGACTCGCAAAAAAACCCCGGCCGTGACAGCCAGGTAGGTCGAACATGTACAAGCTGCTCCACTCTATCCAACTCATGTGGTTGGTTGACCTTTCCCTTGCCCTTACTTGCACCATAGAGCACCCGTGAGCCGAGGCCCAGCAAGAAAGCTCAACGCATAACATAATATAATTCAATCCGATAATACACAATTTAAACAAACAACATATTAAACATATACCAGCCTGTGCCGACCTAGGTGCTTTACAAGGCACTGGGTTCACGCTCATCACAGAGCGGGTGAATACTGAACCCTTAGAGGGTCTTGCCCTAGCGGTCTGCATTCAACATGCCTTCACCATTCCCGGCCTTTGCCGTTCTCAGTCTTCGCCGTTCCTGGCCCTTGCCGTTCATTCATACTCATGCACCACATAACATAGCATTTACAGGTATTCACACATATATTAAACATAAATAATAGGACCATGCCCAAAAACACAAATAATGAGGCCATGCCCTGCTCTACATGGAAAAAAAGTTTTCTTACCTGTGTCTCGTGCTGATAGATTAACGTGCTGATAGCCTTCGCCATTTCTTACAACTATCCCTTCCTTACAGAAATTTCGTCCTCGAAATTTACCTGAATAACTTAGGATGTCGATCCCGCATCTTAGCCTTAAGCTCCAAAGTTGCCTCTTCAAATTTGTTGTTCCTCCACAAGACAAATCTCATCCATAAGACTTTATCTTAGCCTTACTAAGGCAATGGTCTTGTTCTGCAAGACTTTATCTTTTCAGTCTAAAATCTAAATCGGCTTCTCTCCATAAGACAAATCTTGACCTAGCTCCAAGTTCTCATAACTCAGTAAATGGATAGAATCTGATACATACTTCTAGAGCATGGACACATGAAATACGTTGTGTACCCCTGATAAGGCTGAAGGCATTGCCAATCTATAAGCTACCTTCGCAACCCATTTCAGAATCTCGAAGGGGCCAAAAAACCTCGGGCTTAACTTGCCTCTCACTCCAAATCATTTCACCCCTCTCAAGGGAGACTCTGAGAAATATGTGATCCCCGACTTGAAACTCTACATTCCTGCGTCTCAATCGACTCATTAGTCCTCTGTACAACCTCAGGAACTAAATAGTTCCTCTCACCCATCTCATCCCAATGGATGGGTGATATGCACTTCCTCCCATATAGCATTTCATACAGAGCCACTCCGATAGTTGCCTGGTAGCTGTTATTGTATGAAAACTCAATCAAACGAAGATACTACTACAAGATCACCCCAAATCCAGCACACAGGCTCGTAGCATGTCCTCTAGTATCTGAATTTTCCTCTCAGACTGTCTATTCGTGTGAGGATGATAAGCGGTACTAAACCATAACTGTGTACCCATAGCCTTCTGTAGGCTCTCCCAAAACTTAGAGGTGAAGGTGGGGTCCCTGTCGGATACTATCGACCTCGGAGCCCAATGAAGTTGCACAATTTCCTTCACATATAACTCAGCATACTTCTCCACTGTATGAGTTGTCTTAACCAGCCAAAATTCAGTTGATTTGGTGTACCTATCCACAATCACCCACACAGATTCATACTGTCCCACTGTCTTCGGCAATCCAACCATGAAGTCCATGGTGATATCCTCCCATTTCCACTCCGAAATCCCTAAAGGATTTAGCAACTATGCTAGCCTTTGATGTTCAGCTTTCACCTGCTTACACATTAAACACTTGGCCACATAATCCACTATGTCCCTCTTCATCCCCACCCACCAACACAAAGTTCTCAAGTCTTTGTACATCTTCGTTGTACCCGGATGTAAGGAGTAGGGAGCAATATGAGACTCATCTAAAATCTCTCGCTGGAATCTATCGAAACATAAATCTGACCCTTATACCTCAATAGACCCATCTCTAAAATAGAATAGTCCTTAGCCATTCCATCCAAGACATCCTCCTTGTGTTTCCTCATCTGGGGATCCTTCTCCAGCACTTCCTTGATCATCTCAAGGAGCGTGGGCTGAAGAGTGATGCCTCGCACTGAATAACTGCCTTGGGCCCTTCCTAGTCAATGTGTCGGCCACCACATTGGCCTTCCCTGGATAGTATAAAATGTCGTAGTCATAGTCCTTTACCAATTCTAGCCAACGCCTTTGACGTATATTCAGATCCTTCTAAGTAAAGAAATACCTTAGACTTTTATGGTCGACGTATATTTCACACTTCTCTCCATACAGATAATATCTACATTCATTTAGTGAAAATACCACTGCTGCCAATTCAAGATTGTGGGTGGGATACCTCTGCTCATAGTCCTTCAGCTGTCTCGATGCGTAGGCTATTACCTTTCTAGCTTGCATCAATACACACCCCAAACCCTGCCTAGAAGCATCATAGTAGACTACGAACTTCTCATTGTCTGATGGAAGGCTCAATACCGGCGCGATGATCAGTCGCCGCTTCAAATCCTTGACACTATTCTCACATCTATCTCTCTAGACATACTTGGTCGTCTTACGCGTTAGCTCAGTCAACGGTGTGGCTATTCTAGAGAATCCCTCAACGAACCGCCAATAGTACCCTGCTAATCCAAAAAAGCTTCTAACCTTTGGTATATTGCTTGACCTAGGCCAATCTCTCACTTCCTCAAACTTGCTTGGGTTCACCGGAATCCCTTACTTACTCACAATGTAGCCCAGAAATGTTACTTGGGGCAATAAAAACTCACATTTACTGAACTTAGCATATAACATATGCTCTCTCAACCGATGTATTACTAAATGAAGATGTTGCTCGTGCTCTATCTCTGACTGGAAGTACACCAGTATATCGTGGATGAATACGATCATGAACTTATCCAAATAATCCCTGAAGACCCTATCCATCAAGTCTATAAAAGTTGCTACGACATTGGTTAATCCAAAGTACATGACCGGTAACTCATAATGTCTATACCTCGTACGGAATGCGGTCTTTGTTATGTCCTCCTCTTTAATCCTTAATTGATGGTAGCTAGACCGAAGGTCGATCTTAGAGAATATCGTCTTCCCTTGTAGTTGGCCAAACAAGTCATCGATCTTGGGCAGTGGATACTTATTCTTAATGGTTAACTTATTGAGCTCTCTGTAGTCAATGCACATCCGTAGGGTCCCGTCCTTCTTCTTAACGAACAACACTGGGGCACCCCATGGCGAAAAACTGGTTCTAATGAATCCTAGATCTAGTAACTCCTGCAATCGAATTTTTAGTTCCTTCAGCTCTGCTGGAGCCATTCTATAAGGTGTCCTGGATACTGGCTCCACCCTTGGTGCCAACTCTATGACAAACTCGATCTCTCGGTGTGGTGGCAACCCTGGCAGGTCTGCTAGAAATACATCAAGAAACTCACACACTAGTCTGGTCTTATCCGGTCCCACTGGAACTATCCTTGAGGTGTCCACTATGTTTGCTAGGAATCCTATGCAACCTTCTTGCATTAGGCCTCTAGCCTTTAGTGCAGAAATCATAGGTACTCATGGCCCATTCACTGTCCCCACGAATACAAAAGGTACCTCCCCTTCTGATTCAAAGGTCACCATTCTTCGCTTGTAGTCTATCATTGCCTCGTACTTTGATAACAGTCCATCCCCAAGATCATATCAAGGTCATCCATCGCTATCTCAATTAGATCCACATACAACTCCCTATTGTCTATCTCTATTGGAATTCCCTAACCCATCTCCTAGAGACTACTAGTTCCCCCATTGGCAACAAAGTCCTGAATCCCCTAACATACATATCACAAGATCTACACCAATTATCTATCACTCTAGTGGAGACAAACAAATGAGTAGCTCGTGAATCGATCGATGCAGTAAATGAAGAACCGACACAAGAAATCTGACCTGTCACGACCAAGGGACTAGCCTTAGCCTCAGTCTGGGTCAAGGTAAATACTCTGGCTGGAGTAAGGTTGTCGCTCTTCTTCAATTCTTCTTTCCTGGATTGTGGGCAGTCCTTCCTCAAATTACTAACATTCCCACAAGTGAAGCACGCTCTAGCTAGGCACCCCCCCCTGATGTCGTCACCTGCACCAAGGACACTCCAAGAAGCATCTCCAGTTATCTCCCCCACCCTGACAGCCACAGAAAGCACCCCGTGCTCTCCTATCTGAACCAGGAGGAACAACAGAATCTGGGGCCTTTCTCTTTTGCTCACTGGGACCAGTACCTCAACTAGAACCAGTGAAATGAGGCACCGTCATCCGAGCATCGCGCCTAGCGGTGCCTTCTCGCCATATCTGATCCTCGGCCCCCTTAGCTATAAGGGCCCTTCTCCACTACCTGAGCATAGTTGGTAGTCCTCAGATCCAATGTTATCCTGAGGTCACGAGCTATCATGGCATTCAATCCCCGCACAAACCAATCATTCCATACCATATCAGTAGGCACCAAGTCCAGTGCGAACTTCGCCAACCGGTCAAACTTTAGTGGAAATTCTGAAACCATCATTTGGTTCTAAGTCAGACTAACAAACTCATCCAATTTCTTATGCTTCTCGACAACTAAAAAATTACGAGAAGAACTATCCAACTCATGACTTAGAGCTGGCAGCGGTGGTTTTCGCACTAAAAATTTTGAGGCACTACCTGTACGGGATACACTGCGACATCAACACTAATCCCAAAGGCCTGAAGATTTTCTTCACTTAGAAGGAATTGAATATGAGACAACGTCGATGGTTGGAGATGTTCAACAACTACGACTGCGACATTCTATACTACCCAGGAAAAGCAAACAAGGTGGCAGATGCATTGAGTCGACATCTAAGTGCTTACATGATGACAATGAAAGAGATTTCATCGTAGTTACATGCCGACCTTGCTACCTTGGATTTAGAGTTAGTATTCGATCAATTGGCTAACCTCTCTATCAAGCCTACCATTATGGACGTTATAAAAGGGGGGCAGTTAGTCAATCCACTGGTACAAAGACTAATGTACAAAGTGAGGGATGAGGGGCGACCATAATTTCATATCTCTAAAGATGGAGTATTGGGGTTCAAGGGCAGAGTATGTGTTCCGGACGATGACGAGATCAAGAAGCAGACAACAGAATGTACCAAATGCTCATTATGCCATGCATTTGGGTACCACGAAAATGTACCAAGACTTGAAGAAGTACTTTTGGTGGCCTATGATGAAAAATGAGATGGTAGAAGATGTGGCACACTGCTTGACTTGTCAACAAACAAAGGCCGAGCATCAACGGCCTGCTGGATTGTTGCAGCCCTTAGAATTTCCAGAATGGAAGTGGCAGATGGTCACTATGGGCTTTGTTACGGGTTTACCAACCACTCCCAAGGGGCACAATGCCATTTACGTTATCATAGATAGGCTGACTAAGTCTGCTCATTTCTTGCTGATCTGGGTAACTTATGGGGCACATAAGTTAGCAGATATTTACATTGTAGAAATAGCAAGACTGCATAGTGTACCCAACTCCATTGTATCAAATCATGACGGATGTTTCACCTCGGCATTATGGGATAGAATCCAAACGAGGTTGGGTACTAAACAAAAGTTCAGCACTTCTTTCCACCCGTAAACAGACGATCAAAGCAAACAAACAATTGAGACCCTGGAAGATATGCTAAGAGCCTGTGTGCTCGACTTTCAAGTGTCATGTAATAAGAAGCTTCCACTGATAGAGTTCGCTTACAACAACAGCTATCATGATTCCATCAAGATGGCTCTATATGAGGCTTTGTATGGAAGGAAATGTCGATCACCGATTCATTGGCACGAGGTCGGTGAAAGAAATTTTCTCAGATCAGATGATACCGAGGACATCCAGAAGATAAAGAAACACTTGCAAACTTCCGTAGATCGACAACGCAAATATGCCGACCGACGTAGGAGACCCCTGGTGTTTGAGTATGGTGATAATGTGCTACTAAAGGTAGCTCCGCTACGAGGGGCGATGCGGTTCGGAAAGAAAGGAAAGCTTAGCCGAAGGTTTGTTGGACCTTTCGAAATCATAGAGAGGATCGAGGAAGTAGCTTATCGTTTAGCTCTTCCGCCTGCCCTGTCTAAGGTGCATGACGTGTTTCATGTATCCTTGTTGAGAAAAGACATGCATGATCCCTCGCATGTACTCACCTATGAGCAACTAAGCATTGATCCTCAACTCGTCTATGAGGAGAAGCCAGTGATGATTCTAGACCAAAAGGAAAATGTGTTGAGGAACAAGATTGTTTTGTTGGTAAAGGTGCAGTGGTCTAACCATGGCATGGAAGAGGCAACCTGGGAAACATAAGACAAGAAAAGGTAGATGTATCCTCATTTGTTTTAAGTTTCGAGGACGAAACCTCTATAAATTGTAGGTATTGTAACGCCCTGCGTTTCGGGTACCTTTAAACGACTCGGGTCGAGATTTTTTTCCCCGAGTTCAGAATATTATTTTAAATAATATTATATTTGTTTGGAATTTATGTCCATGAGTTATTGCTAGCCAAATTATGAATTTTGTGATTTAAAAGTCAAGATAAGACTTTCGGTCTTGGGCCGACACAAAAACCCTAATCGGGTTAAAATCTCAGAAAATAAAATGCAAAGCCTATGGAAAATATATTTTGGGCATAAAATACATTCATAAAAATTAAAGTTTAGTCAAAAATAATAAACCTAAGAGAAAATGGAAATTTTAGGGTATTTTGTGTTAAATGCTTAATTTTACCGATTTTGGGAATTTTGTTCCATGAATGGACCTTAAGTTAAATTTTATTGTGTGATTAATTAAATTAAATGTGAGAGACATTTAATTTAAATATTATCTATTAAGTTTTTTTTTTTTTTTTTAAATATAATAACTTTATTATGAGTGAAAAAGGTTATAGAAAGTCAATTTGGATTTTTCTTCTTAGGAAATATTTATTAACCATTATAAATATATATATATATATCAGAAATAAAATAAAGGGTTGCCGGCCATGTGAGGGAAAATATTAGGTAAACCAAATTATTTTAGTTTTAATCCCCAATTTAAATTTAGTGTTAATAGGCATCAAGTGGATAGTAAAAAAAAACACTCAAGTGTTTTAAGATATTTAAGAGTTGTCTAAACTCTTCTAACCCTCCCCAAAACCGACCCCCTCTCTCTCACAATCACTCTCATCTTGTTTGAAAATTCTCTCTCGAGTTTTCTCTCCATTTTCAAACTCAAGAACACTAAGAAGGCTTAGAAGCACTACAAGAAAAAGCTTCATTAATAGCATTGCATTTGGACATTATTAAAAAAATGCTATTAAAAAGTTACATAATCTATACAGCACACTGTTCATTTAATTGGCGGGAGTATTATTTCATTATTGGCGCTTATTGTTGTTCTTTTTTTTTTGTCAAAACAGCTTAATTGAAAAAGGAAAAGACAAAGAAAAATCCATTTCCCCTCCCTCATTCCCTTCTGTCTCTCTCTTCCCACGTTACCCGTCTCTCCCATTTTCTCCATTTTCACTCAATAGCATAATCCATCTCTCTCTCAAAGGAACCCAGACGAACTCGCCTCTCCCACCCACTCACTGTGAATCCCTCTCTCAGAGGAACCCAGACGAACCCAGTGCCTCTCCCACCCGCTCACTGTAAATCACTCTCAGACGAACCCAGCGCCGACGAACCCAGTGCCTCTCCCACCCGCTCACTGTGAATCTCTCTCAGAGGAACCCAGCCGAACCCAGCGCCTCTCCTACCCGCATCTCGGTTCTCTCAGTTAGCACAGCCAAGGGTCTCTCTCGGTTCTCTCAGTCGGTTCCTCTCCCGTCCGATCACTCTCTCTCAGTTAATCAAGCAGCTCCGAAGTACACCTCTACCCAGCAAGTAAGTGCATGCATTTTTGTTTCTTCTAATTGTATACATTAAACTCATTTTTAAAAACAATTCTCTGTCTTTCCTCTAACTCCTTGATGTATAACTTGTTTTCTTCAATAATTTGAGCTTGTTTCTCTGTAAGACTCTGCAATCGGTTTCTGACCTGGGCATAGTGCTGATGTTAAGTAATAGAAAACACCAAAAAGAAACTCCAAGGGGCATAGAACGATGTGAACAGATAGAATTGTTTTTAAAAATGTTGTAGTTTTCTCTTTAGTAATTGAATGGTAAAGGGTATACCTGGATTTTTGGAGTACAGAGTATGATGAGTTAGTGAGATTGATTCATACTGAATCATAGCTAAGGAGATTAAAGTCTGAACAAGAATCACTTTTCTTGTTCTCAAGTGTTTTGAGAGGCAAAATTTTTCCCGAGAGTATTTTTTTGTATTTGTTCATGATCATGGTGTTTTGATCATTGAGAGATTGAGCTGCTGTAATCAAGAGTTGTATACACATTGTATCAAGATCAATAAAGGGGAGAAACTGGAAGTAGGAACTACCATTTGGCCGAACCAGTATAAAACTGTTTGTGTTTCTTGCTTTATTTTCTTTTCTGTTTTGCTGAGATAATTGCTGTAGCAATACTTTAGCATTCCACTGTTTGATTGGTATTTCTGTGTTCTTGTGCATCAGTTTTAATTATTGCTAACATTTAGCATTAGTTTGTAGTTGTGCTTGCTGTTTAGTTGTGTTAGCAGGAATTACCACATTCTTCATTATCCTCTCCACAGTTGATGCCTAATAAGAAAATTTCAAAATGACAGTAATTAGATAGTTTTAAGATTTGTCCGATTTTCAAAGGTCAATCATCTAGTTCCAGTTTCAGGCTAATAATGAAATTGGTGTTGGCCATTCTTAATCAACTAAAGGTAGGTAATCTTAGTACAGACATACCAGGCTTTTATTCGTGGAGAGGATAGAAAATTTACAACCTTATATCACTAACAAGCTCAACTAGGCACCACAACGCATAGGTCAAGTAATTTCTATAAAATTTGAAATGAACCCACAGCTAAAATTCCCAATTACTAGAAGAGCCACACCCTTATACCTCATCAAAATCCTAGAAACTTCTATATATTTTCAACAACCCCACTATCTTAATTACATATATGTCTAGATCTCCAATCCACCTAAAATTTAAAAAGTAAAAATTCACCTATTTTCTACGTCAGAGTATGAGTTTACATACAAATAAGTAAATCATCCTGTCAGAATTTCGAAATCAAGTCCAGATTTTAGACCCAATAAAATAAATTCTGAACCAAAATTCTCTCTGGTATGATTTGGTGAGACAGACTATGGGGAATGGGGAGCCAGATCTATATAAATTTTATTAACTACCCAATTAAGTCAATTGTAGAATACAAACCAAAAATCAGCAAAATCTAATAGATACGAATAAAAACAGTTACGAAATATTGCATCCTCTTCACACTCACTGCTATCTGACTTGGTTCCTGAAAAACTCTCTAGTGATTGCTCAGTGTTCCCACTTCCCATCATAAACCCAAATACAGTGCTTGCTCTTCATACTCTTTTTTTTTTCCCCTGAATTCTCAGGAAAAAAGGAAAGGAAAAACGGAAAGGAAAGAAAGAAAGAAAACTTCACCCCCTAAATTCTCTTCGTTGGTTCTCCACATTTCATCTCTATCAGGTATCTAATGTTACTCTTTAATTTCCATATCTATGTTTTGATTAATCTAATTTATGTATATCAGCATTTGGGTTTTCAAGAAATTTTAATAATGTACTGAGCTGAGATTCTCGTAGGTGAAAAGAAATTAAGTCAATTTTTGGTGGAGTTGGTTTCTTAGAGGTTTCTCTCGTGATGAAATGATGGGATTATTTATTTGTTCTCAATTATTTTTTATCAAATAGACAATTTCTGGGCTGTTGAAAAATATTTTACTTGTTTTTTGTTCTTTTGATTTTGATTTATACATTTATAAGCCAATACTTTGTATGTAAACTAACTAAAACAATATTGGCATATTATCTACTTTCTTATATGAGTTTGCTCTATTTTTGTCATATACTCTATGATGAGTTCTATTTAATATCCAAATATAAAGGTAAAGTGAGCTATTTCATTCTACTTGGAGTGAATTATATGGTACTAATTAAAGAAAACAAATCAAAACTATGATTGGATTCAGAAAACTTAAAGTTGTACTTCCATCTTAAAGTTATCTACCAACTTTGATACAAGAACACTTGATGGGCACTAAATTGTTTCTCTCTCTCTTTACTGTTTTCTGGCTGGAATTGAATTCTGGGTTGATTGGTCTGGATTTTATTGCTGTTTTTTTCTCTGAATTACTGGGTTAGCAATTGTTTGAAGCAGGAAGATTTTATCAGTTTTGCCTAATGATAAAAGCAATTTATATGAGTTCTGTTTCAATCATTTCAGGACTACAAGAGTACAATAAAAGCAATTTACACGGGTTCTGAATTTCTGGAGAGTGTTTTTGCTGGTGTTGAAGTTGGTATAGTGTTTCTGTACTTGTCGTTTTTTGTTCATACTAGTTCGTAACTGTCCTTTATGCCTTAACAAGCTTAAATGATCATTTATTCTGCTGGACTAATCCTGAATATTGATGCACAGGCTCGATGCTTATTTGTTTCGTCGATTTCAGTTATTCAGGATTCACTCCACGAACATAAACAACGGGTGGACTTGCCAAAAAGTAAGTGTTATGTTTATGGATAGTTTCCCTTGATATCAATGTACAAAATGTGTCTGTGCATGCATGTTTTCATGTCACTCAAACTACATCAACATCAAGAACAAGAATATTCACAAGCTCATTCCCTCCCTCCCAATACTATTACAATTTTTTTTGGTCACTGTTGTATATGCAAAAACAATCAATAGAATATTCTTTAGATATTTTAATTAATTTCTTCTTTTTGTAGAGAAAGAAAGAAAGATAAAACTTGTTCTAATTGTAGCTTAAATGTTAAGATATTAATGTTTATGCATTTTTGTTGAGTGTTCTACAATTCTAACATCTACTAGTCTTCCTAAAAAAAATAGTTGTTGGGTTTATTATATCTGTGTATTTATATGTACTGAAAGAATGTTAGCTACTTGTTGTCTTTGGTTGATTTGTGTTGAATTTCATTTTCTTATCTATAGTATTTACAAGTTATATTAAATATAAGAAAGTGAAACTAATTTTCATTTCCATTAAAGATATTTGGTTTCGTTTGTCTATTAATTGTTTTAATGTTTGCACAATAACTCTCTCCTTTGCTCATTATTGTATTCTCTCAAACTTGTTCCTCATATTTTTTTTAATCCTATTGAAACATATTGTGCATTGTTGCAGGTACTTTTCCTTCGGATAAAGAGAGAAGACATTTCTACCTTAGGTTAAAGAGAGAGAGAGAAGAAATTTCTGTAGAGCATCAGGTTTAATCCTTAATGGGCTTATATGCTTATAGAGATTGAATGATCTTATTTGTTTGTTATTCTATTTAAATCAAACTTGAACTAAATTTATTGTTTGTATTGGTATTATCTCTTGTTCTAAATGTTATACTCATGATCAAATAACAAAGTCAGTAGTTAAAAGGAAACTCTTTCTCAAAACTAGAACAACATATTCAATGGCACATTTAAATAAATGTGTAGAGTGTAGAATGTAATGTTAGTAAAAACAGAAGTGAACCAAAATGAATATAGCTCAGAAAACTAAATAGAGAAGAAGAAAAGAAATAATGAAACCAACACAAGAATTATATTGGTTGAAGAACAAAGATCACTGTGATCTTTGTCTCTACTCCAGTTTCGAACTTGATCTCATATTCTTTATTGAACAATTGATAAAGTATGAATCCTATAAGGCAAAGTATCTTTGCCTATATATGTCACACTCCTCACATATAAATAAATTTATAAACAACTAGATATCTTTGTCCTTTTTTC
Organism: Humulus lupulus; assembly: GCF_963169125.1. Lineage (NCBI taxonomy): Eukaryota > Viridiplantae > Streptophyta > Magnoliopsida > Rosales > Cannabaceae > Humulus > Humulus lupulus. Next base: position 142,957,818 of record NC_084802.1, on the reverse strand, counting down.
TCTTGATCTGATTTTTTTTTTTTTTTTTTGATTATGAAGAAGACTAGGACTTATATAGCTAGCTTAGATAGCAGCTAAGTGAAGAAAATGTTGAACAAAAATTGGGTGAAACTAAACAGGTATTATTTCAAAAATAACTTTAAATTTCAAGTAATATTGAAGGCCTAAGAAAATATATTAAGGTTAATCTCTTTTTTTTTTTAAATATGTAGAGCTACAAAAGAGTACACGGATGCGGCATGGGACTTTGTGAAAATGGTAGAAAGAAATTATGGTTTTCCAAATAAAATTATCTGTCCTTGTAAGAAGTGTCGAAACTTAAATCATCATTGTGTTGATGATGTTTTTGAGCACTTAGTTATAACCGGAATGGATCCAACTTATCGTATTTGGGTTCACCATGGAGAGCAACCCATTGATACTCAAGTTGGCGAAGTTTCGAATGATATGGATGCATTTGATTTATACACGACTGCTGCCATGGATGATGTGGACAATAATATAGGTTGTGGAGGTGGTGAAGATGATGAATTTGTTAACGAAGATCTTCAAAAGAAGTTGGAGGATGCGGAAACTCCTTTATATGAAGGGTGTGAGAAATACACAAAACTTTCATCAATTGTAGGTTTATATAGGTTGAAGAATCTGAATGGTTGGACAGACAAAAGTTTTACTAGACTATTAGAACTCCTTTGTGATATGTTTCCCAAAAACAATGTACTTCCTGATTCCATGTACTCAGTTAGGAAATTTTTGAGAAATTTTGATTTGAAATATGAAAAGATTGATGCTTGTATTAATGATTGTTGCTTATTTAGAAAGGAGAAGGCTAAAATGGATGTTTGTCCAAAGTGTAGTGTTTCTAGATGGAAAGTTGATAAACACACAAAGAATGTTAAAGTTGGTGAGGCTGCCAAAGTTTTGAGGTATTTTCCGATAATACCCCGAGTGAAAAGATTGTTTAGATCAAAAGAAATGGCTGAAAACTTAAGGTGGCATTTCACTCATAAAAGTATTGATGGGAAGATACGACATCCAGTGGATACACCTGCTTGGGATTCCATTAATGAAAGATGGCCAGAGTTTAATCTTGAACCACGCAACCTTAGGCTCGGACTAGCTGCTGATGGAATTAACCCCTATAAAAGTCTAAGCTCCACTTATAGTTGTTGGCCAGTGATGCTTGTTATCTATAATTTACCACCTTGGTTGTGCATGAGGGACGAAAATACATTTTTGTCATTATTGATTCCAGGTCGTAAACAACCTGGAAACAATATTGATATTTATTTGGAGCCTCTTATTGAAGACTTAAACAAATTGTGGAATAATGGAGTGCATACTTATGATGCATTCGACAAAAGCTTCTTCAATTTGAAGGCAATGTTGTTGTGGACAATAAACGATTTTCCTGCATATGGAAATCTTGCTGGGTGTACAACCAAAGGCAAGACAGCTTGCCCGATTTGTGGTAATGATACATGTGCAACTAGGCTGAAACATAGTAAAAAATTTTCATACCAAAATACTAGGAGATTTCTCCCGTTTGATCATCCATATCGGTCTAAGAAAGCATGGTTCAATGGAGCTACAGAAGAAAGAGGCCCCCCTAAAGTTTTGAGTGGTAGTGAAATTGTTGAAGAACTAAATCAAATTACCAACGATTTTGGAAAAAATATGAATCCCAAAAAAAGGAGTCGGGATAATAAGGTGGAAGGAATGTGGAAGAAGAAATCTATATTTTTCAATCTACCATATTGGGAGGTTAGTTTAAAAAACGCTATTGTATACCTTTCAACATCATTTCTGCATAACGTTTGAAAAATGCTATTAAAGTAAGTATTTTCAATTTAACATAATCAATGACTACATACATAAAACGCTATGACTGACATCTAATTATATTTTTAAAACGCTATTATATATCTTTCAACAGCATTTTTACATCACAATTTAAAAATGCTATGAAAAGGTCCAGACTTTTAATAACATGGGATAATATAGCGTTTGTAATAACGCTATCGTTTGTTAAAGACAGCGTTTTAAAAACGCTATGGAATGCAGTTTTTCTTGTAGTGCTACCTCAACTAGAACCAGTGAAATGAGGCATCGTCATCCGAGCATCGCGCCTAGCGGTGCCTTCTTGCCATATCTGATCCTCGGCCCCCTTAGCTATAAGGGCCCTTCTCCACTACCTGAGCATAGTTGGTAGTCCTCAGATCCAATGTTATCCTGACGTCACGAGCTATCATGGCATTCAATCCCCGCACAAACCAATCATTCCATACCATATCAGTAGGCACCAAGTCTAGTGCGAACTTCGCCAACCGGTCAAACTTTAGTGGAAATTCTGAAACCATCATTTGGTTCTAAGTCAGACTAACAAACTCATCCACTTTCGTAGCTCAGATTGCAACACTATAGTATTTCTCATTGAAGACATCTCTCAATTCTTTCCAGGTCATAGCTGTCACATCCTTCCTCTGGGACACAACTTCCCACCAGATGCGGGCATCTTCTCTTAGCATGTAACTGGCACAGGCCACCCTCTCGTTCCCTTCTACCCTCATGAAATCTAGGATAGAAGAAGTCATATTCATCCACTACTCTGCCTGCAGTGGATCTGGACCGCCAAGGTGGGAGGGTTTTGCTACCTGAACCTCTCGTATAAAGGCTCCCACCTATTCCCCATCACAGGCTGGGCTGGCACTAGTGCCACAACCTATGGAATTTGTAACCCAATACCCTGAGGAGGGGCTTGCTGCCTTAGTTCTCGGTGCTCATCTTCTATTTGTTGAAGTCTTGCTTCCATTTCGACAAACAATTGTTGCCAGTTCTGTGGGGCAAGGAGGGTCCTAACCTTGGTTATCATCTTTGGCCCTATTGCCACTAAGTCTGATTAATCGCCAAGGTATAACTTCAATATGCCTGCAATCGATGATGCCACACATCAGGAATGATAACAACATCCAAAAACCACCTCCCAGACCCATCAATCAGTCACAAACTATAGGTCAACACATACCATACAACATACGCATATAACAATCAAAGGGTCATGCCCTGGCATCATACATATATAAACACATTCATCGTGCTCTATCTATAACATTCAGGCGAACAGGGCAACTTAAACAAGCAGTTAAACACATAGTTCATTTAATACCGACAAACCCTGAGTCAAGTTTGACACTGGCAGCGAGCGTACATGTTCGGTCGATCTCTAGGAACCACAAAATTTGGCACGCTCTGATACCAAATTGTAACACCCTACTACCTTAGAGTCGTTACAATTTGATTTATAAATGTGCCATTAGCTCGCTAATCGAGGTTTTCAGTTAAAAGTGTGATTGAATTAAAATAAAGACGCATTCGACAACATTAGTTATAAAAGATTTGGACATTCATTAAAATCATAAAAGTTATACAATTAGGATCCCAAAATACTGTTTCGAAAATGTAGATATAATCGACCTAAGTGACAAAATCAATTGTTACAACATATCCTGCAAAACAACCCCGACCGTGGCAGCCAGGTAGGCCGAACATGTACACGCCGCTCCACGCTCTCTAACTCATGGTTGGTCGACCTTACCATTGCCCTTACCTGCACCATAGAGCACCGGTGATCCGAGACCCAGCAAGAAAACTCAATGCATAACTTAATATAATTCAGTCTGATAATACACAGTTTAAAAAAACAACAGATTAAACATATATCGGCCTATGACCCAAGTGCTTTACCAGGTGCTGGGTTCACGGTCATCACTGAGCAGGTGAATACTGCACCCTTAGAGGGTCTCGCCCTAGCAGGCTACATTCAACATACCTTCATCGTTCTTGACCATTGCCGTTATCGGCCTTCGCCGTTCCCGACCCTTGTTGTTTCTGGCCTTAGCCGTTCATTCATAATCATGCACCACATAGCATAGCATTTACAAGTATTCACACATATATTAAACACAAATAATTGGTCCATGCCCTAAAATACAAATAATGGGGCCATGCCCTGCTCTACAGGCACAAACAATTTTCTTACTTGTGTCTCGAGCTTATAGATTGACGCGATCCCGTGAACAATCCCCATAACCCAAGCTTTGACGTAAAAGCTAATCACAACGTATCCATAATAACAATCCACAAGACCTAAAACAAATAAGAACTTTGAAATATTAGTCTAGCCTCCAGGACCTCAAATCATACTAAATCGGGTAGTAGGATCCTTCCCGAGCCCTAAGATTTGGGTTCCCGAGCTTAAAATCCTAGATTGGCCATAATCCTATATTTATGATGCGGTGCCTCCAATTAGATCCGCATCGCACCAACAATTAGGGCCGCGACCCTCTCCATGTTAGAGAGCCTAGCCTAAATTTTCCTAGACATGCGTCATGGTGCGCCCTGCCCAGGGCTGTAGCGCTAAGGAGATTCAACGAATCCCCAAGGCCTCCTGCATTCAAACGAACCGCAGCGCCCAAGAACAGAGCTACGGTGCAACCCCGCTAACCCAGAATTTCTAGCATTTTCGGATTTCTAAACCCCCTGCAAATCAACCTTAACATATTCTAATGCCAAAATTGAGTCCCAAAATACCTCCACTACATCTAGAGCAGTACACAAACCCTAAAACCTGAACCGAAACCTCATCAAAACTCTACTTAATCTCTTGAGTTCAAAAACTCCCAAAACACTAAAAAGACAGAGAAATTTACAAAAAAGCTTGCTCTAAACCTTACCTCTATGTTGATTTCGAGCTTAAGCTAGATCTCCAACACCTCCATCTGCAAATCCTCAACTTCCAGCTCCAAATTCTGAGCTTTTCCATCAATTCTTCCCAAAATTCTCTAAGTCACCAAGAAAGGGATAGAAAGCCGAGAGAGAGAAAAAGAGATGGGCTGAGAGGGGTTTCTACTTTGTTTTTTTTTTTTCGTTAGTTCTAGTATCCTGTTCAGCTTAAGCCTATCCTTAGCTACATAATGTCCAAAATTCCTTTAAGTCTATCCCTAATCCTTTAATGCCACGAAGGGCAATCCTGTCATTTGCCACATCCCGCTAATTCCTCGAATGTTTCTATAAATCCCCATTTAATACTGACATACTTAAATAATCACAAAATAATTACCCGTTACACGGTAACCCCGAACAACTGCTATATTCCCAAAATAACCCTAGGCTCACCCCCGAGTTGGGTATTCGACCCCGTTGTGACTATTTCGCTCCCTAGGACCGTCTCGGATCACACATCACAAATATATCACCACTACCTCGTGGTCTCAAGCACAACATGCAAATAATTCACATTTATGCCCCCAACGGGCTAAAATTACAATTATGCCCCTATTAACCGAAATGGCCCCACATGCATATTTAATTCACCTAAACATGCATTTCTAATCACATAATCATTTAATCCACATATTAACACAATTAAATCAATTATTACCCTCCCAGCACACTAATCAATGCTCTAAGCCTGATTAGCAAATTTGGGACGTTACCATTTGCCTTACCTTCGGCACTGTTGGTCGTATATAATGTATTCCATATGTCTATGTTAAGGAAACATGTATTAGATAAAACTCATGTGTTGAGTTATGAAGATTTGGAAATGGAGGCAGAATTATCCTATGTGGAGCAGCCAGTTCAGAGTTTAAACAAAAGGACAAGGCCCTGAGGAACAAAACCATATCTTTAGTTAAGGTATTATAGAGGAACAACATGGTTGAGGGAGTGACCTGGGAATTGGCATCAGATATGCGGGATTTATATCCCGAGTTGTTCAGATAAAATATCGAGGATGAAATTCCTGTAAGGAGAGGATAGTTGTAACATCCCAAATTACCTTACAAGGCTTAGGGCCTTGATAATGGGGCCAGGATGGAAAATTATGGAAATTATGTGATTATGTGATATATATATATATGTGTATCATTATATTATTGTGTGAATTATATTATAATATGACTTGATATGCATGTTTGGGTGTATTAAATATGCAAGTGGGCCCATTTCTGATTAAAAGGGAAATTTTTGTAATTTGGCATGTTACAGGTATATTTTGCATATATGTGTTGAACCACATCATTATTTGGATAGTTTTGGGTTATTTGACATGAGACGATCCTAGCGAGCAAAGTAGTGATTTAGTCACAACGGGGTCATATACGAGCTTGGGTTGAACCTAGGCGTAATTTGGGTGGATGGTTTCACCACCCTTGGGTGGATTGGAAGTCCCGAGAGCACGGGAGTGGTCTCGGAGTTTGTTTTTAAGGATTGAATATTATAAGATTATTATTTATGGTTGTGACTAGGTTACCGCTAAGGCTTGGGACAGGATCGTGCTCGAGGGTGATTCATATTTAATTGGTGCTTGGACCAAAGGTAAGAAAGTTGCACCCAGTATATGATACATGTGATTATTCCTTGGCCCGAATTATTGAACAAGAATATGAATAGGACATGAATGCGTAAGAATGTGCATGATTATGATTATGCTTATGATTCCTGAATTACTGAATAGTAATATGAATAGGGTATGAACGCCTGAGAATGTGCATGATTATGATTATAGATTAAGCATGTTGAATGCTTTGTATTTGGATAAATGGTATATGATATATGCTTGTCTATATTATCCGATTAAGAAAGGCTTGACTTATGAGTCAAAGACGACAATAGCGTGCTAAGCACTGGTTGGAAAGCATTGACTTATGAGTTAAGGGAGATAATAGCACGTTGAGCGCTGGTCGTTTTGGTTAAGCTAACCAGGAGCGCATCATATGCTTGTCCGATCTAATGGTCGTGGAAAACGCAGTGCCCGGTTGGCTGGGCCGGCTCCAAGTCTGGTTATATAAAGGATAGGGCAAAGGTCCCCGGGGTGACTTATTAGTCCCATATCCTAGGGCCGAGCCCCAGACTTGACTTATGAGTCAAGAACGACATTAGCACGCTGAGTGTCTGTCAAAAGCATTGACTTATAAGTCAAGGGCGGCAATAGCATTCAGCGTTGTTCGAAAAGCATTGACTTATGAGTCAAGGGTGGCAAGAGCGCGTTGGGCACTAGTTAATATGGTTATGCCTAATCAGGAGCGTGATATACGCTTGACCGACCTATTGGTCGTGGAAAATCATAGCACTAGGTACGCTAGTCCAACTCTAAGGTTGGTTATACAGAGGATAGGGCAAAGGGCCCCGGGGTGACTCATTAGTCCCATATCCTATGGCGCTGAGCCCCAGTGTGATTTATTAATCATGTATTAGGGCGTTGAGCCCTATTATGATTCAGTAATCATGTATTTTGGGCATCAGGCCCCGGTATGATTCATTATCATTTATCTTGGGCTATTGGCCCTTATGATGCTATAGTCATTAATATGAATGGTATGCATGCATGAGTAGGGTTATTACTGCTAGGCATGCTTATTATGATTTGGCAATATGTTATTAATTTCTTATGGGCATGCTTAAGTTTTCTTGCTAAGCCTTAGCTCACAGGTGCTACATGGTGCAGGTAAAGGGAAAAGAAAGTTGGACCATCCTTGAGTTTAAGAGCTTAGGTGACGATGTGTACATATGTGGCTGCTCGACCACCACACGGTCGAGGTTTTAAATAGGAACTAGGGCCAAACCCTATTTTGCTACTTAGGTCGACTGGTTGTAACTTTTCCATTGTAATTAACCTTTTTTAAATGTATTTTGGGATCCCATGTATGGAGTAAATGTTTTAGTGAAACAGTTGTACCTTTGACCAAAAATTTTTAGCCCTAAACCGTTAATCACGTTTAGTTACACGATTATGGAAAATGATTTGTTTAGCGAGTTCAATACTATTTAAAATACACAGTGTAACAGTTCCTGAGTAGTAGGGCGTTATAACTACGAGACATACTTATCTCCAGAGGTAGTTCCCTGTTCAGCTGGCTGCTAGGAGTATGTCCTAAAAGCATGTAAAAGACATTTATTATTTCGATGAATAAATAAATACAATGGTTTATTATTGTTATATTTAGATTATTAAATTATTTTTTGAATAATTTTGTAAACATAAGAAAAATTCCATATTCATTATTGAGGATGTGATCTTGTATTAGTACGAAAGAATTAAGATCACATGAATGAATAAAAATAGTCAACAACAACAAATTGAAGTTATGGAATTCTTTAATTGGGGTTGTAAGTACGGTTTGCTGAGTATCATATTGATACAAATAATCTAGATTCAGATTATTGATGTGGTAAGACATCTCGGTAAAGGTGATTTATATAATATGATTATATATGACATGGACCGATATGAATAAAAGTCTTTATCCAAAACCATTTAATAATAAAGACTTGTAATTCATATTATAACTGATGATCATTAATAGATCAACCTTAATCATGAGTGTTCATGAACTCCTGTTCATGTTTATTAAGTTTTTTGATTCATTCGTTAAGGTCTCTTCATAGAATGAGGCTAATGACTTTTGTTTTCGAGATTTAATATCATGGATGGCTGGGAACATGTATCAACAATACGAAATCTAATATTTCCTAATGGATTGTATATTAGTTCTCTTAAGGGTTAATTTTGGAACTGAATGATTTTGAGCTCAAATCTATAATTAGATTATAGATTAATTATTCACTAGTGAATTAATGGTATTTAAGGAATAAGAAGTAAATTAGAAAGGTAAAATGGTAATTATTTCATTCTAATTTATGAACTAATTAATTATAGGGTTAACCTATTGTAAGATTGTTATATCAATGGACAGCTTAGAATAAGATTTCTGTAAAAGTATATTTATAACATAAAGAGTTCAATTCTGAATTTATAGTGGAGAAATATCAAAATTAATAAATTAACTATTATAATTATAGAGTTTAATTATTTAGTTTCAATTTATTGGAGCTTAATGTTATAGGTCCATGGTCCCCAAAATGGCTCAAACAAACACTGACAAAGATAAATACAAAAATTGGCAAAATGACTTATTTTATAAGTAAAATATTTTTCTATGCACCAAACATAATTATTGTATAATTTTGTGTAATTAATTAATTATTTGATTTAACAAAAATATAATTAATTTTGAATTAATTTATTTTTGGGATTTTGGTATTTAAATAATAATAAAAATTGAGAAAAATCACATGCCTTCATTGGCATGTGGTACACGCGTAGCACAGTGCACAGTCACTGTGCTGCACACACAAGAAGCTTCTAGAAGTTTCTTTGTTCCACAATTTTAGTTATTTAAATATTAAATAAATAATGAGATATTGTAATATGATTAAAATATTATTATTTAAACAAATCTGATAATTGATTAGTTATTTTTAAATTGTTTTAAATAGCTAATATTTTATTTTAATATATTGGATATATTAAATATAGCGAAATTTTTTTTTAGTGATAGAAAACAGATTGTGAAATCTCCCTGAGAGAAATAGAACAGTGGTACAAGCATAGATCACTGTTCTTCACAAACTTAGGTCCAAACTTTATCAGATCTCATGTGTTGAGAACATCTGATAAATAGATTTTTCCTATTGTTTTGTATCGCGAGCCCACACTCGTTCTTTGTGTGCTGAGAACATTTTGGAAGATCTTGGTATGAGATCTCAAGGATTTTTTCCATACAAAAAGATAGCAGCAAGGAAGGACTTGAGATAATTTTCTATTTGTATATTTGATTCAATATATATATGTATGTGAAGAAGTAGGTCTAGAAATCTTGTGGGGTTAAATTAACAATTTTAATTGTTGTTCCGTTGCGTATAATCTCTGATTTGATCTATTAAATCCAACACTGGCGTGGTCCCGTTTCCCTTGGGATTTCTGCCCTTACCTTTGCCCCCGCGTCTACTGCTGCTGAGGGTCCGACTGGGTGTGACAGACTGAGATGGATTGGAAACTCCAGCATGAAATGTAGGCTGAAAAGAACTATACCCAGTGGGTACCACTCCGTATCCCGTCGGAGCCGCACTGAAACTAGCGGATGGCATGGTACTAAAGCCAACTGGCGGGATGCTCGGACTAGACTAGACTCCCCCCCACATTCAGTTGGACAGCAGCGTAAGGGTCCCCGAAATGACAGGGCCAGGTGCTGTCGAAGCAGGAAAGGTGACAAGCCCCCCAAACGCTCCAATCTGGGCAATCTCCCAACTGATAAATTATTGTGCACGGCGAATGAAGTCATTGAGCTGTTGGCACCCTCTCCGCTGGAGGTCATCCCACAACGGGGACCCAGCATGGATGTCAGCCTACAAAGCCATCACTTGTTGGCCATCGTCAATCCTCTTGGTCCTCGCAGCTTCCTCCTTGAAGCATTTGATATACGCCTTGAGGGTCTCGAAGGGTCCTTGCTTTATATTGGCCAAAGTATTGACCTTGAAGCTCACCTTCCGAGCTGCAATAAACTGTCTCTAGAAGGAAGACAACGGTTGGTGCCACGATTGAATGGATCCTGGCTTGTGTTTTTTGAACCATTCATCTGCTGGTCTTGTTAAAGTTATCAGGAACACATGACACATGGTGTCCTTGGAGATGCGATGTACCAACATTAGCCTATTGAACTTTGAGAGGTGGTCAGTGAGATTCGTGATGCCATCATAAGACGTGATGGCAGTCATCTTGAAGCCCTGCGGCAAAGGGGCTTCCACTATGCGAGTAGTGCATGTCTCCCCATCCTTGTCATCTGAGTTGGAGTCGTGGCCATGTCGTTGGGACATTCTGAGCATGATCCTCTTCAGGCTCTCCAACTCCGCATGGAGAGGGTCGCTGTCTTGGTTGGTACTTTGTGCTGGGTTGTCTCTCCTTCGGGCGTTGAGATTGTCCCTGAGGTCCAATGGACCTTTCTTCGCGGGTTCATGCTGGTGGGTCTTATTGCACCAACGAGCATTAAGGTCATCCCACAGGTCAGCCTGACCTCGAAACGCACCATTGTCCTTGGGATGAGCAACCTCTGTTTTCCTGTCAGACTGAAAATTCTCATTTTTAACCGAGATGCTAATGTCGCGTTCTCTGCCAACAGGGAAATTTTGCATGCTGGCCATTGTTCTTGTGGTGATGAAGAGGTGGTTGGGGGACACCACCTCCAGGCCTCACACGATCTGTATTGGCACGCCTGGACGGAACAACTCGAGCTCCACGGGCGCTAGCGATATCCTTAGGCTCCTGGGCGTTCACCTACGCTAGCTAGCCTCGGGACCTAGTTGTCTTTAGGAATCCGATGAGCCTTCTTTGATTTGGGAGTAGGGTTATCGTCAACCTTACCTTTGCCACGGTCCTATGGAATAGGCCGGGTTCCATCTCCAGCTAGGTGCACGGGAGGTACACCAGCTGGCGGATCTCGCGCCATCTAAGTTGAGTGCCCAAGAGGCACATCGGCCTGTACGACAGGTGGCATTCCAGCTGGGGGCAAAGGGGGAACACCAGCTGGCAGCCCTGATGGTACTTCACCAAGGGGGTCCACTCGCAGACCCTTGGCTGCCAGAGAAGCCCTCACGGCATTAACAATCTCCTGTAGGGTGGCGATGTTACCCACTTTGGTGTCGACCTTCTACTGTTGAGTGGCCACCTAGTCACGGAGTGCCAAAACTTCTAGTGTCTCCTCCACATCCACGGGAGGAGGATATTTGTAACGCCCTGGATAGCCAAGACCGTTACACTGTGAGTTTATAAAGTGCCAGACTTACTAATCAAGTCATTTAATTAAAATCGTGTTATTGAAACTCTAAAGGAACTAGGGTTAAAAATGTTTCGGTCTCAAAAGCCATATTTTCATTATGAAGCATTATCCGTTTACACGGGATCCCAAAAAGATACAAGTTTAAAGATCGTTTACAAAAGTTATAAGGTTCAGATACAATAACCAGCCATACGAAGGCAAAACAAACAGTTAGGTTATCCCTGTCCTGACCCACTCCTCGACCATGGTGATCGAACAGCTGGCTATGTACATTCAACCCCGCAGCTCTCCACCTCAGGATTGGTCCAGCTTGCCCTTGCCTTTACCTGCACCACGTAGCACCCGTGAGCCAAGGCCCAGCAAGAAAACACAACAATAGAGCATAAGCAATCAGCAGACAAATCAATATCTCATATTGCATCACATAATCTCAACCACATAACCATTCAATATAATCAGGTATTCCACATACTAAACATGTCAACTCACATCATTTACAGTTCACAAATGATAACTAGGGATAGGGCCCTCAGGATGCTCCCTCCGTTATCCCACTGACTCCAGTCCGCTCAAACCGAGCTCAGTGAATATTAAGTTGTCCTCGGCTACCAGTGGCCAAGCCGCGCCTTGTGCGCAAATATAGTGTACGGTGCCCTTAGGCCGCTTTTACATGTCCCATGGCATAATACCAACATTGACACGATACAAATATCGAGAGCACTTAGTCCCATCACAAACATACAACCGGGTGCAGTTTTCTTACCTTTCAATTCACTAGCTTTGATCCCTCGACTCCTTGAGCACGATCCCCCTCGAGCCCTAGCGCTCACCTAAACACAATCATTGGCCAAAGTCATCATCAATCCTCAAGTCTAAAACCTAGCCTCGAGGCTAATCCCGAGCCCCCAGGAAGTCCTAGTTCCACCAAACAAGGTGGTGGAATCAAACCCCAAACCCTTTGTCAAAAACCCTTGCAAGTAACCCTAAAATCTCCTTCAGAAGGTAGGGTAGCGCTACAGCGCTCATGGGAGGGCACTACAGCGCTACAAACAGAAGCAAAAAACCCCTCAGCACTCATGGCCTAGCGCTACAGCGCCCAAAGGCTAGCGGTGTAGCGCTAGTCAAAGACAGACACCACCCCAGTTCTCCTTCCTGTGATTTCCTCGAACCAACCTCAACCAAAACTCTTCCAAATCTTACCAAAACTCAAAAACAACCTTATGACAATACTCCACTCATCCCAAGCACCCCAAATACCTAGAACTCGAGCACATGCATCCCCAAACTCAAAATTCACCATAGCCACTTCTAGACAATGAAACTCAGCAGAAACCAGCTGAACAGCAAAGTTAGAGTTTAGAATTTATACCTTTGATGGGAATTCGACCTCAAGGTGCCTCTAGACTTCCTTGGCTTGCTTCTCCTCAACCCTTGGCTCCAAATTCCCTAGAATTCCCATCAACACAGCTTAGACAACTTAGCTAAAAACCAAAACCAGGACTGAAGAGACTTACAGAATTTTACCTCAAGTGTTGATGAACTCTTGCTAAACCTGTGCCAATTTCTCAATCCTAGATTAGGATCCTTGATGCTCAGCGTATCCCAGCTCTCCTCTGAGCTTTGCTCCAAAAATCCTTAGAAACTGATGAAAGAAGTATAAACCGACTTTAGAAAACTCTCTCTGTTTTCTCCCTTTCTTTTTCTTCCTTTTTCCTTCTTTCAGACTTCTACACCTCTCTACAATCTCCACTAACATAAAGCCTTGGTAATACTTAACTCCTGTAAGCCAAATGACTATTATGCCCTCCCTATTAAGTCTAAACCCTTTAATCCACTTAAGGGCATTCTAGTCATTTTACCCCAATTCCCGCTAACTCCTCGAGTGTCTCTAATATTTCCCGCTTAACTCCCGATACCTAATTAATCACTAATAACATTCCTCAATTTCAAGATAAACTCCAGTATATTCGCTAAATTCCCATTTATACCCCTAAGCTCACCCCGAGCCGGGTATAAATCCTCGCCATGACTTTTTCGCTATTTTGCTCACCAGGATCGTCTCGAGTCACAGATCACAGATATATCCACATAATAATGTGGTCTCGACAATTATCACATATATCAAAGCAGTTATGCCCATAATGGCCAAAATTACGATTATGCCCTTCTAACCTAATCAGGGCCTATATGCACACTAATACACACAGTCATGCATCTCAAATATTCAAATAGTCATATAACATGCTTTAAATCATAATCATGCATCTTAATCATTAAAGTCACACATAATTCCCATTATGCCCTCCAGGCACACTAATCAAGGCCCTTAAGCCTTACTAGTGAATTTGGGTCGTTACAACTATCCCCTCCTAATGAGAATTTCGTCCTCAAAATTTACCTGAACAATTCGGGATACTGATCCCGCATCACTGTCTCAAGCTCCCAGGTCGCCTCCTCGACCTTACTATTCCTCCACAACACTTTAACTAGAGGAATTGTCTTATTTCGCAATACTTTATCTTTCCGATCCAGGATCTGAACTAGTTGCTCCTCATAAGCCAAATCTGCCTGTAACTCCAAATCTTCATACCTTAACAGATGAGTCACATCTGAGACATACTTCCCAAGCATAGAGACATGGAACACGTCATGAACTCCAGACAACGATGGTGGCAAGGGTAATCTGTAAGCCACCTGACCAACCCTTTCCAAAATCTCGAATGGTCCAATGAATCTAGGGCTTAGCTTGCCCTTATTTCCAAACCGCCTCACCCCTCGCAATGGTGAAACTCAGAGAAAGACATGATCCCCAACTTGAAACTCCACATCCCTACGCTTAGGATCAGCGTAGCTTTTCTATCTACTCTAAGATGCGAGCATCCTAGCTCGGATCTTCTCTATGGCTTCACTTGTCTTTTGAACCATATCCGGCCCCAAATATCTCCTCTCACCCATCTCGTCCCAATGAATGGGTGATCTACACTTCCTCCCATATAACTTTTCATAGGGAGCTACTCCAATCGTTGATTGATAACTATTGTTATTCGAAAATTCAATCAACGGAAGATGCTTACTCCATGAACCCTCAAAATCAATTACACATGCTCTGAGCATATCCTCCAACACCTGGATCGTCCTCTCAGACTGTCCATCACTCTGAAGATGAAAGGATGTACTGAAATTTAACTGAGTCCCCAAAGCTTTCTGCAAACCACCCCAAAACTTGGAAGTGAAAATAGGATCCCGGTCTGACACTATAGACTTAGGAACCCCACGGAGACGTACGATCTCCCTCACATACAACTCCGCATACTGATCCACGGTATATGTCGACCTCACTGGAAGGAAATGTGCTGACTTGGTGTATCTATCCACTATCACCCACACTAAATCATGAAGCCCCACTGTCCTGGGTAAACCTCCCACAAAGTCCATGGTAATGTCCTCCCATTTCCATTCAGGAATACCCAAAGGCTGAAGCAACCCTGCTGGTCGCTGATGCTCAGCTTTCACTTGCTGACAGGTTAAGCATCTGGCAACGTACTCTACCACATCCTTCTTCATCCCGGGCCACCAATACAAAGTTCGCAGATCCTGATACATCTTCGTGGTACCCGGATGAAGTGAGTACGGCGTCGTATGAGACTCATCAAGTATCTCTCGTCTGATCCCCTCATCACCTGGAACACAAATCCACCCCTGATACCGAAGTAAACCAGCCTCAGAAACAGAATAGTCCTTAACTACTCCCGTTAAGACATCCTCTCTAACCCTCTGCAACTAAGCATTTGCCAACTGCCCTTCTCTAATCCGTTCTAGCAGGGTCGACTGCAGAGTAATATTAGCCAACCGGCCTACCACCAACTCTATCCCTGCCCTAACCATCTCATCAGCTAACTTCCTTGAGATCCGAACAGAGCTATACAACTGACCTGGACCTCTACGGCTCAATGCATCTGCCACCACATTGGATTTCCCCGGATGGTAGAGAATATCACAATCATAATCCTTTACTAACTCTAGCCAATGCCTCTGTCTCATGTTTAGGTCCTTCTGTGTAAAGAAATACTTCAGGCTCTTATGGTCAGTATATACCTCGCACTTCTCCCCATACAAATAATGCCGCCAAATCTTCAGTGCAAAAACTACTGCTGCCAGCTCCAAATCATGGGTGGGATACCGCTGCTCATACTCCTTCAGCTATCGTGATGCATAAGCTATAACCTTCTCATTCTGCATCAACACACAGCCTAAACCCAACCTCGATGCATCACAGTAGACAACAGACTTCCCTTCCCCCGAAGGAAGACTCAACACTGGCGCTGTAATAAGTCGTCGCTTCAACTCCTGGAAACTGTCTTCACACTTGTCTGACCAGATAAACTTCAGATTCTTCCTTGTCAATTCTGTCATTGGTGCTACTATCTTCGAAAACCCCTCTACAAACCGTCTGTAGTAACCTACCAGACCAAGAAAACTCCGCACCTCCGAGGCATTCCTTGGCCTCGGCCAATCTCTAACCGCCTCTATCTTAGATGGATCCACCTTAATTCCATCTGCACCCATGATATGCCCAAGGAATGTCACTTCAGGTAACCAGAACTCACACTTCTTAAACTTAGCGTACAACTGATGTTCCCTCAACCTCTGAAGAACCTGCCGAAGATGAAACTCGTGCTCTGCCTCTGAACTACAATACACCAAGATGTCGTCGATGAAGACAATAACGAACTGATCCAGAAAATCCTTGAACACCCTATTCATTAGGTCCATAAAGGCTGCTGGGGCATTGGTCAAACCAAAAGACATGACCAAGAACTCATAGTGCCCATACCGTGTTCGAAAGGCCGTCTTAGGTATGTCCTCATCCTTGATCCTCAGCTGGTGATAACCAGATCGAAGATCAATCTTTGAGAACACTGTCTTACCCTGCAACTGATCGAACAAGTCATCAATCCTTGGTAGGGGATGCTTATTCTTGATAGTTAACTTGTTCAATTCTCGATAGTAAATACACATCCTCAGAGTCCCGTCCTTCTTTTTAACAAACAAAACTGGAGCACCCCATGGCGAGTAACTAGGCCTGATGAACCCCAAATCCAGAAGCTCCTGCAGCTCTATCTTTAATTCTTTCAGTTATGCGGGTGCCATTCTATATGGTGCCCTTGACACTGGCACTGTCCCTGGCGCCAACTCAATAACAAACTGAATCTCTCTACGTGGCGGCAACCCAGGCAAATACTCAGAAAACACATCCAAGAACTCGCAAACTAATCTGGTCTCCTTCGGTCCTACTGGTGAAACTCTGGTGGTATCCACCACACTAGCCAGAAAACCTATACAACCACCCTGTAACAAGTCTCTGGCTCTCAATGCAGATATTCTGGGTACGCGGGGTCCATGCACCGCTCCCACAAAAACAAAGGGATCCTCGCCCTCTAGCTCAAAGGTTACCATCTTCTTCCTACAATCAATGGTAGCTCCATATCTAACCAGCCAATCCATACCTAAAATCATATCAAAGTCCTCCATACTCAGCTCAATCAAGTCTATTGATAACTCCCTACCATCAACTATCACTGGCAGTGCTCTAATCCACCTCCTAGATACTACCAGTTCCCCTGTAGGCAAAATAGTCCCAAACCCTGAAGCACTATACTCACTAGGTCTACACATTTTATCAGTCACCTTATCAGATACAAACAAATGCGTAGCACCAGAATCAATTAACACAGTAAAAGGAATGCCAACACTAGAAAGCTGACCTGTCACTACCGAGGGACTAGCCTCGGCCTCCGCCTGCGTCATGGTGAACACTCGAGCTGGAGTCAAGCTGTCCACCTTTCCTGTCTCTCCATTCTTCACTGTTGGGCAATCCTTCCTGAGGTGTCCCACCACCCCGCACACATAGCAGGCCTTAGCCCGACACTCGCCCGGATGGCGTCTCTTGCACCTCGTGCACTCTGGATAAGTTCTCCATGAATCACCGCCTCCCTGACGGCCACCCTAAGTATCCCGTCCTCTCCTATCAGGACCAGGAGCGATCGGAGCATCAGGAGTCTTTCTTTTCAAGTCACTGGGGCCTCCGCCCCTACCAGAACCAGAATATGAAGGCACCGCCCTACGGCCCTCCCTTCTCACAGCACTCTCCCTCCATATCTCATTCTCCGCTTCCTCAGCAGTAAGAGCCTTCTCCACAGCCTGGGCATAAGTAGTCCCTCCAAGAACTGTGGTAATTCTTACATCTCGGGCTATCATAGCATTCAGCCCTCTAGTAATTTTGTCCTGCCTAGCTACATTAGTAGGCACAAGAACTGGTGCGAACTTCGTGAGTCTGTCGAATTTCAAGGCATATTCTGTAACTGTCATATTGCCCTGAACCAGCCCTACGAACTCATTCACTTTCGCTGCCCTGATGGCAACATTATAATACTTCTGATTAAACAGGTCCTTAAACCCTTCTCAAGTCAATGCAGCAACGTCTCTAGTCTGTGATGCCACCTCCCACCAGATTCGAGCATCCTCCCTCAGCATATAAGTGGCACAGGCCACTCTGTCATGTCCTTCTACTCTCATAAAATCGAGTACGGTAGTGATCATAGTCATCCGCTGCTCAGCCTTCAGCGGATCTGGTCCGCCCTCAAAGATCGGGGGCTATTGTTTCCTGAACCACTCATACAACGGTTCCCACTTGTTCCCAACATCAGCTGGCTGTACCACAGATACCATTGCTGATGGCACAACAGGGGCAACACTCCCAGATGGAGCCTGCTGCAGAATTTGAATCTGTTCATATTGGCTCTGAAGCCGAGCTTGCATGTCTGCCATTAACTGCTGCCAGTTCTCAGGGACTGGCGGAGGGGTCGGGCCCCGATCATCATCTCTAGCCCCAGACCTGCCGGCTAGTCGTGTGGATTTTCCTGAACACATAACTATTCAAGTCAATCTGCAATCAACGACTCGGCAATTAGGCTATGATGCAGGGTAATAATCCTTTCATGATCCATCACTAAAACTCCAATCAATCACAAGCAATCAAATTATAACAGTTTTATCCAGATATTCATTCACATGCACAGCAGTGCAAATAAGCACGCCTCAATAGCATCATGCAATAGTCAAGGGCCAGGCCCTATCAGTATCTCATGCTCCCTACTCATCAAACAAATATCAACAATCATATCTCACTCAAATTATTTAAACACATAATCATTTATACACAATTACCAAATCCTGAGTTGAGCTTGTCTCTCGCGGCGAATGTACATATCCAACTAGTCTTCAAGACCCATAAACCTAGGATGCTCTGATACCAAGTTGTAACGCCCTAGATAGCCAAGAACGTTACAATGTGTGTTTATAAAGTGTCAGACTTGCTAATCAAGTCATTTAATTAAAATCGTGTTACTGAAACTCTAAAGGAACTATGGTTAAAAATGTTTCGGTCTCAAAAGCCATATTTTCATTATGAAGCATTATCCGTTTACACGGGATCCCAAAAAGATACAAGTTTAAAGATCGTTTACAAAAGTTATAAGGTTCAGATACAATAACCAGCCATAATAAGGCAAAACAAACAGTTAGGTTATCCCTGTCCTGACCCACTCCTCGACCATGGTGATCGAACAGCTGGCTATGTACATTCAACCCCGCAGCTCTCCACCTCAGGATTGGTCCAGCTTGCCCTTGCCTTTACCTGCACCACGTAGCACCCGTGAGCCAAGGCCCAGCAAGAAAACACAACAATAGAGCATAAGCAATCAGCAGACAAATCAATATCTCATATTGCATCACATAATCTCAACCACATAACCATTCAATATAATCAGGTATTCCACATACTAAACATGTCAACTCACATCATTTACAGTTCACAAATGATAACTAGGGATAGGGCCCTCAGGATGCTCCCTCCGTTATCCCACTGACTCTGACCCGCTTAAACCGAGCTCAGTGAATATTAAGCTGTCCTCGGCTACCAGTGGCCAAGCCGCGCCCTGTGCGCAAATATAGTGTACGACCCCCTTAGGCAGCTTTTACATGTCCCATGGCATAATACCAACATTGACATGATACAAATATCAGGAGCACTTAGTCCCATCACAAACATACAACCGGGTGCAGTTTTCTTACCTTTCAATTCACTAGCTTTGATCCCTCGACTCCTTGAGCATGATCCCCCTCAAGCCCTAGCGCTCACCTAAACACAATCATATGCCAAAGTCATCATCAATCCTCAAGTCTAAAACCTAGCCTCGGGGCTAATCCTGAGCCCCCGGGAAGTCCTAGTTCCACCAAACAAGGTGGTGGAATCAAACCCCAAACCCTTTGTCAAAAACCCTTGCAAGTAACCCTAAAATCCCCTTCAGAAGGTAGGGTAGCGCTACAACGCTCATGGGAGGGCGCTACAGCGCTACAAACAGAAGCAAAAACCCCTCAGCACTCATGGCCTAGCGCTACAGCGCCTAAAGGCTAGCGCTGTAGCGCTACTCACAGATAGACACCACCCCAGTTCTCCTTCCTGCGATTTCCTCGAACCAACCTCAACCAAAACTCTTCCAAATCTGAGGAGGTTTGGAAAGAAGGGCATGCTAATCCCTAGATTCATTGGACCATTCGAGATTTTGGAAAGGGTTGGTCAGGTGGCTTACAGATTAGCCTTGCCACCATCGTTGTCTGGAGTTCATGACGTGTTCCATGTCTGTATGCTTCGAAAGTATGTCTCAGATGTGACTCATGTGTTGAGGTATGAAGATTTGGAGTTACAGAAAAATTTGGCTTATGAGGAGCAACCAGTTCAGATCCTGGATCGGAAAGATAAAGTATTGCGAAATAAGACAATTCCTCTAGTTAAAGTGTTGTGGAGGAATAGTAAGGTCGAGGAGGGGACCTGGGAGCTTAAGACGGTGATGCGGGATCAGTATCCCGAGTTGTTCAGGTAAATTTCGAGGACGAAATTCTCATTAGGAAGGGATAGTTGTAACACCCTGGATAGCGAAGACCGTTACACTGTGTGTTTATAAAGTGTCAGACTTGCTAATCAAGTCATTTAATTAAAATCGTGTTACTGAAACTCTAAAGGAACTAGGGTTAAAAATGTTTCGGTCTCAAAAGCCATATTTTCATTATAAAGCATTATCCGTTTACACGGGATCCCAAAAAGATACAAGTTTAAAGATCGTTTACAAAAGTTATAAGGTTCAGATACAATAACCAGCCATACTAAGGCAAAACAAACAGTTAGGTTATCCCTGTCCTAACCCACTCCTCGACCATGGTGATCGAACTGATGGCTATGTACATTCAACCCCGCAGCTCTCCACCTCAGGATTGGTCCAGCTTGCCCTTGCCTTTACCTGCACCACGTAGCACCCGTGAGCCAAGGCCCAGCAAGAAAACACAACAACAGAGCATAAGCAATCAGCAGACAAATCAATATCTCATATTGCATCACATAATCTCAACCACATAACCATTCAGTATAATCAGGTATTCCACATACTAAACATGTCAACTCATATCATTTACATTTCACAAACGATAACTAGTGCTAGTGCCCTCAGGCTACTCCCTCCGTTATCTTACTGACTCTGGCCCGCTTAAACCGAGCTTAGTGAATATTAAGCTGTCCTCGGCTACCAGTGGCCAAGCCGCGCCCTATGCGCAAATATAGTGTACGACCCCCTTAGGCAGCTTTTACATGTCCCATGGCATAATACCAACATTGACACGATACAAATATCGAGAGCACTTAGTCCCATCACAAACATACAACCGGGTGCAGTTTTCTTACCTTTCAATTCACTAGCTTTGATCCCTCGACTCCTTGAGCACGATCCCCCTCGAGCCCTAGCGCTCACCTAAACACAATCATAGGCCAAAGTCATCATCAATCCTCAAGTCTAAAACCTAGCCTTGGGCCTAATCCCGAGACCCCGAGAAGTCCTAGTTCCACCAAATAAGGTGGTGGAATCAAACCCCAAACCCTTGGTCAAAAACCCTTGCAAGTAACCCTAAAATCCCCTTCAGAAAGCAGGGTAGCGCTCATGGGAGGGCGCTACAGCGCTACAAACAGAAGAAAAAAATCCCTCAGCACTCATGGCCTAGCGCTACAGCGCCCAAAGGCTAGCGGTGTAGCGCTAGTCAAAGACAGACACCACCCCAGTTCTCCTTCCTGTGATTTCCTCTAACCAACCTCAACCAAAACTCTTCCAAATCTTACCAAAACTCAAATACAACCTTATGACAATACTCCACTCATCCCAAGCACCCCAAATACCTAGAACTCGAGCACATGCATCCCCAAACTCAAAATTCACCATAGCCACTTCTAGACAATGAAACTCAGCAGAAACCAGCTGAACAGCAAAGTTAGAGTTTAGAATTTATACCTTTGATGGGAATTCAACCTCAAGGTGCCTCTAGACTTCCTTGGCTTGCTTCTCCTCAACCCTTGGCTCCAAATTCCCTAGAATTCCCATCAACACAGCTTAGACTACTTAGCTAAAAACCAAAACCAGAGCTAAAGAGACTTACAGAATTTTACCTCAAGTGTTGATGAACTCTTGCTAAACCTGTGCCAATTTCTCAATCCTAGATTAGGATCCTTGATGCTCAGCCTATCCCAGCTCTCCTCTGAGCTTTGCTCCAAAAATCCTCAGAAACTGATGAAAGAAGTATAAACCGACTTTAGAAAACTCTCTCTGTTTTCTCCCTTTCTTTTTCTTCCTTTTTCCTTCTTTCAGACTTCTACACCTCTCTACAATCTCCACTAACATAAAGCCTTGGTAATACTTAACTCTTGTAAGCCAAATGACTATTATGCCCTCCCTATTAAGTCTAAACCCTTTAATCCACTTAAGGGCATTCTAGTCATTTTACCCCAATTCCCGCTAACTCCTCGAGTGTCTCTAATATTTCCCGCTTAACTCCCGATACCTAATTAATCACTAATAACATTCCTCAATGTCAAGATAAACTCCAGTATATTCGCTAAATTCCCATTTATACCCCTAAGCTCACCCCGAGCCGGGTATAAATCCCCGCCATGACTTTTTCGCTATTTTGCTCACCAGGATCGTCTCAAGTCACAGATCACAGATATATCAACATAATAATGTGGTCTCGACAATTATCACATATATCAAAGCAGTTATGCCCATAATGGCCAAAATTACGATTATGCCCTTCTAACCTAATCAGGGCCTATATGCACACTAATACACACAGTCATGCATCTCAAATATTCAAATAGTCATATAACATGCTTTAAATCATAATCATGCATCTTAATCGTTAAAGTCACACATAATTCCCATTATGCCCTCCAGGCACACTAATCAAGGCCCTTAAGCCTTACTTGTGAATTTGGGTCGTTACAATATTCATCCTCATAGTATTCATCATCGCCCCCGTCATCCATGTTGTCGTACTCGGAATTTTAGTCATAGTATTCCACCGCGTCAGGGTGGTCTTGTGGCGGCATGTGACTGGTTTCTCCTCTCTCAGCTGAGACGTGATGGGAGGTAATGTATGGTGCATTCCTTCGAGTGGTCCCCATGACTGTTTTCCAAGCTTCCTTCAAGCTATCAATGAAAGCACCAAAATGTTGACTGCTTTTTTCGCTGTCTACTTAATCTGAAAGATTAAAGGAAAAACAAGGAAAGAAAAGAAGAATTTACGTGGTTTAGGCTGTACAATAACCCTAGTCCACGAGTCTCTGTTATTTAATGAGGTTGAAGCTTGTGGTAACAAGCTTCAATGGTAGTTCTGAGGCAGTGTATATATTGCACTGAGTTACAGAGTTTCTCCTCTAAAACACCGAACCCTTTATAAGGAGATAGTCCATCCCTGTTTATAGAGGTTGTGATCATTAATATTAATCATATCTCATTAATCTTATATTCTCCTTTCTTGGGGTGTTACTGTTAAGATAAACAAAAAGGGTTGTGCTAAAATAAAGACTATGGCCCATGAGGAGTCTACGGGGCCCGTTGCAGAAAGTCACGCACCAACTTTATGGGGAACATATTTGTGACTGTCATGGTGCGGCACAAATTTTCCCATGTCAGGCAGTGTTGTGAGTAATGTCGATTGTCGAGTGTACGAACTCGACAACACTAATTGAGGTTCACCAAAAGTTTTAAGACGATCGCCTGGTGGCCCACAATTACAGTGACTGACATCTGGTGGCTATCCCAACTCCGTGGACTGGAATCATAGACCTGGGGGACGAGTGAGTGAAGAGAGCTCCTCCAGACGTGGCCTCACCTGGAGAGATCCCTGCCCTGACAATGGACCTCGGAGCGTGATCTCACTCGAAGACACCCACAACTTATCTACTGGCCAAGGAGGTGGCATCACGTAGAGGTACCCTCGCCTCGAGGACAAACGTCGGGGCATGGCCTACCGCAGAGACGTCCACGACTTGTCCGAACTAGGTTTCCTGGAGAGGTTGCACTCCGAGCACCTCATGACTTACCTCATCACTAATCACTCTTAATTGCCATGTGTCAGGAGATGAAAATATGGACAACACTATCTATCTATCTATATATATATATATAAAGGAGAGCATCAATGAGATAATTTGGTACTCTAAAATTACTCTAAATCACTCTATCTATTTTCTTATTTTTTTTATTCAACATTTCTAAAAAATATATTTGTATTCTACTTTTCTATTAATTTTATTTTAGTTTCTAAATATCTATTTATATATAATAATGGACACATATAAATATAAAATTCTCTAAATCACTTTATCTAATTTCTTATATTTCCTCATATTTTTATTCAATATTTCTAAAAAAATAAATATTTTTATTCTACTTTTCTATTATATTTTATTTTAGTTTCTAAATATCTTTCTATGTATAATAATAGGCATATATATATATGATGTGACACTCTAAAATTGCTCTAAATCACTCAATATATTTTTCTTATTTTTTTCTCATTTTTTAATTCAATATTTCTAAAAAAAATATATAGATTTTTCTTCTACTTTTCTATTTTATTTTATTTTAGTTTCTAGATATCTGTCTGCATATAATAATAGACACATATAAATATATATGATGTGACATTCTAAAATTGCTCTAAATCACTCTATCTATTTTCTTATTTTTTTCTCATTTTTTATTCAACATTTCTAAATATATATATATATATATTTATTCTACTATTCTATTTTTTTTATTTTAGTTTAATAATAGGCATATATAAATATATATATATATTTACTTTAAAATTAAAGTACAACACAATTATGTAAAAAAAAAAATTATTCTAATCCACTCTATTTTAATCAAATATTATTACCGAAAATTCAATACTAACTCTGTTTGACAAATTTTTTATATTTGTTTTACCATATTAAAATTAAAGGGTCCAAATAAGTAATCGACCAAAATATATGTGGTTCAAATAATTTATCTATATATACATATCTATATCTATATCTATATATTTATATAAATGAGAGCAATTAGGAGATGATGTGACACTCTAAAATCGCTCTATCTATTTTCTTTTTTTTTTCCTCATTTTTTTTATTCAACATTTATAAAAGAAATATTTTTTCTACATTTCTATTTTATTTTATTTTAGTTTCTAAATATCTATATGTACATAATAATAGTCATGTATAAATGTATATAAGATGTGGCACTCTAAAATTGCTCTGAATCACTCTATTTATTTTCTTAGTTTTTCTCATTTCTTTTTTCAACATTTCTAAAAAAAGAATATATTTTTATTCTATTTTTCTATTTTATTTTGGTTTCTAAATATCTATATATATATAATAATAGGAATATATAAATATATATATGTGAAGGGACACTCTAAAATTACTCTAAATAACTCTATCTATTTTCTTTATTCAACATTTCTAAAAATAATATATTTTTATTCTAATTTTCTATTTTTTTCTTTTAGTGTCTAAATATCTATCTATATAGAATCATAGGCATATATAAATTTATATTTAAATTACTTAAAAAAAATAAAATTACAACACAATTATATAAAGGAAAATATATTCAAATCCACTCCATTTTAGTCAACTATTATTTCCAAAAATTCAATAATAACTCTTGGTTCGACAAATTTTTAATAATTTATTTTACCAATTCAAAAGTAAATGGTCCAAATAAAAAATCGACCAAAATCTATGTGATTCAAATAATATATCTATATATATTTATATAAAGAAGAACATCAAGAAGATGATGTGATACTCTAAAATTGCTCTAAATCACTCTATTTTTTTTCATTTTTTTATTCAACATTTCTAAAATATTATATTTTTATTCTACTTTTTTAATTTATTTTATTTTAGTTTCTAAATATTTATCTATATATAATAGTAGGCATATATATATATATTTAAATTTACTTAAAAATAAAAGTACAACACAATTATGTAAAAGAAAATATATTCTAATCCACTCTTTTTAGTCAAAAATTATTTCCGAAAATTCAATACTAATTCTTTGTTTGACAAATTTTTGATAATTTATATAACCATTTTAAAAATAAAGGGTTCAAATAAATAATCAACCTGAATATATGTGGTTCAAATAATTTGTCTATATATACAAATCTACATATTTATATAAAGGAGAGTAACAAAGAGATGATGTGATACTCTAAAATTACTCTAAATTACTCTATCTATTTTCTTATTTTTTTATCATTTTTTATTCAAAATTTATAAAAAATATATTGTTATTCTACATTTCTATTTTATTTTAGTTTCTAAATATCTATCTGTTATACCCAAAAATTGGAGATCAATGACGTGGCAATAGAGGTGACAAATGGCAGTACATGGTCAGTAAAAGACACATTAATAGTCAATAAATACATTGACTCCTCAGAGTTGTGATAGAGTGACCCGGTAGACTGACAAAGAATTTGGACTGCTTGAAAGATGTCATAACCAAGCCAAGTGCACCTTGGTCCGAGGAGAGCTAAGGAGAATGCATCCTAGGAGGCTAAGGAGAATGCATCCTAGGAGGGCTAAGGAGAGTGCATCCTAGGAGGCTAAGGAGAATGCATCCTAGGAGGCTAAGGAGAATGCATCCTAGGAGAGCTAAGGAGAGTGCATCCTAGGAGACCCCAAGGAGAGTGCATCCTAGGAGACCCCAAGGAGAGTGCATCCGAGGAGAACTCAAGAGAGTGGTCCTAGGAGACCCCAAGAGGGTGGTCCTAGGAGACCCCAAGGATTTGGTCCGAGGAGAAACATGGCATGCTAGAGGAGAGTGCCATGTTAGAGGAGAGAAGTGCATGTCCTACCACCATGCATGTCCTACCACCATGCACGTCCGACCAACAAATGTTTGTCCTACCACCATGCACATGTTCGACCAGCACTTGCACGGGTGGTCAGTAGGAGGTGGATCAACTAGCTAGAGGAGACTAAGTCAAGATTCCCAGAAACAACTTCAACAAGATATGCGGGAATCTCTCATTCTTCCCACAAATGGGGGGTTTGTTACATTTTGAATTTTGAATGTTTCTTTGTAATTTAAATGTAATAAATATAATAAAATATCCCGGTTCTAAGGGATACCGTATGTATGACCCTAAGCCTATAAATAGAGGGCTTATGGGATGAGAGAGGGGCTTCTTCTGCTTCTTCATTCTAGAGAGAGAAATTTGGGTCTGAGTATTCTAGAGAGAGAAAGTGCTGGCATTTGAGAGAATTCTTGTATTTTTGCAATCGATACTGAAGAAACTCAGTTGGCTCAGTCCATCTGATCTTGAGTACGGATTTATAAATCGCAACTCTAAGTGGATTAGGCTATTACCGACAATCGGGGCAGAACCACTATAAAATCTCGTGTTATTTACTTTTCTTGTTTGAACTGTCTGTTGTCGTTTACATTCTCTTGAAGGCTTGTCGTTATTGACGTTCTCACGTCGTTGGCTAAAAACGCAGTCAACACTATCTATACATAATGATAGGCATGTATAAATATATATATCATGTGCCACTCTAAAATTGCTCTAAATCATTATATCTATTTTCTTTTATATAAAGGAGAGCAACAAGGAGATGATGTGACACTCTAAAATTACTCTAAATCACTCAAACTATTTTCTTATTTTTTCTCATTTTTTATTCAATATTTATAAAAAAAAAATATTCTACATTTCTTTTTTATTTTATTTTAGTTTCTAAAAATCTATCTATACAAAAAGATATGCATGTATAAATATATATATGATGTGTTGAAATTCCATATTTTATGATTACCAACTTTATATTTAATTAATTAAATGCGAAATAAAAAGTTGCTACTGGAACATATATTTTGTATCTATAGACAAAGATTCTGTAACTACAGAAATTCACTACAGAAGGATAGACAAACCTTGGAAGGGTTACAATAGAATGATGAACAATCACTATAGCTCTTTCTCTCTCAATATCAAGCCAAAAAGCTAATAATCAAAAAGCCCCTTCCTTGAGCTATTTCATGCATATTTATAGGCTCAAGGAGGGTTACACATGCTAACGTGTCCTATGTTTCCTTAATAATCGCGTATCAAGGATAATTATGAAGAAATATTCAAATGCAGTTAATATTAGATTACAACTTAAGAAGGAAATAAATCGGGCTTCACAATCAGCCTGGTCGTATCAAAAAATTAATGCTAGCAATGAGGTGTGCTCCTGGTCGATGGCCGAACAACACCTTTGTCCTTCAATTCTGCCACGTGTCAATCCACATGTAAGAATTCTTTGCCACGTCATCAAAAACCATTTTTGGGTAAACATTTGCCCCCCAAGTTTACTTATTGCGACCAGCAATAAGTAAACTTAGGAAACCGACTCTTCGAATACCCCACGAAATCTATCAGAACCGCCCATGCTTTCTCGAAAAAGGTGACCAATCATGTCTAATCAGGTCCTTTCAATTTCCCAAGAGTGTGTCCGATGGCCATTCCACTTCCCCATACTTAGAAAAAAGTAACTCATGATTGCCTCTTTTAACGTGCCTTGGTCTTCATAAATAACCCTCAAGTTACCATTTTTACCTTTTACTTGCCTTTGCCTTCTTGAAGAACGCTGAAGAAATCGCGCCCCAGAGCCCAGAAATTTTCAAATATCTATACTCGGACGTTCGACAGCTCTCACCTTTGGACTTCAATCTTTATCTGAGTAAGTTTCACAAATTTTCTTGTCCTTTGAGTTGCTATTCGAAACTGCCTTATGTGTGTTTTTATCTCTGAACCCCTTCGTGTTCTTGGCTGAAAATGTATGGGGATTTATTGCATGTTGATAGATGATTGATAGGGTAGTGAAATATTGTTCTATAGGAGTTAGGAGCCAGTTTGGTAGTCGAGATTGTAGATTTAGGGCGTAAAATTGAAGTAAAAATTCAATTTTTAAGCTAGGTGAAAATCTGGGTTTTTCCCACCCCTTCGGAGTCGAAAAAGCTTTTTCCCAAAAAACTTTTTACTTCCGCTTTTCAATCTGTTTTTCAAACTGCTCGTATAGAACTTAGTGTTTTTGTCAGAATGATACTGGTCGTATACGCGAGCAACGTTATTCCAACTTTCAACACAAGCTTTTAAGCTTTACGTCTTATCTCCCCCTTTCTCTGTTTGCAGCTTTCATGCAAGATCCGTGGGGAGGAGAAAGACCCATCGACGACGACTTATTGGCTCAGCTGTTTGAGGACGAGGAGCAACCGTCATCGCTAATACCTGACATTCCCTTTTCTCGTGCCACTTCAAACACTCCATCCATCCTTATCCAAAATATGGCTCGAGCAAAAACTACAGCCCAGAAAAAGAAAACTCCCAATCCTTCAAATCAGCCTGCTCCTCGGGCTGAAATTCCCTCGACCAGTGGTCAAGCAGAAAATATCCCTGACCCCAATATCCAAACTCATGCTCAGCCCCGAAATGCAATTCAACCAGATGTTGAATGGTACGTTGTCTCTGAAAGTCGGTTGATGATCAGGATGATCGCCAACTACATTAAGAAATATGGACTCATGGGGGTGACATTAGTTCGACCCAACCAAGACCAACGGGCGAACTTGCCCGGAGGCACCTTCAGCACCTGGTCGAGATACCATATTGAGGCAGGGGCTACCTTGCCTCTTCATCCATTCTTCCAAGGGGTGGCCAACTACTTTGGGGTCGCCCCTTTCCAAATAACCCCCAATGGGTATAGAATGCTTGCAGCACTCTATATCCTTTACAGTCACAAAAAAATGGCCTGTGCCAACTCCTCATGAGGTTAATTATTTGTTCGACCTCAAATCCAACCCCAACCAAGAAGGTACGGGGTTCTTTCACTTTTGTCACCAGGAAACTGGGCGCACCTTCCTGACCGACACCACTCACATATCGAACGTGGGGAGGTACTACCAGGAGTATTTCCTTATGACCGACATGATCGCGAACAATCTAGCCTTTACTCAAGGAGGTAAATCTTTGTACCACTGGTCATTAATCTTTATGTAGTGTTTGCTCTACACTTTCTTAGACTTTTAATGTCTTTTAGGCCCATGGCTGCGACCAGACCCCACTCCAGACATGGAGTTGAGATCAGCCCTCTTGGGAAGTATGACTGGCATGGAGGAAAGCATCAAACATCTGGTCACAGAGGCTAACCTTAGGCTGGTCGGCCTTTTGGCCCCTCATCAGGACATGAGGGAGTCAACAGCGGGGAGTGCTACTGGCGGAGAAGTTCCCGAGCAGCACCCGGACGTGGAACAAACTCCTTCGAGGAGGGCCACCGGAGTAACAATCAGGGAACCTTCCAGCACCCCGCGGGCTGCTGCTCCCCTTGCCCCAAAGGGAAAAGGGAAAGAGAAAGCCACCGAACCTCTTGAGCCCCTCAACGAATCTTTGGACGAGAATGGTAGTGATCTCTCGCTCTTAGATAGCTTGCCAATTCCCTGTCACTTATTTGACGGGGACGACAATTTTAAGTACGTTCCAAATTTAGATTCATCCTTCTTCATGCCAGAGAGTGAGTGTATGACTAGTAGAGTATATAATATAGCGAACAGTAATAGCTCGGGTATTTCACTTACAATTTTCTTTGTTTCTTTTCCTGACATAACATACTTAATTGTTTATACTATTTCACTGTTCGAATATTTGCTTCTTTTCCAGATATGGACTCTGAGTATGTGTTCGACTTATACAACGCCCCTGAGGCTCCCAAAGCTCCCTCGAGCAAAAAGAAAGCGAGCAAGAGGCATCTTGGGGAAAGTAGTAAGATGCCTCAGGCTAAGAAATCTCGCACTGCAGGCCTCTAGAAGTACGAACCCTCAGCCAATGCAACTCCACCACCTTCTCCCCATGAGCAGCAAACTCCCCTTGCTCTTGCCGAGTCGACACCATCTTCAGCGGCCCCATCTGACTAGACTCAGCAGGCTGGTCCTGCTTCCACAGGGGGCGACATAACAAGTCATGCCTTCAGATCGATCAAGGACAAGGTCACAAAAATTGTGAAGCATGACCGCTGCCGAGAGGCGATGTCTGCGACTGAGACAATGGATGTTGACCAAATCCTAACTCACGTCTTGAATGAATTTTCCAGTGTAAGTTATCTTTTTCTTGTTGAGACAGCTTCCTTTATACTCTACAATCAACCTAATTTTGGCTCTGATCGCAGCCATTTCTAACCCTTACTACCGGTCGGCTACGCTTGGGCGCCGTCATCGAACAGTCCAAATCTTTGGAGCAACGACACGCTGACGAACTTAAAGCTGCCGAAGCAAAATACACTAAACAGCTTGAGGCGGTGCTCGGGGAGAAGAACAAACTGGTTGAGGAGTTGAAGGAGAAGCAAAGTGCTCTGGATAAGGCTATCGAGCAAAGAGCCAACTTCAAGGAGTCTAACCGCGTCAATTATCGCGCGGCTAAAAAGCTCGAGGAGGACTTGACTACGAGTAGACAAGAGACTACAACCTTGGAGGGCCGGATCGAGGAGCTTGAGAAAGCCACTGACAACAAATTGGAAAGGTACAAGAACGCCACGAGCAAGTGTTTTTATGACTTCTGGAAACACAACCAGGGGTCAGACTTCAGCTACCTTCCCAAATGCGCGAGGCAAGCCGAGATAGCTCGCTGCGTAGCTCGACTGGCAAAAGAGGAGAGGGCAAGGGTACCTGCCTCGCCCGAAATCTCCTTGGCGACTGGCATGGACGGGGCGGACAATGATGCTACAGATGTGGTCGACCAAGACACCCCTCAAGATCCTCTAACTTCTTAGTCTTTTCCCTTTTTTATCCTGGAATCTTTTAATTACACGACTTACTGGTCGTGATGTAAAGACTAGTTTTTTATTGCTGCATGGGCAGCTATTTTCCTTTTAATCAGACAATTACATTCAAGCAGTACTGCTCGCGGTGTAAAGTAATTTTTTTTTATATTATCACATTTTTATTTTATTATAATATCTGTTCGCATGACCGAAGTTAGCATAACAATTTGGATTGATTTAACAAAATACAAAATTTTGAAAAATACTCTAAGTACCCTAGCATGCTTTCACTTATTTTGCTCATGTGTTTACATACCTTTTAATGATATGGTTTGTGTTATCCCAAAATTTGAAAATGATGATGTGGCAATAGAATTGACAAGTGGCATGGAATAGTTGGGTGATCTGGCTTAGCAGTAGCCCAATACATCAGTGAAGAGTTTAGACTGCTTCAGAGATGTCATGACCAAGCCAAGTGCACCCGAGGAGAGTACTTGGGCTAGGGTGTGCCTGGTCGGACTTTGGTCCGAGGAGCACTCCGAAGAGATGTGGTCGGACCTTGGTCTGAGGAGTAGCCCCAAGAGGTCCGGTCGGACCTTGATCCGAGGAGAGCCAAGGAGGGTGTGGTCGGACTTTGGTCCGAGGAGCCCCAAGAAGTGTGATCGGACCTTGGTCCAAGGAGAGCCCAAGGATGTGGTCCGAGGAGCCCCAAGTTGTGTGATCGGACCATGGTCCGAGGAGAGCCCCAAGTGGTGTGATCGGACCTTATTCCGAGGAGAGCCAAGAGGTGTGTTCGGACCTTGGTCCGAGGAGACTCTAAGGGGTATGGTCCGTATGCATGTGTCCAGCATGCAGCATGCATGTGTTTGACCAGAAGACGATATTCATCAATCAAATGGACCAGACTACGTCAAATTCCCAGAAACGGCTTCAACGAGAATCGGTCTGGGCACGCACGGGAATCTCTCATTCTTCGCTCAAATTGAGGATTCTTCGCTCAAATTGAGGATTCTGTTGTATTTTGAATATTTTGTGTAATTTAAATATAATATGAGTAATAAAATATCACGATCCTAGTGGGATATCAGTTTCCGATCCCAAGCCTATAAATAGAGGGTTAGTGGGATCAGAAAAAGGACATTTGGGCAATTTTGAATTTTGGGTCTGAGTTTTCTAGAGAGAGAAGGTGCGTTTTCTTGAGAGAGAACTCTTTTGTATTCTGAGAATTTACACTGAAGAAACTCAGTTGACACTGGTTCATCTGATCTTGAGTGTAGATAAAGTAATCAAATCTCTAGGTGGATTAGGCTATTACTGACTGATCGGGGCTGAACCACTATAAAAATCTTGTGTGTTATTTACTTTTCTTGATTAAACTGTCTGTGTCGTTTGAATTCTCTTGAAGGTTTGTCATTTTTGACGTTCTCACATTGTTGGCTAAAAACACAGTCAACAGTTTGCTTACTTGTACCTTATATGCCCCCGAAGTGATCGAGGAGCTTTAGGTCCTTGGTCACTTGCCTTGACCAAAACCTGTCTGAACAGTGCTGCTCGGAGCAAAATAATTGAAATTTTAGTACAGCAAAACAACACACATAATGAGCAAATACTTGTAATAAACACAATAATTGGCAAGAAATGACTGGCTGCGCATAGTCTCTTATATTTCTCGTAATAAATGGATGAAACATGTCTGTACGAGTGATCAATAAGATCTTCCACTTATAAGCGATCGGTCACATAAAATGATCAACCCTTTTTCAAAGCTTGTAAAAAGTAAAATTAATACAAGCCAATTCTTTAAGAAGAATTGTTTATTGGTAATACCTGCACAGGTGTTCTCCATTCCAATAGCGAGGAACGCGATCTCTGTTTAAGCGAGCAAGTTTATAGGTGCCTGGGTGAAGGACTTCTTCAATCTGGTATGGCCCTTCCAAATTAGGTCCGAGTACTCCAGCAGCTTGGTTGCGAGTGTTTAGAAAAACTCTTTGGAGTACAAGATCTCCAATGCTGAACTTTATCTCTCGCACTTTAGAGTTGAAATACCGGGCGACTTTTTGCTAGTACACAGCTACTCGGAGTTGGGCTTGTTCACGTTTCTCATCGATTGAGTCCAGGGATTCCATCAATAGCTGTCTTTTTGAATCTTGATCGTATGTTATTCTGCGATGTGAAGGCGGATCTAACTCAATAGGCAAGATAGCTTAATATCCATAAGCCAAAGAGAATGGAGTATGACTCGTTGCTGTTCGGTGGGAAGTTCTGTACGACCAAAGTACTTCAGGAAATTGTTCTGGCCACGCCCCCTTAGCTTCTTCTAGTCTTTTCTTCAGTGTATCCTTCAACATTTTGTTGACTACTTCAACTTGTCCATTTTATTGGGGATGAGCGACTGAAGATAAGCTCTTAATAATACCATGCCGCTCGTAGAAGTCCGTGAATAAATCACTGTCAAACTGGGTGCCGTTATCCGAGACGATCTTCCTTGGTAATCCATAGCGACAAATGATGTTCTTGATCATGAAATCCAGCACTTTCTTTGTCTTTATGGTTGCAAGCGGTTCAGCCTCGGCCCACTTGGTGAAATAGTCGACGGCAACCACAACATATTTGACACTGCCTTTTCCCGTGGGCAAAGATCCAATTAGGTCGATACCCCAAATTGCAAACGGCCATGGGATTTGCATCTATTTAAGCTCATTAGGGGCTGCCCATGGGATTTTGGAGAATCTCTGACATTTGTCACACTTTCGTACAAACTCCATTGAATCTTCATTCATTGTGGGCCAGAAATATCCTTGCCTCAGGATCTTTTTGACAAACTCTGCCCCCCAGCGTGGTCTCCACAAAAACGTTCGTGCACCTCTTTCATCAATTCTTTGGCTTTCTCCTTTGTAATACATCTGAGGAGTGGCATTGAGTATCCCCTTCAGTACAAAATTCCATCGACCAAGATATACCTAGCAGCTTGTCGCTAAAGGGTCCTGGCTTTGTTTCTGTCTGTTGGTAACACACCTTGCGTCATATACTCTACATATGGTGCCATCCACGTATCTGCCATCTGGATTACCAGAGTGGTCTCCTCTGCTTGGATGCTTGGTGCAGATAGTCGTTCGACTGGCACTATGTTCGGAGTATCAGCATCCTTCGCACTTGCCAATTTTGCCAAAGCGTCCGCGTTGGAATTCTGATGGTGAGGTACTTGCTGGAGACTGTACTTATCAAACTGAGCCAATAGATCCTTTTTTTTGTTAAGATAGGCAACCATCTTTAAACCTCACGCCTGGTATTCTCCCAGGACCTGATTCACCACCAGCTGAGAATCACTATAGATGTCAAGCACTTTTATATTCATGTCCCTGGCTAACCACAATCCAGCGAGTAGTGCTTCATACTTGGCCTCATTATTAGAAGCAGTGAAGTCAAATCTGATTGCGCAGTGAAATTGATGTCCCTCCGGCGTCATCAATACCACTCCTGCCCCAGCGTGGCACTCGTTAGAAGAACCGTCTGTAAATAATTTCCATGTGGGGACTTGGGTTTGACGTTCAGGCTCCTTAAGCTCTTCCATATGCTCACTATTCATAAGTTCAGTGAATTATGCAATGAAGTCAGCCAGGGCTTGTCCTTTTATTGTTGCTCGCAGTAAGTAAGATATGTCGAACTGCCCGAGTTTGACTGCCCATTTTAGCAATCTACCTACAGCCTCTGGTTTTTGCAGGACTTGTCGAAGAGGCTGGTCGGTCAAGACCGTAATTGGATGAGCATGGAAGTAAGGCCGTAGTTTTCTGGAGGCCAAAACTAGGCAATAGGCTAACTTTTCGATGGGCGGGTACCGCTGTTCTGCTCCAATCAGCCTTTTGCTTACATAGTAAACAGCCTTCTGCACACCTTCTTCTTCCCTTACTAGAACGGCACTAGCAGCGTATTCCGTGATTGCCAGGTAGATGAATAAAGTTCCGTTATCGACCGGCTTTGACAGGATGGGTGGTTCTGCCATATGTGTTTTTAGTGCTTGGAAAGCCTGTTCGCACTCCTCCATCCATTCAAACTTTTATTGCCCCTGAGTAGATTAAAGAATGGGACACACTTATTTGTTGACTTTGAAATGAATCTACTTAGAGCGACAATTCTTCCGGTTAAGCTTTGAACATCTTTAATCTTTATTGGCGATTTCATGTCGATTAAGGCTTTTATTTTCTCGATTGGCTTCAATTCCCCTCGAGTTAACTATAAATCCCAAGAACTTCCCTGATCCTACTCTGAAGGAACATTTAAGGGGATTTAAATTCATCTGATATTTGTTCAAGACGTTGAAGCACTCCTACAAATCCCTTACATGCCCTTCTCCTTTCTTTGACTTGACCAGCATGTCGTCAACGTAGACCTCCATGTTTGTGCCGATCAATTCCTTAAACATGTGGTTGACGAGTCGCTGGTAAGTTGCACCAGCGTTTTTCAAACTGAAAGGCATCACTTTGTAACAGTAGAGCCCTGTATCAGTCCGAAAGCTAGTGTGATCTTCATCAGGGGGATGCATACTAATTTGGTTATACCCAGAGTATGCATCCATGAATGAGAGGATCTCATGTCCTGCAGTGGCATCAACCAGCTGGTCAATCCTTGGGAGTGGGAAACAATCTTTGGGGCAGGCTTTATTTAGGTCTGTAAAATCCATGAATGTGCGCCACTTGCCATTCGGCTTGGGCACTAGTACGGGATTAGAGACCCACGATGGATAAAACGCCACCTTGATGAACCCATTCTCCTTCAACTTCTCGACTTCTTCTTTTAAGGCCCTTGATCTATCTTTGTCGAGCAACCTTATTTTTTGTTGCACTGGTGGAAAAATCTTGTCGATGTTTAGGACATGGCTGATGACTGCAGGATCTATTCCGACCATGTCTTTGTGCGACCAGGCAAAGACCTCTTGGTTCCTCCTTAAAAACTCCACCAGTGCTTGTTTTGTTGTTGTCTCTAAGTTTTTACTGACTTTCACAACTCTGGTAAGATTTTCTTCATTGAGTTGGACCTCTTTAAGGTCCTCGATCGGTCCTACTTCTTCTTCAAAATCCCCAAAGCGAGGATCCAAATCCTTATCCTCACTTTGGGCAACGCCCTATTTGGTGACATTATCACCTGAGTGGGCCTGAACATTAATCGCCATTTGCCACTCCTTTTCAGTAGTGTCTCTCGATACACCCTTCTTCTCCTTGGTGATCGAGGCGTTGTAGCACTCTCTCGCTTCCCTCTGGTTTCCCAATACGCAACCTATCCCTACGTCTGTTGGGAATTTCATGGCGAGGTGCCATATCGAGGTGACAGCTCGCAGGTCGACTAAAATCAGTCTCCCAATTACAGCATTGTATGCTGAAGGACAATCAACTACTATAAAAGTAGTGAGTAATTTCCTATTAGCAGGTGCGGTGCTTGCTGTAATTGGGAGTCTAATTGACCCTGTTGGGGCGAGCCCTTCTCCGAAAAAACCATAAATGGTTTAGTTGCATGGCTCCAGGTCCTTTACAGACAACTTCATTCTTTCCAGGGAAGACTTGTATAGGATATTGACCAAACTTCCTGTATCGACCAATACCCTCTTCACCATCATGTTTGCAATCTGCACGTCCACAACCAGCGAATCGGAGTGTGGGAATTACACGTGCTGGGCGTCGTCGTCGGAGAAGGTTATCAGTTCCTCGTCTGTTCGAGCCTTTTTTGGTGATTGATCTCGACACTCATCATCTCGATGTCCTGGTCGTGGAGCAGGATTCGAGCATATCGTTCCCTTGCCTTCCCACTATCTCCTGCAAGATGCGGGCCTCCGCAGATGGTGAGTAGAGTGCCTACCACAGGAGCTGGCTGTAAAGGTGGCGAGCTTTGGTGTGCAGGCGCCTGCTCGTTGCCACCTTGAGCCTCTCGTTGAGAACCTCCTGCGGCTCGCACATATCT
Source organism: Humulus lupulus (assembly GCF_963169125.1). NCBI lineage: Eukaryota > Viridiplantae > Streptophyta > Magnoliopsida > Rosales > Cannabaceae > Humulus > Humulus lupulus. The sequence continues at coordinate 142,919,949 of NC_084802.1, read as the reverse complement.
TCTTAAATGTCCCTGCCTTATCAGGAACTCAATCTCGTCCTTCAGCTGGTTACACTCATTTGTGTCGTGCCGGTGGTCGTTGTGAAAATGATAGAACTTTGTTGTTTCTCTCTTGGAGATATCTTTCTTTATGGGTGCAGGTCGTTTGTAGGGCATGTTTGAGCTGGTCGCCTGATAGACCTCAGCTCGGCTTTCGACATGGGCAGTGTAGTTGGTGAATCTCGGTTCATACCGACTGCTTTTTGGGTGCTTACTCTCGGAGGTCATGGGTTCATTGTTCGCCCGCTTTCCACCATTTCTACCATTTCTATTCCCGTTGCCTTTGCCGTTGCCATCGGGTTTTTCTGACCCATTGTGTAACGCCCTACTACCTTAGAGCCGTTACTAAGTGAGTTTAAAACAAAAATTGTGCATTTAATTGACTCAAAGTGGTTTCTAAAACCAAAAGTGTGATTAAACCAGAGTTTAAGGCTGTATTCTTTTAAAATGGTCAACTTCATTGAAAACGTTAAATATAAAACATCTGGGATCCCAAAATAAGGTTTACAAAATGTTTACAACTCAAAAATAGATTTACACCAGGCTAACTATCAAAAGAATGGTTAAATACAGCCATATACAAAATGCCCCCAACCAAAGCAGTCGGGCAGGCCGAACATGTACGCGCCGCCCCCACGCTCTCCATACTCATGGCCGGTTGACTGACTCCTTGCTTTTACCTGCCACACGGAGCACCCGTGAGCCGAAGCCCAGCAAGAAAACCCAAATAACACATAACATATGCATATCATATAGCTGACATAATTCACTGATAAATAGGAAAAACCATCATAATAAACAAGTACGGCCATGCCGCCCCAGAGGCCTTACCAAGCCTGGGGTTTCGGTTCTCACCGCGAGGATAACTCATGTATCCCTTGGGTCCCACCCTAGTTATGAGCATCCCATGTGCTGAGTGATACTTTCGGCCCCACAGCCGTACCCGGCCTATGCCGCTCTCGGCCCATGCCGTTCATTACATTATAATCACACACATAGCACATTCAAAACAATCATTCACACACGTCATGATTCATTTAAGATTAAACATTTGCACATAAAACAATCTCGGGCCATGCCCTGAAATCACACAGTGGGGGCCATGCCCTATTCTCGGGTGTTACAGTTTTCTTACCTGTATTCCGTGCTTTCCGATGCACCACGGTCACGAGCACGGTCCTCTAGCACGAGCCTCTCCGAAATCCTAGTCACAACACACATAAAACACTTTTAATACTAACCAAACCCAAAACCACTTCCCGGGACCAATCCCGCACTCTCAGGACTCCCAAAATCCTAAAATAAGTCATTGGAAACATCCCCCGAACCCCTGGAGAAAAAGCTCAAAAATGGAATTTTGGTGCCCTGAAAATGGCCTAGCGCCGCGGCTCAGCCCTACAGGGCCGCGGCGCTAAAGCAAGTCAGAGAGCCCCTCACCTGGAACCAGCCTCGCGCCGCGGCGCCCAAGAACAGGGCCGCAGCGCGCCCTTACGAACCCGAAAATCTGGGTTTTTCTCCTTCATATCCTTCATCCAAAATACCTCCAAACCAACCCCAAACACATATCTCAACCCCAAACTCAATTCCACACTTCATATGAACAATCTAATAACCTATAGACACTTAGAAACAAGATCAAAACCTCAACACACCCAAGATCCAAACCTTTGATCTTCAAATTCAGCAACTCAAACAAAACCCATGAAAATCCTAACTCAAGCATTACATTCCTCAAATCAGCACAGAAAACAAACTTAAATAAGCATAAGATCCTTACCTCAAGAGTAGAATCCACCCTAAAAGTTCCTTGATCCCCTCCTAAGCTTCCCACTTCAGCCCCCTTCAACACCTCTTCTTCTTTCTTCTTCTTGCCCTAGCCTTTCTCTCCTCTTCTTTTCCTTCTCTTCTAATTTTATCAAAGCCACAAGTGAACCCAAATGCCCCAAACCGTATACCCCATATACCCAGCTGAAACTTGCCTATTTTCCTTGCCAAAAGACCAAATTACCCCTTCTTACTAATCCTTCTAAGCTAAACCTTCAAGGGTACTTGAGTCTTTACACTTTCATTTCAATTCTACCACTTCCTATCTTAAAACTTGTTACTCACAGCAGTTACAAATGGTTACCAAAATACCAATAACTAATCACTCATTCTCAACTCAACTTATAAGATTCCCGAAGTACCCCTAGGCTCCTCCCGAGCCAGGTACAACATCCCGTTGTGACTTTTAGACTAACTGGCTCACTAGGACCGTCTCGATGCGTGCATCCTGATAAAAACATCACACTCACATGGCACAATTCACATAGTACAATTATCACAGATATGCCCTAACATGGCCAGATTACAATCATGCTCATTCTAAGACAATCAGGTCTACATGCATACTAATTCACATAGTCATGCATCTCAATTAATCAACTAATCACATAACGTGCAATAAATCGTAATCATGCATTAAGCTCCTTAAAGTCACACACAAAATCCCATCATGCCCTCCAGGGATACTGTTCCAGGCCCTTAAGCCTTAACACTGAATTTGGGTCGTTACACATTGGCAGCTTTGGCGGGATCTTCCTTGGGTCCCTTGTCTTTTGTTGGCGATTTCCCTTCGTTGGAAATCACGTCTTCGAGCTTGATGTATCGATCAGCTCGATTTAAGAACTCTTGGGTGCTCCTTACCCCATTCTTTCTGAGGCTGCTCCAGAGGAGTGAATGGCGTCTAACCCCAGTAGTTAGTGCCATCATCTTACCTTCATCGCCCGCAGTCTTGGCTCCAGCTGCAGCTCGCATGAAGTGCTAAACATACTCCTTCAAGGGCTCTCCCTCTTTCTGGCATTTTTCGACCAGCTGGTTGGCCTCAGTGAGTGCACGCGACCCGCATAGAACTGTCTGTAAAACTCCTTTACGAACATTTCCCATGATACTATACTAGCAGGAGGGAACTTAAATAACCACTCCTGGGTGGTGTTAGATAGCGTTGCGGGGAAGATGCGGCAGTGGGCATCTTCTGACTCCTTTTATATATCCATTTGTATCTCAAACTTTTTAACGTGAGATACCGGGTCTCCATACCCATCAAAATTTGGCAGTGTTGGCATCTTGAATTTACTGGGGGTTTTAGCCACAGCAATCCTCTGTACGAAAGGGGTGCCTCTCCTCCAATTGTACTCAATGTGGGATGTTCGCCCCCCAACCAGCTGCTGCACCACCTGGTTCAGGGCATCGATCTGGGCCTGAACAGCTTCTGGGATTGTTGGGGCCACTAGTGCCGGGGGAACGTACTCATCGTGCCTTTCCCGGCGGTCGTTAAGTACATCCCTTAAATCATCGTCTCTTTGTCGCTGCTCGCTGGCTCTTAGCCGACTAAAGACGTTCTGCTGCCTGGGCTGCTCCCCAGCGTTATGGCCCGCTGGTCGGTCCTCTCTAGGTGGTGGGCTTCTGCCTCCACCTCTTTCTTCGTTCCTCCGACCAGCATTTCTTCTACCAGAATCGACTTCAGTGTAGTCGTGGCCATCTCTGAATCGTGGCTGACTATGGTGTGACCAGCTATTCACTTTGTTGCCTCCTTGGGCTGGCATTTCCTGAGCCTTAGGGGGAGGCCTACGCTGTTCGGTGGGTCCCCGTGCATTGTTATGTCGTGGGGTGCCCTTGACCGCAGAGCCTGTCTCGGAGTTCCTCCTGTTGGCAGAAGGACGCTACCCCCTACTTGGTAGATTCAGTTCTTCACCCCCTGGGCGTCTAGGGCTGCGGGGCGGTTACCAGGCCATATTATGCCTCGAGTGCTGGGGATTGCCTCAACCAGCCTGAGATGGAGGCTACTGCTCAGGATCCCTAGGTGGGACATCATCCTGAGCCACAGGCAGCTGCTCCGGCCTTTGAGGGCTTACTGGCAAGAGCGGAGGACTAGGATTGGGACCCCTTTGAGGTGGCCTGTTTGTTGGCTGGTCTGGCTGGGAGGCTAGCGCAGCCTAATTCCTAGCCAGCTGGATGGCTGCTTCAAGGGCGGCCATGGCATCCCTCTGTCGATGATCCATCTTAGCCTGCCGCTCGCTCAGCTCCTGATGCTGGCATTCTATTTCTCTTTGCTGCGATGCCATTATCTCTGCAACATTCTCTTGATTGGCCCTCAGATTGGCCAACTCATCCTACAACACCCCCAGTGTTGCCTTCAAGGTTTTAGAATCTAACTCCTCCTCATCAAACTCCAAATGTGGTTCGCCCTCAGCCACATTTGGGGGAGGAGGCTGGGATGATGCAACGCCAGCGGCCTATCCGATATTCTTGGATGTTTTTGCCATTAGATTCTTTCACAAGCTCTCTTTTGAAAGCACCAGAATGTTGGCCCTCGAATTAGCCAACGACACAGAGTCAAATATACGACAAAATAGGGAACGACGCTTGAGAAGATAATCTAATGGAAAGGGAAAAAACATCAAGGAATTATAGTGGTTCGGCCCCAAAGATTGGTAACAACCTACGTCCACTTAGTGTATTGTTATTATTGAACTTCAAAGCCGTGATAAAAAAACTAGGGTTCTTTGAGTTTCACAAACCTTGGAAGGGTTACAATAGAATGATGAACAATCACTATAGCTCTTTCTCTCTCAATATCAAGCCAAAAAGCTAATAATAAAAAAGTCTCTTCCTTGAGCTACTTCATGCATATTTATAGGCTCAAGGAGGATTACACATGCTATTGAAGGGGATGCAAACTTGAGTTTAAGGTGAGGTTTCAACTTGAATTTTTCTAGTTTTGCTCTATTTTTAAGTTAGTTTTTGAGCTAGAACTTTTGATTATAGAAGTGGTTATTTGAGGTAATTTTAATTGGTTTAAAGCTTGGGTTTCGGAGTTAAACTAGTGGATATGATGTGTTGATGGTTGGTTTTGATTTTGGGTTGGTTCAATGGAGGTTTGATTGAGGTTCTTGGCTGGTTTTAATGGAGAAATTGGCAAGGGGGCTCTATTCTTGGGGTCAAGTCGTGACTTGGCCAGGCAAGTCGCGACCCGCCCTAGTGCCTAGGCTAAGCATGCTCTCTGACTTGGGGCGCGCCACGACTTGCCCCTTCCTTTTGTGCAGGGAGGAGTTTCCAAGGGTTTTGGCTTGGGGTTCGATATCTAAGGCTCGGGATCGAATCTACTAATTTTTTTAGTATGGTTCGAGGTCCCGTGAGCGAGGTTTTACACCATGATCTTTTATTGAGTTATTTTATTAATGGAATTCCATATTTGGTTATGACTAGGTGACTGCTAAGGGACCAAAGGATTGATCATTTTCAAGGGTCGTTCTTTTATTATTTCACGCTCGAACCAGAGGTAAGAAAACTGCACCAAATATGTGACATTCATGGTTAATGATGAGGCATATTGAGTGCTCTATATGTGGACATTGATTGCATATTAAATGCTTAGTAGTCTTGCTTATCTGTGAATGGTACTAACTTATTAGTCAGAAATGGAAATGGTTTCAGTATTGATTGTGAAGCTGTGACTTATTAGTCAAGTTCGACAGTAGTACTAAGCACTTGTCGTATGGTATTGACTTATGAGTCAAGACGGTATTAGCGTGTGTAACGCAAGCCGAAAATATTAGATCTAATCAACATAAGCATTATCATAATAAGCATGAAATGATTGACCGACCTTAAGTTCGATGAAAACGAAAGCGCTTGTCTAGTCTAAAGGCTAGTTACTTAGAGCCAAAACCAAAAGGCTATGGTGACCGACATGTCACATGGCTTAGGGAGCGGATCCCCAGAGATGGGCTTATTAGCCATCCATTTAAGGAGAAAAACCCTAGAGATGGACTTATTAGTCATCTATATAGGGAACAGATCCTTAAAGGTTGACTTAATAGTCACCTGCACAATGTGTGACTCAATAGTCACTTATCTGATTGGGTTGCAAGCCCAGAATGATTACCATAATCATTTGTTGATCTTCACTTATCTGATTTAAGCTACAAGCCCAGTATGATTATTATAATCATCAATTGATATTGTATACATGCAGTAATAAGTTTTCTTGTTGAGCCTTGGCTCACGGGTGCTATGTGGTGTAGGTAAAGGGAAAGAAAAGCTCACCCAGCCTTGAGTGGAGAGATTAGGTGGTGATGTGTACATATGCGGCCGCTTGACCACCACGGCCAAGGTGTTTCTCAGGGGATCTAGGGGTTAACACTATTTTTGCCGCTTAGGTCGGCGGGTTATAATTTTTACACTATAATGACCATTTTGGATTGTAAATAACTTGTAAACGCTTTTATGGGCCCATGTATAGTTTAATGTTTTAAATAAAATATATCCATTCCTTTTAATAGAATTTTTCACCATGGCCTATTAATAACGACTAGATGCACATTTATAACCTAATGACTCGTTTAGCGAGTTAAGCATTGTTTAAGGTTCACAATAACGGTCTTGGAGTAAACAGGGCATTACAATATGCCCTGCTGTTTACAGAATATCCAATAAAAACACCAACATCACTCTTAGCATCAAACTTTCCAGTGTTTTCATGATCTCTTAGAATATAGCAAGCACAACCAAACACATGAAAATGACTTACATTGGGTTTCTTACCTTTCCAGATCTTATATGAGGTCTTACATGTATATGGACGAAGAAATACTTTGTTTATGGTATAACAAGTTGTGTTGATAGCTTTCGCCCATAATCGCTTGGAAAGTTTTTTGTTATTTAACATCACCCTAACCATCTCCTGCAAGGTGTGATTATTTCTTTCCACAACTCCATTTTGCTGAGGAGTTTAAGGAGCAGAGAATTCATGAGAAATACTTGTAGACTTACGAAACTCATCATAAAGATCATTTTCAAATTCTTTCCCATGATCACTCCAAATTCAAACTATTTTGCCAATATTGCAGTCTTTTTCAACTTTTAGTCTCAAACAAAGAGACTTAAAAGCATCAAAAGTGTCAGATTTATCTCTAAAAAAATCAACCCATGTGAAACGAGAGAAATCATCAACACAGACAAAAATATATCTCTTACCATTCAAACTTTCAACCTGAATTGGACCCATCATATCCATGTGGAGTAATTCAAGAACCTTGGGGGCATTAACATCAGAAATACCTTTGTGGGTAACTTTCAATTGCTTACCAAGCTGGCAAGGTTCACATTTTCTCACTGATTCTTTACCTAATTTAGGCAACCCTCGAACAATCCCTGCTTTTGATAACTTTTTCAAATTTTTGTAGTTTATGTGCCCAAGTTTTTCATGCCATAGATCAGTGGCGTTATCTATGGTTGAGTGACATGTATACCCCTGATCACCGATTTGACTAACACTAAGTAAATTAGCTTTTAGTCCTTCAACTAACATCACATTTTTAAGCTTTGGTAAGCCTTCAAAATTCAGTATTCCCATCCCAATAACATTTCCAGCTAATCCATTTCCAAAAGTCACTCCACCACATTGTATAGATCGAATATTGGCAAGAAATTCTCTGTTACCCGTCATGTGTCTAGAACATCCACTATCAAAATACCACATTTGAGAAGCATCAGTTTTAAAGCAAGAAAAACCAACAAGACATTTTTCTTTCTTTATCCATATTTGTGTTTGGTGAAAAATGTTTATTTTGCTTTTTATTAGTTTTTCCAAAATAATTGGACCTGAACATATTGTGCAAAGTAAAGCATTTAGGTCGAATGAGACCTCTTACACCACAAAAATGATAAATGGGAACAAAATTTCTGGATTGTTCATGAAATATGTCATCCTTACCTGATCGCTTCTCCTTTGTAGGTACAAAAGACCCACTTGCAATATCAGATACCTGCAATGTTAGATCAAAACACCCAGTATCAATTTTCTCAGATTTAACAAATTGTGTGTCTATTTTGATTTGACATTCAACAAACCCCAACCTAGCATGACTTCTTTGCCTTGTGTTATGAGTTTCATCAAAAATAGGCGAACCTGGATTTAACATATTAACATTTCTTTTCAAATTTTCAAGTTCTTTTGTTAAATAGTTAATTTCACTCCTTTTATAGCTCAATTTAGATTCATAACTTATGTTTTTTATCTCAAGTTTCTTGATGTTATGAAACAAACTTTTATTAATTTTTGTCAAAGAACGATTTTCAGCATAAACTTGTACCCACTTACCATACATTACCTTGTAAGATTCAGCCAATGAATCCTCTCATCAGAATCTAAGACTACACCATCAATATTGCTTTCAGTGATAGTATTGCTCAAACACACAAGTTTTTCCTGAAAATCTCTAGACAAAATAGAGGTTAAAGCAACATTTCCATCATCATCTTCACTGTTTTTGGTCTCATCATCACTTCAAGTGACTTTAAGCCCCTTTTTGTTCATTTTCAAAGTATTGGCACATTCTAATTAAATATGACCAAAACCTTCACATTCTCTGTATTGGATACTCTTTTTGTTAGTAAAACCAAAAGGTTTAGAAGATGTGTTACCTTTAGGGAATTTTGATAGATTCTTTTTGTTGCTAACCTTTTTCATGAATTTTTGGAAATTCCTTGTTAACAAGGCCATTTCTTCATCCTCCTCATTATCAGAAAAAAAAATTCAGAAGCTTTAAAAGCAATACCTTTATTTTTCTCACCTGAGGATTTCGGCTTGTCTTTTTGCTTGATCTGTTGGTTTAGTTCAAACTTTCTCAAAGAGCCCATTAGCTCTTCAACTTTAAATTTTCTGAAGTCCTTTGCTTCTTCCATTGCTAGAAGTTTTGTGTCAAATCTATCTAGAAGTACACGAACTATTTTTCGGACTAAATTACCAAGTTTCTCACCCAATGTAAAATACTCGTTAGCAATGTCAAACAATTTTTCATAAAACTCATATAAAGTTTCAGATTCTAACATTCTGAATTCACCAAATTTAGTTTGTAACATGGTAAAGCATGATCTTTTGACATCAGCAGTTCCTTCAAATTGAGTTTGAAGGATTTGCCAAGCTCACAAGAAGAAATCAATTTTATAAATCATTCACCAACTCCATTAAAGATCACATGCAAAGCCTTATTATTGTAACCAGGCAATTTTTTATCTTCAGTAGATCATTCGAGTTCAGACTTTACCTTAGTATTACTTTCTTTGTCTTTATCAGTTGGTGGAGTCCATCCAGATAGTATAGATCTCCAAGTCATTTCATCTTGTGATTTGATAAACGCCCTCATTCTGACTTTCCAATAAGGATAGTTAGTATCATTCAGTAGAGGAGGTCAGGTTATGGAACTTCCTTCTACAAAGAAAGACATCTTACAAAATAAATTAAACGGAATAAAAATAACCACAAGATCTCACTAAGAGTTTAGTGAACTGCTATGATACCAATTGAAATTCTGTATTTTATATTTAATTAAATGTGAAATAAAATGTTGGTACTCGAACATATATTTTGTAGCTACAGACAGAGATTTTGTAACTACAGAAATTCACTACAGCTCACTAGACAGACTTTACTGGGTCTGAACGCACACAGCTCACTAGAAAATGTTTCCTTAAATAATCAATCAATTACATTAACTAATCCGTGATCTAAGAAAATAGACAGACTATCTATAGATACAGATCAGTTCGTATCTGAGCTGTCATTGCAAGATCCTATCTTTGGTTTTAATGAGGATCAATCCGATCCTATCTGTTGAAATCTGGTCATAAGAATCTGGTTGTCAAATAAAATCAACCAGATATAAAATAAATTAACATTTATTATTTTATTCATATGTTAAAAGCTAAGTATATTATCAAACCTTATATAAATAGAATAGATTGATATAATCAGCTTTTCATATAATCATAACATAAATGTGAATAGAATAAAAATCAAATAATCTTCAATTGAATGTCGAGATTACCAGAAATGAATCAAAAAATATTTTGTCAAATATAATTTACCAAAAATGGAATTTACATATGCCACTCTAAAATTGCTCTAAATCACTCTATCTATTTTCTTATTTTTTTTCTCATTTTTTTATTCAATATTTCTAAAAAATATATATTTTTATTCTACTTTTCTATTTTTTTTTATTTTAGTTTCGAAATATCTATTTATATATAATATTAGGCATACATAAATATATATTTAAGTTTACATAAACATAAAAGTACAATACAAGAAAATATATTTTGATCCATTCTATTTTAGTCAAATATTATTTTAAAAAATTCAATACTAACTCTTTGTTCGACAAATTTTTAATAATTTATTTTATTATTTTAAAAATAAAAGGTCCAAATAATTAACCGACCAAAATATATGTGGTTCAAATAATATATATATATACCTATTTGTATCATTTTGACAAAACATGAGGTCCAAAAACTAATTTTTTAAAATAAAGAGTCTAAACAGGTAATTGAATACATAAAACACGAGGTCCAGAATTTAAATATTTAAAATAAAGGGTTTAAACATGTAATCAAATACATATGGTTCAAATAATCTGTCTATATATACCAATTTTTAATGTTTTGACAAACATGAGGTCTAAAAGTTAATTTTTTAGAATAAAGGGTCCAAACGGATGATCGGCTAAAATAGAAGGTTCAAAATGGTGTGAACCCTTACACAAAATATATATTATATATAATTTATTTTTAAAAAGAATTTTTAAGCTTTTAAATACATACATGGTCTATATGTTAATTTTTATAAATAAAATGTTAAAACGAATAATTGGTTGAAATAGAGTGTTCAAATAATTGATCTATCTGTTCTTATTTTTAACATTTTGACAAAATACGATGTCTAAAAGTTTTTTTTTATAAATAAAGGATAATCGACCTAGTTAACCATTACAAATAACTGGGTGAAGTAAGGTCATATTTTTTAGTTGACCTATAAAAATAAGTCATTTTAGCAAGTGAACTTAAAAAGCGATTATATTTTCTAATTGACCTATAAAAGTAAGCAATTTTATCGGGTGACCTTAAATAGCACCTAATGAAATCTAAAAAAGTGACCTTTGATTAATTCATTTCCCACGCATTTATTATATTTGTTGTTCATCTTGATAGAATACATACTTAAACATTAGAATGTTTTTGTGCAAGTACTTTTAGGAAGTTTCTTTCACTCAATACGGATCAAGATGTTTACTGATTCAATTGATGGAGTTTATTATTTCGATTTATTCTAAGTAATTTTATTTCATATCCAATTCTTAATATAAATATGGAATGAAATCGCTTAACATTTTTTTTCAGTAAACCATATATGCTAATTAATATATAATATGCCATTACTCACCAGAATTAGATCATTAATTAACTGATAAATAACTTATTAGCAAATTAAAGTATTTATATTTATGAGCATAATTGTCAAGACCATTAAAAGAAAGTTTCATAGTCATATGCATGCCGTAATAGTTGAATATAGGACATGAAAATGAACAACTTCCGAAAAAGAGAAAAAAAAAATTATCACAGTTGAAAGTTTTACATACATAATTGTTGAAATAAATGGCTGGTTCAATGATCTGTCTAGAACTTTGGGCCCAGTAGAAGATATTTTGAATACTACTAAAAAAAGTTACTCTCTTTTTTTTCTTATTTTATTTCTTTGTTCCATTTTCCAAATATTAAAGTTGAGAAGTTTCAAAAGGATTCACCACTTTATCCATTTGGGGATATCCACGGCAAATTTTGTCTTCGCTGTTTTTTTTTTTTTTTTTTTTTTTTGAGAAAAACCCCAAGACTTACCAACCAAGTAAAGAGCTTGAAGAAAAGGTGAGGGGGAGACTGATTGAATTAATTATTCTCATATAAAATGAAGATTATGGATACAAGAAGGGCAACCAGGCCACCAAACCTTACTAATAACTTCCGACAAGGCATTGATATTGTTGTTTTCCTTAAAATTTATGGTATAATAAATTTCATTTCGCTAAAAAATAAAAATTTTACGGACTAAATATTTTTTTTAATTTTATGATTTTAAAGAAATTTTTACATTTTTATAGTTTTGTGAGTTTTTCGTCTTTTGTGTTATTTTTTAGTTTTTTTTTTTCTGTTGTTTAGGTTTATATATATAGTTATTTTCATATTTTTTTTGTAGTTGCTTAAGTTTATATATAGATGTTGAGTTGGTGTGCTGATTTCGTTTTGGTATTTAGTTGTTTTCACATGTATTTTGATTTTTTAAATGTTAGTATGCAATTATTTGACTTTTAGTTGTTATCCAATTATTATTTTTTAGTTGTTTTTTAATTTGTTAGTTTGCAGCAACTTGATGTTTAGTTGTTGTCAAACTGTTATTTTTTAGTTGATTTTTTGACACCATATTTTTGTAAGTAAATATAAGACTTTGAAAATCATATTTTTGAAAACTTCTCAAGGCATTATTTTTTAAAGAAAAAAAAATTAGAAACAGTAAAAAAGTTAAAAAATAACAAAATAACAAAACAAAATAGATTTATGAAAGAAAAAAAAACCGAAGAATTTATTACTCTTTGGTCGAGGTTGTTGTGAACGACCAGATTGTTTATTTATGCATGAAAAACTATATATTTATACAATAAGTGCTTGTATTCATGAGAAATTATAATAAATTACCCAAAACAATGATATCAAGAAGTTAATGTCCTAATTTTAAATTTTTTAAAGAAATGTTCATTTTACACTGTTGATTACCTAAATTGTCATTTTCTATCATTTTTATTTATTTATTAAGGATCGTATGACTTTAATATAGTGATATATATTGTTTATCCAAAAAACAGTTGTTGATGACGTGGCAAGGATTTTCGACACGTGGCAGAGATATTGCTCGCCTATCGACCAACATTATTTCCACATGAAAAGATCAAGTTTTATATACGACCAGCCTGGTCGTATACTCCGCTCATTTATGTAAAGATCTATACAGTTGTAATGATATCCGAGAATATCTCTTTGTTTACCGAGTTTTTCGGAAACGAATAACTAACGGAATAATAAAAAGATAAGAACTGTAGAAATGCTGAAATGTAACTAAACAAACAGTGTTTTTACGTGGTTCAGGCGTTAACAAGCCCTAGTCCACGAGTCGATGTTATTATACTTGGAAAAGGTTACAGTAAGATGGCTGGTGCACAAGAACTTCACACACTCACAGTGTTTCTCTCGGGTTCTCTTGAAGAAGATGAAGCTAGAGAGATTTTAGTAGAGTTTTTGCTATATGATTTGTTCGTCCCTCTTCTTGTAAAATGAAGGGGTCTTTATAGCTAGGGTTTTGGATTAGGGTTTTTCTCTACGTACATGAGTCTTAATTACACCAGCCATAAATAGGGATACAATTACTGTAGTAGCATGGCTACAAGACTCTATGTGGGTATATTTACGTGAAAGTATGGGGAACACACAAAGTCAGCCGTCTTTTCCAAGTTGTCAGCGGAACAGTAGGCGAAAAGGTACCCTTAGGCGTGCTGGGATGTGTGCGGCTTTGACCTGACGGGCGTGTCAGGCGGGATCCTGTGTCAGGAGGATATCATTCCAAATATGCCTCCTCCAGGACTCGACCGTTTGGCTTTGTTCCGTGCGAGGCACGGAACTGCTTCTGCGGAGACCACTCGAAGAGCTTCTCCTGGAAGGAGCTTCCCCGAAGGATACCCCTTCGGGAGTCCGGGAGAGTTGACGAGTTTCCGTATTGTGTTTGCTTGGAAGAGTAATCCGGACACTAAGCGGGAGAGGCGAAGCCTTTCTGTTCATCCGCGAGCTCTGGTCACCTACTGTGAAAGACATCGATAATTCTGCTTCCCCGAGGTCATCAATCTAAACGCTATCCGGAAATCTGGATAACACTCTTCATTATAACCTGAAGATCCGTTTATTAAGGAAAGATATTATCATTTGATTCATGTAATCCTTCTTGAGCCTATAAATAGCTCAAGGATGGGATCTTTTGCTCTTTTTCAGAATTGTATTACTATTATCCATCATTTGTATTGTTTTCTTCTTCTAAGGTCTGTGAAACTCAGGAACCCTAGTTTTTTTATCACACTTTTGGAGCTCAATACTAATAATAGTATCAAGTGGACGTAGGTTATTATCAATCACTGGGGCTAAACCACTATAATTCTCTGTGTCCTTTATTTACCATTAGATCATTTTCTCAAGCTCTATATTATTTTTCTGTCATTTTCTAAACTCCGTGTCGTTGACCAAAACTAGGGTCAACATTCTGGTACTTTCATTGAGAGAGTTGAACTCAAGAAGATCTAATGGCAAAAACTACCAAAAAGACTGGACAGGCTGCCGCTGCACCATCCCAGCCTCCACCCCCAAATGTGGCTGAAGACGAACCTCATTTGGAGTTTGATGAGGAGTTAGACTCTGAGACCCTGAAGACAACACTGGGGGTGTTGCAAGATGAGTTGGCCAATCTGAGGGCCAACCAGGAGAATGCTGCCAAGATAATGGCGTCGCCGCAGAGGGAGATAGAGTGCCAGCGCCAAGAGCTGAGCGATCGGCAGGCGGAGATGGACCGTCGGCAGAGGGATGCCATGGCAATCCTTGAAGCAGCCCTCCAGTTGGCTAGGAATCAGGATGTGCCAGCCTCGTAGCCTGATCAACCCCCAAGCGGGTCACCTCAAAGGGGTCTGAATCCTAGCTCTCCGCTCCAGCCAACAAGCCCTCAGAGGCCAGAGCAGCCACCTATGCCTTAGGATGATATCCCGCCTAGGGATCCTGAGACGCAACCCCCGTATCAGGCTGGTCGAGGAAATCCCTCGCACCCGAGGCAGAATAGGACCGAGCAACGGCCCCGCAGCCCTAGACGCCCAGGCGATGAAGAGACGAATCCACCGAGCAGGGGGCAGCGTCCTTCTGCCAACATAAGGAAATCAGGGACATGCTCTGCGGTCAGGGGCCCCCCACGGCATGACAATGCACGGGGACCCATCGACCAACGCAGGCCTCCGCCTAACGCTCGGGAAATGCCAGCCCAAGGAGGAAATAGAGGAAATAGTCGGTCGCATCATAGCCAGTCGCGGTTCAGAGATGGCCACGGCTACAATGAGGCCGACTCAGGCAGAGGAAATGCTGGTCAGAGGAACGAAGAAAGAGGTAGAGGCAAGAGCCCCCCACTTAGAGAAGACCGACAAGCAGGACATAACGCTGGAGGGTAGCCCAGACAAAATAACGTCTTTAGCCAGCTCGGAGCCAACAAGCAGCGGCGAAGAGACGACGACTTGAGGGATGTACTCAACGACTGTCGAGAAAGGCACGATGAGTACATTCCCCCGACACCGGAGGCCCCAGCAATTCTGGAAGCCATTCAGGCTCAAATTGATGCCCTGAACCAGGCTGTCCAACAGCTGGTCGGGGGGCGGACATCGCATATTGAGTACGATCGGAGGAGAGGCACCCTTTTCGTGCAAAGGATTGCTGTGGCAGAAACCCCTAGCAAGTTCAAGATGTCGACTCTGCCAAATTTCGACGGGTATGGAGACCCAGTATATCACGTTAATAAGTTTGAGATACAGATGGACATTCAGAAAGTCTCTGAAGATGCTCGCTGCAGGATCTTCCCAGCGACACTTTCTGATGCCGCCTAGGGGTGGTTCTTTAAGTTCCCTCCTGCAAGTATAGTATCTTGGGAGATGTTCGTGAATGAGTTTTACGGACAGTTCTACGCGGGTCGTGTGCACCCCACTGAGGTGAACCAACTGGTCGAGATACGCCAGAAAGAGGGGGAGCCTTTGAAGGATTACGTTCAGCGCTTCATGCGAGCCGCAACAGGAGCCAAGACTGTGGGCAATGAAGGCAAGATGATGGCCCAAACCGCTGGGGTTAGGCGCCATTCTCCCCTGTGGAGTAGCCTTAGGAAGCATGGGGTTAAAAGTACCCAGGAGTTTTTAGATTGGGCGGATCGATACATCAAGCTCGAAGACACGATTGCCAATGAAGGAAAATCGCCAACAAAAGACAAGGGGCCTAAGGAAGAACCCGCCAAAGCCGCCAACGGGTCTAAGACCAATGGCAACGACAAAGGAAAAGGGAATGGCAATGGTAAGAATGGTGGAAAGAGGGCGAGCAATGAACCCTCGACCTCTGAGAGTAAGCGCCCCAAAGGTAATCGGTACGAACCGAAATTCACCAATTACACTGCCCTTGTTGAAAGCCGAATCGAGGTTTACCAGGCGACCAGCTCGAGCGTGCCCTACAAGAGACCCACACCAATAAGAAAAGATATCTCCAAGAAAGATTCAATAAAGTTCTGTCGTTATCATAACGACTATGGGCACGACACCAATGAGTGTAACCAGCTGAAGGATGAAATTGAGTTCCTGATAAGACAGGGACATTTAAGAAGATATGTACGAGTCGTGGGAGGTTCTCAGCGAGAGGATTAAGGTGGAAACGAGTCGGCACCTGCACGCCAATGCTCGCCAAATTTACTGTAACGACCCGAATTTTCTAATTGGGCTTAGGGCCCTAATTAGTGTGCCTGGAGGGCAATAAGTGGTTTAATATGCTTATATGTGGATTTATGTGTATATATGATTGTGATGCATGTTTAGTTAAGTTAAATACGCATGTGGACCCCATCTGGATATTACGGGTATAAATGTGATAAATGTTATATTTATGTGATATGTCTGTGCAGCACGATCTGAGACAGTCCTGGGAAGCGCTTAGTCAGAGAGTCACAACGGGGTTGAGATTCGGACTCGGGGTGAGTCGAGGGGTAATTTGGGTACTAGGTGTTATGGGATTATAGGGACATGAAAATAAATATTTGGAGATATATTTGAGGATAGAATGTCTAGGCGGGAATACTGGGGAAAATTTACCATTTTGCCCTCGGGGACGTTTTAGTACCCCGAGCCTTGAGGTAACCCTTTAGATTTAAGTCAAATAAAACAAAAAGGGGAATTACTTAGAAACTCTAGGGAAACCGACTTACTCTCTCTTCTTTCAGCTGAGGATAGTTTTATCTCTTCCTTTCTCATTCACTCTCTAAGATAAACACAAAGGGAAACTTAAGGGAAATTAACTTAAAGCTAAGGGATTTCAGCTGGGGAAATCTAAGGGAACTTAAAGCTTGAAGATTGAAGCTTAGGGGGGATTGGTTCAGAAGCTTAATTCAGCAAGAGGTAAGTTCTAGCTATGAAGGTTTGGTCTTGAATTTCTGCTGGTTTTGTGGATTGCATGTTAGTCAAGATTGGTTTACTTGTTGAGAATTTTGGCTGAGTTTTGAAGTAGGATTCAATGGGGTTTTGGTGCTGTATCTAAGCTGAAATAATTGTGTTAGTTATCTGGGTTTAATAGATGAGTTTTGGGTGAATTGGCTTGAGGAAAGGTGTGGAAAATGGTGGAAAAACTCTGGGTTTGGAGGTGAGAGCCGCGACCCTAGGAGGGGTGCGCGCGCGGCCCGTGTGCGCGCACGGCCATGGGAGGCCGAGAAGCTCATGCGCGCCGCGGCACTTGGTGGGCACGCCGTGGCCCGTGTGGGGGTCAGTGTGGCGCTATCCTCTGTTTCGAGGCTAGCCGCGACTCTTGTAGGTGGGGCCGCGACCCTTAGTGCCAATCTGAGTTTTTAAGGGTGTTTAGGCTTGGGAACTCAATGGGTAAGGCTCAGGATGGATTTTATCACCCGGATTGATAGAATTCAATGTCCCGGAGGTTAGGGTTATGGCTCGTAGTTATTTATTGGATTAGAATTTGATGGATTGACATTGTTAATGTGTTGTGACTGGGGTTTCGGCGAGGCTCACGTTAGAGGAGTGTGCTCGGGGCATCGGTGCTCAGAAAGCTCAGAACTCAGGTAAGAAAACCCTTGTTCCCATAGAGCTTGTGTGTAGGGCTGAGCCCAATGTGTTTGAATAGAATTGGTATGCAGGGCTGAGCCCATATATGCTAGAACTGCAGGGCGTGGCCCTTTAATTGAATATGCTAGAATTCTATACTTGCATGTTATGCTATGTATATTATGATTTGAATGGTCGGCTTGAGCCGGGAACGGTGTAGACCGAGAACGGCGAAGGGCCGGGAATGGCATTGGGCACGTTGAGTGCAAGACCGAGAACGGTAAGGGGCCGGGAGCAGCATTGAGCACGTGGAGTGCGAGTTGCCAGGGCGAGTCCCTAGAAGGATACTTGGGATATCCTCACGGCGTGGTCCGCGAACCCAGGGCTTGGTAAACGCCTGGGACGGCTAGGCCGTATGTGTTTAGCCATTGGTGGCCTGTTTATTTGCTTGATATATGTGTTGCATATGTTATCTGTTTGTGGGTTTTCTTGCTGGGCTTCGGCTCACAGATGCTCTGTGGTGCAGGTAAGGGTAAAGAGAAAATCAACCAACAATGAGTACAGCAGGCGTGAGGCGGCGTGTACATGTTTGGCCAGCCTAGCTGCCACAACCAGAGGATTTTGGGAGATGGTTGTAAATAAACCTAGATTTTGTCGTCTAGTCGACTTGGTTCAGTTTATATGTTGTAAATATTTCTAAACTGTATTTTGGGATCCCAAGTGTAAAACTTTTATAATTTTCTATGGTAATTACTACTTCTCAAGTCTTTCCTTTGCTTATGGCTTAATTACACTGTTTGACTTAAAACCTCGATTAGCGAGTTGAAATCACGATTTTAAACTCACTTAGTAACTGATCTAAGGAAGTTGGGCGTTACAACTTGGTATCAGAGCGAGCCAAGGTTATTGGTTCTGGAGATTGACCGAACATGTACACACGCAGTCAGTGACAGGCTTAACTCAGGGTTGGTTGGTAAGATTGGCTGATATGTATGAATATGTGTTTGAATGCCCTGTTTGCCTGCTTATTTTGTATAGAGCATGATGAATGAATTAACATATGCATGATGCTAGGGCATGGCCCGTTGTGTGTTATATGCTATATGAGATATTATTGTGGGTGACTGATGTGTTTGGGAGGTGGTTTTGGATGTTGTAATCATGCCTAATGAGCGGCGTCGCTGGTTGCAGGCATATTTGTTGAGATGCCTCGAAAATCAGCTAGACTCCGCGACAGTAGAGCCGAGGATGACAATCAAGGTCAGGACCCTCCACCTGCCCCACAGAACTGGGAACAGATATTGGCCGAAATGGAGGCTAGACTGCAGAGAACAGAGGAAGAACTCCGTCAGATGAGGCAACAGGCCCCACCACAGGTTACAGGGTTGCCAATACAACAGAATGTGGTGCCAATGCCAGTTCAGCCTGTGACTGAGAACAAGTGGGAACCCTTGTACGAAAGATTCAGGAAGCAACAACCTTCTACCTTTGAGGGTGGATCGGACCCACTGCGGGCAGAGTAGTGGATGAACATGATTTCCTTGATCTTAGACTTTATGAGGGTTGAAGGAAGTGAAAGGGTTGCTTGTGCGAGATATATGCTTAGGGAGGATGCCCGCATCTGGTGGGATGTGGTGAGTCAGCGGAGGAATGTTGCAGTCATGACATGGGAGGAATTTAAGAGTATCTTTAATGAGAAATACTACAGCATAGCAGTTCGAGCTGCGAAGGTTGATGAGTTTATCAACCTGACTCAGAAAAGGTTATCAGTTACTGAGTACGCCTTGAGATTTGACAGACTGGCGAAGTTTGCGCCAGACTTAGTGCCGATGGATGCAGCCAGGAGAGATAGATTTATACAGGGGTTGAATGTGATGATCGCCCGTGATGTGAATATTATGTTGATTCCAGAGACTACTACTTATGCCCAAGCGGTGGATAAGGCCCTTACTGCGGAGAGGGCTGAGGATCAGATATGGAAGGACAGCGCTGTAAGGCGCGATGCCAAGAGGACGGTGCCTCCTTTTGTTGGGTCTAGTCGGGGCAGTGGCCCAAGTGAGCAGAAAAGAAGGGTTCCAGATTCATTTACTCCTCCTAGTTCTGATAGGAGAGTGCGGGGTGCTTCTATTGGTCGTCAGGGTGGCGGTGATAATTGAAGGAGTTTTCCTATGGGTCCACGGTGCAGGCGTCGACACCAGGGTGAGTGCAGGATCAGTGCCTGCTTTGTTTGTGGGAGTGCCAGCCATCTTAAGAGGGATTGCCCTCAAGTTAAGAAGGAGGAGCAGAGGTAGAGTGACAGTCTTGCTCCTGCCAGGGTATTCACTTTGACACAGACTGAGGCGGAGGCTAGCCCTTCATTTGTGATAGGTCAGATCTCTAGTGCTAGTTCTTTGTATACTGCATTGTTTGATTCAGGGGTTACCCATTCATTTGTATCTGCTAGGGTGATTGATCAGCTTTGTAGGCCTAGTGGAGTGTATGCTAGGGGATTCCAGACTTTGTTGCCAACAGGAGAACTAGTAGTCTCTAGGAAGTGGATTAGGGCATTTCCAGTAGAGGTAGATGGTAGGGAGTTTTCTGTTGATTTGTTTGAGTTAGAAATGGATGACTTTGACATGATTTTGGGAATGGATTGGCTATCCAAGTATGGGGCAATGATTGACTGCAGGCGCAGAATTGTGACTTTTGAACCAGAAGGGGAGGTACCCTTTGTGTTTGTGGGGTCAGTTAGTGGACCGCGTGTGCCAATGATTTCAGCCCTAAGGGCTAGGAACCTGATGCAGGAAGGTTGCATAGGATTCCTGGCAAGCGTTGTGGATACTCCTAAGGTGGTGTCGGTTGGACCGGGTGAGTTTCCAGATTTGTTTCCAGCGGATTTGCCAGGGTTGCTGCCTCAGAGGGAGATTGACTTTGTTATAGAGTTGGTACCAGGAGCAGAGCCAGTATCTAGGAAACCTTATAGAATGGCTCCAGCGGAATTAAAGGAGTTGAAGATTCAGTTGCAGGAGTTACTTGATTTGGGGTTCCTCAGACTGAGTTTCTCGCCATGGGGTGCACCAGTGTTGTTCGTTAAGAAGAAGGATGGGTCCCTTAGGATGTGCATTGATTACAGAGAGCTGAACAAGTTAACCATTAAGAACAAGTATCCACTGCCCAGGATCGATGATTTGTTTAATCAGCTACAGGGAAGAACAATGTTTTCCAAGATACATCTCCGATCAGGTTACCATCAGCTAAGGATTAAAGAGGATGACATACCAAAGACCGCTTTTCGAACGAGGTTGGACATTATGAATTTCTGGTTATGTCCTTTGAATTAACCAATGCCCCAGCAGCTTTCATGGACATGATGAACAGGGTTTTCAAGGACTATCTGGACAAGTTTGTGATTGTATTCATCGACGACATCTTAGTGTGCTCTCATGGAGAACGAACAACATTTGCGGTTGGTTTTACCGCGGTTGAGGGAGCATAAGTTATATGCTAAGTTTAGTAAGTGTGAGTTCTGGTTCCCACGAGTTACATTTCTAGGCCATATTGTCAGTAAGGAGGGGATTCTGGTTGACCCAAGTAAGATTGAGGCGGTCAGAGATTGGCCTAGACCGAGCAATGTTCCTGAAGTGAGAAGCTTCTTGGGACTAACAGGGTATTATCGGCGGTTTGTTGAGGGGTTCTCCAGAATAGCTACACCATTAACAGAACTGACAAAGAAGAAGACAAGGTATGTTTGGACGGATAGATGTGAGAACAGTTTTAAGGAACTGAAGCGGCGACTGATTACTGCGCCAGTGTTAAGTTTACCGATAGAGAATGAAAAGTTTGTGGTCTACTGTGATGCATCCAGGCAGGGTTTGGGGTGCGTGTTGATGCAAGCTGGCAAGGTGATAGCCTATGCATCGAGACAATTGAAGGAATATGAGCAGAGATATCCTACGCATGACCTGGAATTGGCAGCGGTGGTGTTTGCACTTAAGATTTGGAGGCATTATCTTTATGGTGAGAAGTGTGAGATATACACCGACCATAAGAGCCTAAAGTATTTCTTTACTCAGAAGGACTTGAATATGCGCCAGAGGCGGTGGCTGGAGTTGGTTAAGGATTATGATTGTGATATCCTTTACCATCCTGGGAAGGCTAATGTAGTGGCTGATGCATTGAGTCGGAAGGTCCCAGGGCAGTTGTTTAGCTCGAGGCAGATATCTGATAAGTTAGCTGAGGAGATGACCAGAGCAGGTATAGAATTGGTGGTTGGTCAGTTGGCCAACATCACTCTTCAGTCCACACTCCTTGAGAGAATCAAAGAAGCACAGGGGAAGGATTCTCTGTTGCGAGGTCATAAAGAGAGTGCCTTAGTTGGAGCGACAAAGGTCTTTTCCAGTTTAGAGATGGGATTACTAAAGTATAAGGGTCGGATCTGTGTTCTGATGGATTCTAGTATCAGACGAGAGATTTTGGATGAATCGCATACCACTCCCTATTCCTTGCACCCGGGTACGACGAAGATGTACCAGGACTTGAGAGCTCTGTATTGGTGGTCGGGCATGAAGAGGGATGTGGTGGATTATGTGGCTAAGTGCTTAACTTGTCAGCAGGTTAAGGCTGAGCACCAGAGGCCAGCGGGGTTATTGCAGCCTTTGGGGATTCCAGAATGGAAGTGGGAAGATATTACTATGGATTTCGTAGTTGGTTTACCAAGAACTGTGGCACAACATGACTTAGTATGGGTGATTGTGGATAGGTATACCAAGTCCGCCCACTTTTTTCCTGTTAGGACAACTTATACTGTGGAGCAGTACGCTGAGTTGTATGTGAAGGAGATTGTTCGACTTCATGGGGCTCCGAGGTCGATAGTGTCGGACAGAGACCCCACCTTCACCTCCAAGTTTTGGGAGAGTCTGCAGAAGGCTATGTGCACGCAGTTACGATTTAGTACCGCTTACCATCCTCAGACGGATGGGCAGTCTGAGAGGACGATTAAGATATTAGAGGATTTGCTACGAGCCTGTGTGCTTGATTTTGGGGGATCGTGGAGTAAGTACCTTCCTTTGATCGAGTTCTTGTACAACAACAGTTATCAGGCGACCATTGGTGTGGCTCCGTACGAGATGCTTTATGGAAGGAAGTGTAGATCACCTATTCAATGGGAAGAGACAGGTGAGATGAGACAGGTGAGAGAAGGTATTTGGGTCCAGATATGGTTCAGAGGACCAATGAGGCAGTTGAGAAGATTAGAGCGTGTATGCTCACCTCCCAGAGTCGACAGAAAAGTTATTCAGACCTGAAACGTAGGAGCGTGGAGTTTCAGGTTGGTGATCATGTGTTCCTTAGGGTTTCACCCATGAGGGGTGTGAAACGGTTTGGTGTTCGGGGCAAGTTGAGCCCTAGGTTTGTTGGCCCCTTCGAAATTCTGGAACGGGTTGGAGAGGTAGCTTATAGATTAGCGATGCCTCCAGCTTTATCAGGGGTTCATGATGTGTTCCATGTATCCATGCTCCGAAAGTATATGTCAGATTCAACGCATGTCTTAAGTTTTGAGAATTTGGAGCTTGATCAGGATTTATCTTATGAGGAGAAGCCGGTTCAAATTCTTGACCGAAAAGATAAGGTCTTGAGGAACAAGACCATCGCCTTGGTGAAAGTGCTGTGGAGAAACAACAAGGTTGAGGAGGCGACGTGGGAACTTGAGCCAGAGATGAGGGAGCGGTACCCCGAGTTGTTCAGGTAATTTCGAGGATGAAATTTCTGTAAGGAGGGGATAGTTGTAACGACCTGAATTTGCTAATCGGGCTTAGGGCCCTGATTAATGTGCCTGGAGGGCAATAAGTGGTTTAAAGTGCTTATATGTGGATTTATGTGTATATATGATTGTGATGCATGTTTAGTTAAGTTAAATACGCATGTGGACCCCATCTGGATATTACGGGTATAAATGTGATAAATGTTATATTTATGTGATATGTCTGTGCAGCACGATCTGAGACAGTCCTGGGGAGCGCTTAGCCAGAGAGTCACAACGGGGTTGAGATTTGGACTCGGGGTGAGTCGAGGGGTAATTTGGGTACTAGGTGTGTTATGGGATTATAGGGACATGAAAATAAATATTTGGAGATATATTTGAGGATAAAATGTCTAGGCGGGAGTACTGGGGAAAATTTACCATTTTGCCCTCGGGGACGTTTTGGTACCCCGAGCCTTGAGGTAACCCTTTAGATTTAAGTCAAATAAAACAGAAAGGGGAATTACTTAGAAACTCTAGGGAAACCGACTTACTCTCTCTTCTTTCAGCTGAGGATAGTTTTATCTCTTCCTTTCTCATTCACTCTCTAAGATAAACACAAGGGAAACTTAAGGGAAATTAACTTAAAGCTAAGGGATTTCAGCTGGGGAAATCTAAGGGAACTTAAAGCTTGAAGATTGAAGCTTAGGGGGGATTGGTTCAGAAGCCTAATTCAGCAAGAGGTAAGTTCTAGCTGTTAAGGTTTGGTCTTGAATTTCTGCTGGTTGTGTGGATTGCATGTTAGTCAAGATTGGTTTACTTATTGAGAATTTTGGTTGAGTTTTGAAGTAGGATTCAATGGGGTTTTGGTGCTGTATCTAAGCTGAAATAATTGTGTTAGTTATTTGGGTTTAATAGATGAGTTTTGGGTGAATTGGCTTGAGGAAAGCTGTGGAAAATGGTGGAAAAATTCTGGGTTTGGAGGTGAGAGCTACGGCTCTAGGAGGGGTGCGCCGTAGCCCATGTGCGCGCGCGGCCATGGGAGGCGGAGAAGCTCATGCGCGCCGCGGCGCTTGGTGGGCGCGCTGTGGCCTGTGTGGGGTTCAGTGTGGTGCTAGCCTCTGTTTCGAGGCTATCCGCGGCTCTTGTAGGTGGGGCCGCGGTCCTTAGTGCCAATTTGAGTTTTTAAGGGTATTTAGGCTTGGGAACTCAATGGGTAAGGCTCGGGATGAATTTTATCACCCGGATTGATAGAATTCAAGGTCCTGGAGGTTAGGGCTATGACTCGAAGTTATTTATTGGATTAGAATTTGATGGATGGACATTGTTAATGTGTTATGACTAGGGTTTTGGAGAGGCTCACGTTAGAGGACTGTGCTCGGGGCATCGGTGCTCAGAAAGCTCGGAACTCAGCTAAGAAAACCCGTGTTCCCATAGAGCTTGTGTGCAGGGCTGAGTCCAATGTGTTTGAATAGAATTGGTATGCAGGGCTGAGCCCATATATGCTAGAACTGCAGGGCGTAGCCCTTTAATTGAATATGCTAGAATTCTATACTTGCATGTTATGCTATGTATATTATGATGTGAATGGTGAGCTTGAGCCGGGAACGGTGTAGACCGAGAACGGTGAAGGGCCAGGAACGGCATTGGGCTCGTTGAGTGCAAGGCCGAGAAAGTCAAGGGGCCGGGAGTAGCATTGAGCACGTGGAGTGCAAGTTGCCAGGGCGAGTCCCTAGAAGGATACCTGGGATATCCTCACGGCGTGGTCCGCGAACCCAGGGCTTGGTAAACGCCTGGGACGGCTAGGCCGTATGTGTTTAGCCATTGGTGGCCTGTTTATATGCTTGATGTATGTGTTGCATATGTTATCTGTTTGTGGGTTTTCTTGCTGGGCTTCGGCTCACAGATGCTCTGTGGTGCAGGTAAGGGTAAAGAGAAGATCAACCAACCATGAGTACGGCAGGCGTGAGGCGGCATGTACATGTTTGGCCAACCTGGCTGCCACAGCCAGAGGATTTTTGGAGATGCTTGTAAATAAACCTAGATTTTGTCGTCTAGTCGACTTGGTTCAGTTTATATGTTGTAAATATTTCTAAACTGTATTTTGGGATCCCAAGTGTAAAAATTTTATAATTTTCTATGGTAATTACTACTTCTCAAGTCTTTCCTTTGCTTATGGCTTAATTGCACTGTTTGACTTAAAACCTCGATTAGCGAGTTGAAAACATGATTTTAAACTCACTTAGTAACGACTCTAAGGAAGTAGGGCATTACATTTACAGCTAGCTCCCGTGGCAAGTACCTTACTCACCATCTGCGGAGGCCCACATCTACGGGACCGATATGCTTGAACCCTACGGCACGACCATGACATCGAGATGATGAGTGTCGAGGATCGTGCACCAAAAAAGGCTTGAACAGAGGTGGAGCTAATCACCTTCTCTGACGAAGATGCCTAGCATGTGCGATTCCCACACTCCGATCCGCTGGTCGTGGATGTACAAATTGCGAATATGATGGTGAAAAGGGTGTTGGTCGATACAGGAAGTTCGATCAACATCCTATATAAGTCCTCGCTAGAAAGGATGAAATTGTCTGTAAAGGACCTAGAGCCATGCAAACAAACCATTTATGGATTTTCCAGAGAAGGGCTCGCCCTAGTAGGGTCAATTAGTCTCCCAGTCACAGCACGCACTGCGCCTGCTAATAGGACATTACTCACTACTTTTATAGTAGTTGATTGTTCTTCAGCGTACAATGCTGTGATAGGGAGACCAATTCTAGTTGACCTTCGAGCCGTCACTTCTATATGGCACCTTGCCATGAAATTCCCAATGGACGCAGTGATAGGATGCGTGTTGGGAAACCAAAGGGAAGCGAGGGAGTGCTACAACGCCTCGATCACCAAGGCAAAGAAAGGTATATCGAGAGATGCCACCGGGAAAGAGTTACAAATGGAAACGGATGTTCAAGCCCGCTCAGGTGATAATCTCACCAAATAGGGCGTTGCCCAAAGTGAGGATAGAGACTTAGATCCTCGCTTTGGGGATTTTGAAGAAGAAGTGGGACCCATCGAGGACCTTGAAGAGGTCCAACTCGATGAGGAAAATCTGACCAGAGTTGTGAAAGTCGGTAAAAACTTAGATACAACAACAAAACACTCACTGGTGGAGTTCTTAAGGAGGAACCAGGATGTCTTTGCCTAGTCGCATAGAGACATGGTCGGGATAGATCCTGCAATCATCAGCCATGTCCTGAACATTGACAAAAGCTTTCCTCCTGTGCAACAAAAAAGAAGGCTGCTCGACAAAGACAGATCAAAGGCTTTGAAAGAGGAAGTCGAGAAGCTGAAGGAGAATGGGTTCATCAGGGTGGCGTTTTATCCATTGTGGGTCTCCAATCCCGTACTCTTGCCCAAGTCGAATGGCAAGTGGCGTACGTGCGTGGATTTTACAGACCTAAATAAAGCCTGCCCCAAAGACTGTTTCCCACTCCCGAGGATCGACCAGCTGGTCGATGCCACTACAGGACACGAGATCCTCTCATTCATGGATGCATACTCTAGGTATAATCAAATCAGTATGCATCCCCCTGATGAGGATCACACTAGCTTTCGAACCGATACAGGGCTCTACTGTTACAAAGTAAGGCCCTTTGGTTTGAAAAACGCTGGTGCGACTTACCAGAGACTAGTCAACCACATGTTTAAGGAGCTAATCGGTGCAAACATGGAGGTTTACGTCGACGACATGCTGGTTAAGTCGAAGAAAGCAGAAGGGCATGTAAGGGATTTGCAAGAATGCTTCAACGTCCTGAATAAATATAGGATGAAGCTAAATCCCCTTAAATGCTCCTTCGGAGTAGGATCAGGGAAGTTCTTGGGATTTATAGTTAACTCGAGAGGAATTGAAGCTAATCCCGAGAAAATAAAAGCCCTGATCGAGATGAAGTCGCCAATAAAGGTTAAGGATGTCCAAAGCCTGACCGGAAGGATTGCTACTCTAAGTAGATTTATTTCAAAATCAACAGACAAGTGCATCCCATTTTTCAATCTACTCAGAGGCAATAAGAAATTTGAATGGACAGATGAGTGCGAACAGGCCTTTCAAGCACTAAAAACACATATGGCTCAGCCACCCATCCTGTCAAAGCCGGTCAATAAAGAGACTTTGTTCATCTACCTGGCAATCACGGATTATGCTGCTAGTGCTGTTCTTGTAAGAGAAGAAGAGGGTGTGCAGAAGGTTGTCTATTACGTAAGAAAAAGGCTAATCGGAGCAGAATTGAGGTATCCCCCCATCAAAAGGTTAGCCTACTGCTTAGTTTTGGCCTCAAGGAAGCTGCGGCCGTACTTCCAAGCTCATCCGATTATGGTATTGACCGACCAGCCTCTACGACAAGTTTTGGAAAAGCCAGAGGATGTCAGAAGATTACTAAAGTGGGCAGTCGAACTCGGGCAGTTCGACATATCTTACTTGCCGCGAGCAGTGATAAAAGAACAAGCCTTAGCTGACTTCATCACCGAATTCACAGAGCCCGTAGGTGGCGAGAAAATTGAGAAGCCCAGCGAGCCTGAATATCAAATCCAAGCACCCTCGTGGAAATTGTTCACAGATGATTCATCTAACGAATCCCACGCAGGGGCAAGAGTGATATGGATAACGCCGGAAGGGCATCAATTTCACTGTGCAATTAGATTTGACTTCACTGCTTCTAACAATGAGGCTGAATATGAAGCATTGCTTGCTGGACTACGATTGGCCAAGGATATGAACATAAAAGCGCTTGACGTCTATAGTGATTCTCAGCTGGTGGTGAATCAAGTCTTCGGAGAGTATTAGGCGCAAGGATTGAAAATGGTCGCCTACCTAAACAAAGTAAAGGATCTGTTGGCCCAGTTCAACAGATATAGTCTCCAACAAGTACCTCGCGATCAGAATTCCAATGCAGACGCTTTGGCGAAGTTGGCAAGTGCCAAAGATGTTGATACTCTGAACATAGTGCTGGTCGAGAGACTTTCAGAACCAAGCATCCAAGAAGCAGAAACCACTCTGGTCATCCAGATGGCGGATACATGGATGGCACCATATGTAGAGTATCTGTCAAGCGGCGTGCTGCCAGTGGACAGAAACATAGCTACGACCCTTCAGCGGCAAGCTGCTAGGTATATCACGGTCGATGGAATCCTGTACCGAAGGGGATACTCACTGCCACTTCTCAGATGTATTACAAAGGAGAAAGCCAAAGAGTTAATGAAAGAGGTACACGAAGGTTTTTGCGGGGACCACGCTCGAGGGCAAAGCCTATCAAAAAACATCCTAAGGCAGGGATATTTCTGGCCAACCATGAATGAAGACCCAATGGAGTTCGTTCGAAGATGTGACAAGTGTCAGAGATTTTCTAAAATTCCACGAGTAGCTCCCAACGAGTTAAAGCAGATGCAGAGTCCATGGCCTTTCGCAATTTGGGGAATAGATCTAATCGGATCTTTGCCTACAGGAAAAGGTGGTGTAAAGTATGTAGTGGTTTCCATCGACTACTTCACCAAATGGGCCGAAGCTGAGCCACTCGCGACCATAACGACCAAGAAAGTGCTTGATTTCGTAGTAAAAAATATCATCTATTGCTATGGATTACCAAAGAAGATAGTCTCAGATAATGGCACCCAGTTTGACAGTGATCTATTCACGGACTTCTGCAAACGTCACGATATTATCAAAAGCTTTTCTTCAGTCGCTCATCCCCAGGCGAATGGGCAAGTTGAAGCAGTTAACAAAACACTGAAGGATACCCTAAAGAAAAGACTCGAAGAAGCTAAGGGAGTGTGGCCAGAACAGTTGCCTGAAGTCCTTTGGTCGTACAGAACTTCCCACCGAACAGCAACAGGTCATACCCCGTTTTCCTTAGCATACGGGTATGAAGCCATGTTGCCTGTTGATTTGGATTCACCCTCGCACCTCAGATTAACATACGACCAGGACTCTAACAGCCAGCTACTGATGGAATCCTTGGACTCGATTGATGAAAGGCGTGAACAAGCCCAGCTTCGAGTAGCAGTGTACCAGCAGAAGGTCGCCCGGTATTTCAACTCTAAAGTGCGAGAAAGGAAATTCAATGTTGGAGATCTTGTACTCTGAAGAGTTTTCCTTAACACCCGCGACCAAGCTGCTAGAGTACTCGGGCCAAATTGGGAAGGGCCTTACCAAATTGATGAAGTCCTTCACCCAGGCACTTATAAACTTACACACTTAAATGGAGATCTCGTTCCTCGCCATTATCAATGAACAATTCTTCTTAAAGAATTGGCTTGTATAAAATTTACTTTTTACAAGTTTTGGAAAAATGTAAGATCTTATTGATCGCTCGTAAAGACATGTTTAGTCCATTTATTATGAGAAATAAAAGGGACTATGCTCAGCCAGTCATTTCTTGCCAACTATTGCATTTATTACAAGTATTTGCTCATTACGTGTGTTGTTTTGCTGTATTATAATTCTAATCATATTGCTACGAGTAGTAATGTTCGAATAGGTTCTGGTCAAGGTAAGTGACCAAGGACCTAAAGCTCCCCGATCACTTGGGGGGCATACAAGGTACAAGTAAGCAAAGCATATCGATAAAAGGTATGTAAACACATGAGCCAAATAAGTGAAAGCATGTTAGGGCACTTAGAGAGTATTTTTCAAAATTTTGATATTTTGTTAAATCAAACCAAAGTGCTATGCTAAGTTCGGTCATGCGAACAGATAGATGTTATAATAATATGCAAATATATTATAATATCAAAGCGAATCCTTTTACACCACAAGTAGTAATTGCTTGGATGTAATTGTTCAAGTAAAAGTAAAAGCTGCCCATGTAGCAAACCAAAAAATTATATTGTTTTTACATCACGACCCGTAGGTCGTGTAGTTAAAAAAAGAAAAAAAACATAGAGAAAAGACTAAGGAGCTTGAGGAGCTGGAGGATCCTGGGGAATATTCTGGTTGACAGCACCTGTAGCCTCGTTGTTTGCACCGTCCATTCCAGCGGCCAGTGAGATTTCGGGGGAAGCAGGGACCCTCGATCTTTCTTCCTCAGCCAACTGAGCCACACAACGAGCAAGCTCGGCATCCTTTGCATTCTCGGGAAGGTAGTCAAAGTTGGCACCCTGATTGTGCTTCCAGAAATCATAGAAGCATGTCAGAGTGGCATTCTTGTACCTTACCAAGCTGCCGGCGTTGGTCTTCTCCAACTCCTCAACCCGACCCTCCATAGTTGTGGTCTCCTGCCTGCTCGCAATCAAGTCCAGCTCGATCTGTTTGGCCGCTTTGTAGTTAAAGCGGTTGGACTCCTTGTATTGGTCCCTCTGCTCGTAGGCTTTCTCCAGAGACTTTAGCTTCTCCTCCAAATCCTTAGCCAATTGGGCCTTTTCCTCAACCACCGTCGCCAGCTGATCAGCATGTTTAGCCTCAGCAGCTTTGAGTTCATCCTCGTGCCGTTGCTCCGAAGTCCTGGACTGCTCGGTGACGGTGCCCAGGCAGATGTGGCCGGCAGTAAGGGTTAGCATGGCCTGCAGTCAAAACAAAAGTTAGACAAATAGTAAACTAAAGAAGACCTGTTTACATAAAAAGAGATGACTTACACTGGTGAACTCGTTCAAAGCACGATTTAGGATCGGGTCAACTCCCATCGTCTCCGTAGCAGCCATTGCCTCTCGGTAGTGTTTGTGCTTCGTGATCTTGGTGATCCTCTCCTTGATCAGTTTGAAGGCGCAACCAACCATCTCATTCCCAGTTGAAGCAGGATCAACCTGCTGAGGTTGTTCAGTCAGGGTCGCGGGAGAAGGAGTCGATCCGGCCACAGCAGAAGGAGTCTCTTGCTCACGGGGAAAAGGTGGAGACGTGGTGGGAGAGGGCCTTTACTCCGAAGGGCTTGTGTTCCGGGCCTTCTTTGCCTAGGGTGCTTTGCTGCTCTCCCCGGGGTGTCTCTTACTGGTTTTCTTCTTGCCTGGAGGAGTCGCAGCAGCCTCTGGAGTGCTGTAGAGGTCGAACACATTGGCGAAGTTCATGTCTGAAAAGAAAGAACAATTCGAATAGTGAGATAGCATGAATGACTAAGTACATTACATCAGAAAAAGAAGCAAAAAAGGATTGCAAAGTCAAATACTCGAGCTATTATGACTGGTCGCTACACTATAGACTCTACTAGTCTTATACTCATTCTTTGACATGAAGAAGTCTGACCCTAAATTTGGAGCATATTTAAAATTTCCATCCCCGTAAAAAAGATGACAGGGAATTGGCAAAGTGTCAGAAAGCGAAATAACTATACCATCGTCATCTGACGAATCATCAAAGAGGTCGACAGGTTCGGTGGCCTTCTTTTTCCCTTTCCCCAAGGGGGCCGAGGGCCTCCCTGCTGGAGGAGTGCCAGCATGTTCCCTGATCGTGACCCCAGTCGATCTCCTCTGGGGAGGTGACACTGGAGGTTGCTGCTCGGGTTCCTCCTCTGCACAGGCACTCCCTGCTGAGGGCCCCCTCGTGTCCGGTTGAGGGGCCTAGAGGTCAACTAACCTAAGGTTAGCCTTTGTAACCAGATTCTTGACACTCTTTTCAGCACCAGTCATGCTGGCTAGGAGCGTCGATCTCAACTCCATGTCTGGAGTTGGGTTTGGTCGTAGCCACGGGCCTGGAAGACATTAACAGTTTAAGACATTGTGGAGGAGAACACTAAGTGTAGAAGTCAGCCAGTGATACGAAAGTTTTACCTCCTCGTGCAAAAGCCAGGTTGTCCGCAACCATGTCAGTAGTAAGGAAGTACTCTTGGTAGTACCTTCCCACGTTTGAGATGTGGGTTGTGTCAGTCAGGAAGGTGCGCCCGGTTTCCTGATGACAGAAGTGGAAGAACCCCGTGCCTTCTTGGTTGGGGTTAGATTTGAGATCGAACAGGTAGTTGACCTCATGAGGCGATGGCACGGGCCATATCTTTTGGCTGTACAGGATATAGAGTGCAGCGAGCATCCTATATCCGTTTGGGATTATTTGGGAGGGGGCAACTCCAAAATAGTTGGCCACCCCCTAAAAAAATGAGTGAAGGGGAAAGGTAGCCCCTGCCTCGATATGAAACCTCGACCAGGCGCTGAAGGCGCCTCCGGGAAGATTCGCCCTTTGGTCTGGTTTGGGTCTGACTAAGGTCACCCCTGGGAGACCTTATTTCCTTAAGTAATTGGCGATCATTCTGATCGTCACCCTAATTTAAGAAACTACATACCACTCAACATCCGGCTGAATGGCGTGTCAAGGGCGGGCATGTCTTTGGATGTTAGGGTCGGGAGCATTTTCATCTCGACCACTGGTTGAGGGAACATCAGCCAAAATAGCAGGCTGATGAGAAGGGTCAGAGGTTTTCCTTTTCTGGGCCTTGGTTTTGGTGTGAGCCATATTTCGGGTCAAAACTGGGGAAGTGTTTCGATTGGTATGAGAAAATGGAATTTCGGGTATCAAAGACGAGGGTTGTTCTTCGTCCTCGAGCAGTTGAGCTAGTAGATCAACGTCGATGGGTCTTTCTCCTCCCCACGGGTCTTGCATGTAAACTGCAAACAGACAAAGGAGGAGATAAGACGCACAGCCTGGGAGCTTATGTTGAAAGTTGGAATAACATTGCTCGCGTCTACGACCAGCAGCGTTCTAACCGAAACACTAAGTTTTATGTGAACAGTTTGAAAAATGGATCAAAAAGTTAAAGTAAAAAGTTTTTTCTGGATAAAGCTTTTTCAACTCCAAAGGGGCGGGAAAAACCCAGTTTTTCAGATAGCCTAAAAATCAAATTTTTACTTCGATTTTGCGCCCTAAACCCATGATCCTGACTAGCAAACTGATTCCTAACTTTTACAGAGCAAAACTACACTACCTTATCAAGCATCAAACAGTATATAAAATATCCTCACAGATTTCTACCCAAGAACACAAAAAGTTTCAGAACTCAAAAGCAATATGCATGGCTTCTCAAAGGGTTTAAAAGACGAAGAAATTTACTTGGATGAAGGTTGGAGATTCTGAAACGGGACGACTTTGGGCTTGCAAACAAAGAACCCTTAAGCAAAGTGACGGGAGACCTTCAAGGTTCTGAGCTCTGGGATGGAGTTCTTGAGAGTTCTTGGCAGGAAATGGTGAGTAAAAGGTTAAAAGGTGAATGAGAGGATTATTTATAGAAGCTGAGATGTGTTGAAAAGGGGTAACCATCGGTTACCTTTTTCAAGGCATGGGGTAGTGTAACAGCCGTCAGAAAGGTTACTTGGAAACTGAAAAGGCATGATTGGACATGATTAGGTCACAGTTTTCAAGAACGCACGAGAGGCTCTGACAGATTTCGTGGGGCATATGAAAAGTCAGTTTTCTAAGTTTACTTATTGCTGGTCACAATAAATAAATTTTGGGGCAAATGTTTATCCAAAAAATAGTTGTTGATGACGTGGCAAGGATTTTCGACACTTGGCCGACACGTGGCAGAGATATTGCTCGCCTATCGACCAGCATTATTTCCACATGAAAAGATCAAGTTTTATATACGACCAGCCTGAGCGTATACTCCGCTCATTTATGTAAAGATCTGTACAGTCATAATGATATCCAAGAATATCTCTTCATTATGACCTGAAGATCTATTTATTAAGGAAAGATATTATCATTCGATTCATGTAATCCTTCTTGAGCCTATAAATACATAAGAAATAACTCAAGGAGGGGATCTTTTGCTCTTTTTCAGAATTGTATTACTATTATCCATCGTTTGTATTGTTTTCTTCTTCTAAGGTCTGTGAAACTCAGGAACCCTAGTTCTTTTATCACACCTTTGGAGCTTAATACTTATAATAGTATCAAATGGACGTAGGTTATTACCAATCACTGAGGCCAAACCCCTATAATTCTCTGTGTCCTTTATTTTCCATTAGATCATTTTCTCAAGCTCTATATTATTTTTCTGTCGTTTTCTAGACTCCGTGTCGTTGACCAAAACTAGGGTCAACATATATATATTTGTTTTGTTTAATTATTTTTTTATTTTAAAGGGATATTAATTTTTTAAGTTTTTATGGGTTGTTGATATATTATTTTCCAACTAGTGTGTATGTATTTTGTGGTATGATATTGATAACACTACAAAATAGAGTTATTTTACCACATTTTTATGCTAATTGTTGCTTAGTCTTTGAGTTTTTAAGCAATTTATTAAGTTTTTAAGTAATTTTTAATTTATTAGTCTTATTGTAATTTTTTTTAGATTTTTATATGTTTTTATAGATATGTTATTGTAATATGTTGTAGTTTAATTATTTGAATTAGTGTTGTGTGATTACTGGTAACAAATACACATTTATTAATCTTAAATATCAAACTAAATTGAGTCTTAATTAATATTTTCATGAAATTAATGGAATAAATTTTACAATTGAATATATTTATTTTAGATTTAGTTTAATTTATTTTTGCAGGAATTATGTTGCATTTTGGTACTTTAAAACGAAGAGAAAATAATTAAAGTTGAAAAAGAGAAGTGAGAAATGTGGCAAATCTGAAAAAATGTGTAACGCCCTGGATAGCCAAGATCGCTACACTGTGTATTTATAAAGATGTGAGAATTGCTAATCAAGTCGTTTAATCAAAACGTGTCATTAGCTAAAGTGTTCTAGGGCTAAAAGACATTTTGGCCTCAAAAGATACATTCTATAAGTTATAAACAGTTTACAGAAGGGATCTCCAAAACTTGACAATGTTTAAAAGTTAGTTTTACAAAATTCAACAGTTAAGAGTAAACATTAGCCATACTAAGGCAAAATACAAGGTTCTGGTCCTCTCGTCCCTGTAATCTCCTCAACCGTGGCGGTTGAGCGGCCTGACATGTACATTCACCCTGCAGAGCCCTCCAATCAAGGTTGATCAGTCTTGCCCTTGCCTTTACCTGCACCACGCAGCACCCGTGAGCCAAGGCCCAGCAAGAAAACAACATACACAGCATAAACAACATTATCAACCAGACATTCCAATAAGCATGTTCAGATATTCAATCCACATCATATAAGCACACTTCAAGGTACAAATAACCTCATCTATACTCAGATTATTCAACAATCTCATTAATCACATTCATAGCCAAATATAATAGTCAATTAACACAAATACTAGGGCCGACACCTTAGGTCGCACCCTCTGTTTAACCCACTGACTCCGGCCCGCTTAAACTGATCTCAGTGCATAATAAGCTGTCCTCGAATACCAGTGTTCGAGCCATGCCAATTGCACAAGTTAACCGTGGCACGCTTAGGCCGTTGGTTTACAATTTACATGGCATAATACCATTCTTTCAATCATATATATCAAGGAGCTATTAGTCCCGTTCAAATATTCAACCGAGTGTAGTTTTCTTACCTTTGGCTTCTAGATGAATTAGTTACGGGCGATACTCCTTGAGCGCGATCCGATCCCCGAGCCCTAGTTTAGCACCTAGTCATAACCATGATGAAAGATACCATTAACAATCTTAAATGAGTTTCCAAGCCCAGTTCTAGTCCCTGGAACATTGAACTTCACCAAATATGGTAAAAGATTCAATCCCGAGCACCCTAGGTTAGATTCCTAAGCCTAAGATCTTAGAATCCCATAATCCCTTAAGCGCCCCGGCATAGGCCACCCATGCCGCGGCATGGCCCCCAAACAGAACCATCTAAGGCACAAATATAGGTAAGGGCCGCGGCATTGCTTGGACCATGCCGCGGCCCGCCCTCCTTCCTCAGCATGCAACAACCTCGAAAGGCCGCAGCTCACCAAGAACCATGCCGCGGCCCGACCCTTCGAACCCAGAAAAATCCACCATTTTTAATCTCTAAACCTCACCTTAAGCCATCCCAAAGCCCCCAACTCAAAACCAATTAATAATAACAATATTAGAATGATTTAAACAACACAACTCCACCAAAAATCTAGCCTAACACTCACCAAAATCCCAATTCCAATTTCTGAGATTTCAAACCCACAGAACTCAAAACCAGCCATGAAAACTCTCAAATTCAACCATCAAACTTTAAATTAAACCTTACCTCAACTGTAGAATCGTTTCTCCAAGAGTCCCCTAACCTATCTTCAAAGTTTCAAGCCTCAATTTCCACCTTAAATGCCAAAACCACAGATATTTAAAACTCAGCCATTTCTCTAAATTCCTAACCTCTGAAACGAAAATTCAAAGCTTACCTTGGCTCTATCTCAGACCTTGATCAGTTCCTGAGCTAATCCTCCAGATTATTCCGTTCAATTCTCAAAGATACAGCTTAATTCCAGCAGTTCCCCCTCAAGTTTCAGTGTTTTTCCTTCCTTAGGAGAAAGGTGAGAGAAGAGACTGAGGAAGAGTCGGTCTAATTTCTGTCTAGTGTTTTCTAAGTCCTCCAAGTATATCCTTAGGTTATTAGACTAATCCCAAAACTCGGGGTGCCGGAAATGTCCCCGAGGCCAAAATGGTAAAATCCCCCAATATTCCCGCCTAGACTCCCTAACCTCAAATATATCTCCAATTGTTTATTTTCATTACCCGATAGTCTAACTCGCTACCCGATACCTAAAATACTCCTTGACTTGTCCGAAGTCAATTATAATGCCCCGTTGTGACTTTTCCCGCTATCTAGCCCTAGGATTGCCTCGAGTCGCCGGTTGCAGAATTATCCACATAATAATGTGGTTCTCGCATATATCTCATACATATATATCACATCATCATATAAGATCATCAATTATCATCAGCACACTATTAACCATATATTTACGCATTTAAATCAATAACATTCATTCTAATCCCAATTATGCCCTCCCGACACACTAATCAAGGCCCTTAAGCCTTATTAGCAAATTTGGGTCGTTACAAAATGAGGAAAGAAATTGAGTAGGAGAGCCAAGCCCAAAGCTTAGCCCACACCCATTCCCCCAAAGCCCAGCCCCACGGTCTAGCTACTTCCTCCTCACCTGGGCCTGCGCCCAACAGCCCCCAAGTCCCACCCGCCTGCCTCACCAGCCCGCCTGGGCTTGCCCAGCCTACCTCCAAGCCCAGCCCGACGCCTCTAGCTGCTCCAGGCCCAGCTGCCTACCCCCTGCACCCCAAAGTTCAGCCTCCTGCCAACCCACCAAGTCACCTGCATCTTTCTTCTTGAGCCCACATCATGGTCCCCTTGTCCCCTTGTCTAAAAATGTCAATTTTTTACCCAATTTTTCTACATATTTCACTACAAAATTTCATCATGACACCATAGAATTTACTACTACTTGCCATATTATTATTCATTTAATTAATTTAATCAATTTAATTAAATTAAATTGATTATTTTAATACTCTCATTTTGACTACAAATATGTAATTTCAAGACCATTTTTGAGTGCTTAATTTTTGGTTGCTATCATATTTCCTACACTTTGCTCTACATTTTCTCTCTTCCTTTTGGAAGACCATTTTGTGCCAAGTACGTATGTAACGCCCTGGATAGCCAAGACTGCTACAATGTGTACTTATAAAGGTGCAGGACTTGCTAACCAAGCCATTTAGTTAAAAGCATGTCACTGAAACCATTAATGTACTAGGGTTAAAAGGGTTTGGCCTAAAAAAAGGTACATTTCATAGAATTAAACATTTTACACATGGGATCCCAAAAAGGAACATCGTTCAAAAGTCAGATTACAAAATTTCCAAAGTTTAAACAATCATTAGCCACTCTCAGGCAAAACAGACATTTCTGGTTCTCCCGTTCCTGTCTCACTCTCAACCGTGGCGGCTGAGCAGCTACTCATGTACATTCTGCTCCCAGAGCTCTCCAAATAAGGGCTGATCAAGCTT
Organism: Humulus lupulus; assembly: GCF_963169125.1. Lineage (NCBI taxonomy): Eukaryota > Viridiplantae > Streptophyta > Magnoliopsida > Rosales > Cannabaceae > Humulus > Humulus lupulus. The sequence goes on along the minus strand of NC_084802.1, from coordinate 142,881,594 downwards.
GCCTTTGCCTTTACCTGCACCACATAACACCCGTGAGCCAAGGCCCAACAAGAAAACATATAATATTAAACAGCAGGCAATAATAATATTTGGACAACCCATTAAGCTCGTTCCTACACTTAACATACCACAATATTCACAAAGCATGAAAATTCAACCAAAGAGTCAGCTAATCATCACCCCACTATTCAACATAATAATTCGCCAAACAATAATAGCAACAAATCATATAATAGTCAGGGTCGATATTTAAGGTCGCACCCTCTGTTTACCCCATTGTCTCCGGCCCGCTTAAACCGAGCTCAGTGCATAACAAGCTGTCCTCAGCTACCAGTGGCCGAGTCGCGCCCTATGCGCTAGTGTAAACTTCGGCACTCTTAGGCCGTTGGTTTACTGTTTACATGGCGTAATACCATCCTTTACAAAGCATACAAAATAAGGAACCCTTAGTCCCATTATAATTCCACAACCGGGTGCAATTTTCTTACCTTTAATTTCCAAGTTCATTGATTACGAGCGACGCCTCTCGAGCACAATCCGCTTCCCGAGCCCTAGCTTAATTCCTAGCCACAACCAAGATAGGGAGTAACATTAATAATCGCGTTAATATTTCCAGATGGAGTTCTAGCTTCCGGGACATCAAATTCCACCAAACACGGTGGTGGAATCAATCCCAAGCACCCTAGGTTAGGTTCCTGCTCTTAAAACCCCCCAAAAGATCAAAAATGCTCCTATGGGTTGCGGCCCCTGAAACCTAGCCGTGGCCCGCCCCTGAGATAGAGACTAAGCCTCCCTGAAGATAGACACGCGCCGCGGCCCTACCCTGTGGCGCTGCGGCGCTTCCCCACTGCAGAGCCTCCTTGGTTCTTCCTTGCTTCGCAGGGCCGCAGTGCTCTAGAACAGAGCCACGACCCAACCCTTTGTGCCCAGAAAATTCACCATTTCTAACATCCTAACCTTATTCAAAACCACCCTAAAGCACCCTAATTCCAAAACCAATTGACCACAAGACTTTTAACATGATTCTAACAACATAATCCAATAGAAATCTTGCTTAAAAACTCATTAGAATCCCATTTTGATTTCTGAAACCCAGCAACTTAAAAACTCAAAGACCAGTCGTGCAAACTTAGAATTTAAGCTCTAGACTACGAATTGAAGCTTACCTCCTTTGATGAACCACTTGCTTAACAGATTCCTGAGCTAAAATTCAAGCTTCTCAGCTTTAATTCAATCCTTAACATCAAAACCATAAACACTTTTAATACTCAGCCAAAACTCAGAATTCTAATGCTCAAGAATGAATTTTAGTTCTTACCTTGATCCTGGTTAAGTGTTCCTTGGTTAGAGCTGAGCTAATCCCTCAAACTTTAGCTCAAATCACAAGATTTCCAGCTGAATTCCCTTAGGTTTCTATAGCCTTCTTGGGAAAGAAAAGAGAAGAGAGGGGAAGAAATGTTAAAGGGTCGGTTTGGGATTTTGTTCCACTGAATTCTATTTTTCTTAGTCTAATCTTAGTTAATTAAATCAATCCCTAGGCTCGGGGTACCGAAAACGTCCCCGAAGGCAAAATGGTAAAATTTCCCAATATTCCTGCCTAGGCTTCCTAACCTTAAATATATCTCCATATATTTATTTCCCTAACCAGATAACCCAAATAATCATCTAATACCTGAAATTCCCCCTTGACTTGCCCCAAGTCAAATATTAAGCCCTGTTGTGACTTCCCGCTAACTAGCTCCCTAGGATCGCCTCGAGTCCCACGCTGCACAATTACCCACATAATAATGTGGTTCTCACGAATATAACATACAACATCATTTATATTCATATCGCCATACAAACATGTTTATCAAATAATCACACGTTAATTTAATAATTTTCACACATAAACGAGTTATGCCCTCCCGGCACACCAACCAAGGCCCTTAAGCCATATTAGTGATTTTGGGTCATTAATACTATCTCCTCCTACTTAAAATTTCATCCTCGAAATTTACCTTAATAGCTCGGGATACTGATCCCGCATCACTTTCTCTAGCTCCCAGGTCGCTTCCTCGACCTTGCTATTTCTCCACAATACTTTAACTAACGGAATCGTCTTGTTACGTAGAACTTTATCCTTCCGGTCCAAAATCTGAACTGGTTGCTCCTCATAGGACAAATCTGTCTGCAACTCTAAATCCTCATACTTCAATACATGTGTTGGATCTGAGACATACTTTCGCAACATAGAGACATGGAAAACATCATGAACTCTCGACAACGACGGCGGCAAGGCCAACCGGTAAGCCACCTGTCCAACCCTTTCTAAAATCTCGAAAGGTCCATCAAATTGAGGGCTCAGCTTGCCCTTTACTCTGAATCTCTTCACCCCTCGCAGTGGTGAAACTCGCAGAAACACGTGGTCCCCAATATGGAACTCCATGCTTCTACGCTTAGGGTCAGCGTAGCTTTTTTGCCTACTCTACGAGGCAAACATCCTAGCTCGAATCTTCTCAATAGCTTTACTTACCTTTTGAACCATGTCTGGTCCCAAATACTTTCTTTCACCCATTTCATCCCAATGAATGGGCGACCTACACTTACTTCCATATAGCAACTCATAAGGAGCCATTCCAATTGTGGATTGATAACTGTTGTTATACGAGAACTCAATCAACGGAAGATACTTACTCCAAGATCCCTCGAAGTCAATCACACATGCCCTAAGCATGTCCTCCAATACTTGAATCGTCCTCTCAGACTGTCCATCAGCCTGAGGATGAAAGGCCGTGCTAAAATTCAACCGAGTCCCCATGGCTCTCTGCAGAGCTCCCCAAAACTTAGAGGTAAAGATAGGGTCTCGATCAGATAAAATAGACTTGGGGACCCCATGGAGATGAACTATCTCCCTCACATACAACACAGCATACTGCTCCACTGTGAAAGTTGACTTCACTGGTAGAAATTGAGCTGACTTGGTGTATCTGTCCACTACTACCCACACCGAGTCACAAAGTCCCATTGTTCTGGGTATACCTCCCACAAAATCCATCGTAATGTCTTCCCACTTCAACTCAGGAATACCCAAAGGCTGAAGCAACCCTGCTGGCCGTTAATGCTCAGCCTTCACCTGCTGGCATGTCAAACATCTGACCACATACTCTACCACATCCTTCTTTGTCCTACGCCACCAAAATAATGTCCGTAGATCCTGATACATCTTTGTAGTACCCAGATGAAGCGAGTATGGCATAGTGTGAGACTCATCTAGTATCTCTCGTCTGATCCCCTCATCTGCCAAAACAGAAATCCGCCCCTGATATCGAAGCATACCAGCCTCAGAAATAGAATTATCCTTAGCTATCCCCGCTAAGACATTCTACCTAACTTCCTAAAGCTGCGCATCTACCAACTGCCCCTCCTTGATTCGCTCTAGCAGGGTCGACTGCAAGGTAATATTGGCCTACCGGCCTACCACCAGCTCTATCTCCACCCTAGTCATCTCATCAACTAACTTTCTGGAGATCTGAACTGAACTAAATAACTTCCTCGAGCCCCTCTGGCTCAATGCATCTGCCACAACATTGGCTTTCCCTGGGTGATAAAGAATGTCACAATCATAATCCTTAACCAACTTCAACCAGCGCCTTTGCCTCATGTTCAAATCCTTCTGGGTGAAGAAGTACTTCAAACTCTTATGGTCAGTGTATATCTCGCACTTCTCCCCATACAAATAATGCCGCCAAACCTTCAGTGCAAATACCACTACCGCCAACTCCAAATCATGGGTAGGGTACCGCCGCTCATACTCCTTCAGCTGCCGCGATGCATAAGCTATAACTTTCTCATTCTGTATCAGCACACAACCTAAGCCCATCCTCGATGCATCACAATATACCATGAACTTTCCTTCATCCGAAGGAAGACTCAATACAGGTGCGGTAATAAGTCGTCGCTTCAACTCTTGGAAACTGTCCTCACACTTCTCTGACCAAACAAACTTCTGGTTCTTTCTTGTCAACTCTCTCATTGGTGAAGCAATCTTCGAGAATCCCTCCACAAAATTCCTGTAATAACCTGCCAACCTAAGAAAACTCTGCACCTCCGAGGCGTTCCTTGGCCTCGGCCAATCTCTCACTGCTTCCACCTTGGATGGATCCACCTTAATCCCTTCTGCACCAACTATATGTCCAAGGAAAGTCACCTTTGGCAACCAAAACTCACATTTCTTAAATTTAGCATACAACTGGTGTTCCCTTAATCTCTGTAAAATCTATCGAAGATGTCGCTTGTGCTCTGCCTCTGAACTGGAGTATACCTAGATGTCGTCGATGAAGACAATGGCGAACTGATCCAAGAAATCCTTCAACACCCTGTTCATTAGATTCATGAAAGCTGCTGGGGCGTTGGTCAAACCAAAAGACATGACCAAAAACTCGTAGTGCCCATACCGCGTTCGGAAGGCCATCTTCGGTATGTCCTCATCCTTGATCCTCAGCTGGTGATAACCAGATCGAAGATCAATCTTTGAGAACACCGTCTTTCCCTGCAGCTGATCGAACAAGTCATCAATCCTTGGTAGAGGGTACTTATTCTTAATAGTCAACTTATTCAATTCCCTGTAGTCTATACATATTCTCAAAGTCCCGTCCTTCTTCTTAACAAACAAAACTAGAGCGCCCCACGGTGAGTAGCTAGGTTTGATGAATCCAAAATCCAGAAGTTCCTGTAGCTGTATCTTCAGTTCCTTCAACTCTGCCGGCGCCATCCTATATGGTGCTCTTGATACTGGTTCTGTCCCTGGTGCTAACTCAATAACAAACTGAATTTCCCTACGTGGCAACAATCCCAGTAGCTCCTCAGGAAATACATCCAAAAACTCACAAACCACCCTGGTCTCTCTCGGCCCCGCTGGCTACATCTCGGTAGTGTCCACCACACTAGCCAGAAAACCTATACATCCACCCTGTAACAAGTCTCTAGCTCTCAATGCAAAAATCATGGGTACGCGGGGTCCACACACCGCACCCACAAAGACAAAAGGGTCATCGCCCTCAGGTTGAAAAGTCACCATCTTCTTCCTACAGTCAATGGTAACCCCATATCTGACCAACCAATCCATCCCTAAGATCATATCAAAATCCTCCATATCTAGCTCAATCAAGTCAACTGAAAGCTCCCAACTATCAACCATTACTGGCAGTGCTCTAATCCATCTCCTAGAAACTACCAGTTCCCTAGTAGGCAATAAAGTCTCAAACCCCGCAGTCTGATACTCACTAGGTCTACACAGTCTATCAATTACTTTACTGGAAACAAAGTAATGTGTAGCACCAGAATCGATCAATACAGAAAAAGGAGAGCCAGCGCTAGAAAGTTGACTTGTCACTACCGAGGGACTAGCCTCGGCCTCTGCCTGCGTCAAGGTGAACACTCGAGCTGGAGTCAAGCTGTCCACCTTTCCTGCTTCCCCTTTCTTCACCGTTGGGAAATCCTTCTTGAGGTGCCCCACCGTGCAACATACATAACAAGCCTTTGCCTGACATTCGCCCTGATGGCGTCTTCTACACCTCGAGCACTCCAGATAACTCCTCCATGGTTCACCGCTACCCTGACGGCCGCCCTGACCACCTCGACCCCTCCTATTAGGACCAACAACGGTCGAAGTGTCAGGGGTCTTTCTCTTGAAATCACTGGGGCCTCCGCCCCTACCTGACCCAGAGTAAGGAGGCACCACCCTGTGACCATCGCGCCTCACCGCACTTTCCTTCTAAATTTTGTTCGCCGCTTCCTCAGCGGTAAGAGCCTTCTCAACGGCCTGGGCATAAGTTGTTCCTCCAGGTACCGTTGTAATCCTAACATCCCAAGCTATCATAGCATTAAGCCCCCCGAATAAACCTGTCATGCCTGGCTGCATCAGTAGGCACAAGGTCTGGTGTGAACTTTGCAATTCTGTCAAACTTCAGGGCATATTCTGTAACTATCATGCTGCCCTAAACCAATCCTACGAACTCATTAACCTTTGCTGCCCTAATGACAACATTATAATACTTTTGACTGAAAAAATCTTTAAATCCTTCCCAACTCAATGCAGTGACATCCCTGGTCTGTGAGGCCACTTCCCACCAGATGCGGGCATCCTCTCTCCACATATACGTGGCAGAGGCCACTCTGTCATGTCCCTCTATCCTCATGAAATCCAGGATAGTAGTAATCATAGTCAGCCATTGCTCGGCCTTCAATGGATCAGGTCCTCCCTCAAAGATTGGGGGCTGCTGCTTCCTAACCCGCTCATATAACGACTCCCACTTATTCCCAACCTCCCAGACTGTACAACTGGTACCACTACAGGTGGTACAATAGGGGCAGCACTCCCTGATGGAGCCTGCTATCGCAACAAGCAAATCTGCTCATCTTGACTCTGCAATCACGCTTGCATATTTGCCATAAGTTGTTGCCAGTTCTCAAGGACTGGCGGAGGGATCTGGCCCTGGTCATCACCCCCGATCCCTGACCTAGTGCCGGCTAGTCATGTAGATTTTCTTGGACGCATAGCTATCCAATTCAATCTGCAATCAATGACTCGGTAATCAGACCATGATGACAGGGTAAAAGCTTCTCCAAAATCCACCAAAGGAACATAACCAATCACAAACAATCAGAATATAGGCATTTATCCACATGCACCAGCTGCTAATAAGCATGCCCCAACATTACCACACAACAACTAAGATAAAAGCATTCACCCATACACAATATGCAATTAATCATCCAAATATTCATTTACATGCACAGCGATGCTTATAAGCATGCCTTAATATTCTCATACAGCAGTCAAGGGCCAGGCCCTATCAGTATCTCATGCTTCCTATTAATCCAATAAATAACAACATTCATAATTCATTCCATACATACAAGCATATAAGCACGCATACACATTACCAAACCCTGAATCGAGCTTGTCTCTAGAAGAGAATGTACATGTCCAGCCAGTCTTTAGGAACCCTTAAACCTAGGACGCATTGTCACCAAGTTGTAACGCCCTGGACAGCCAAGACCGCTACACTGTGTACTTATAAAGGTGCATGACTTCCTAACCAAGCCATTTAGTTAAAAACGTGTCACTGAAACCATTAATGTACTAGGGTTAAAAGTGTTTGGCCTCAAAAAGGTAAATTTCATAGAATTAAACATTTTACACATGGGATCCCAAAAAGGAACAACGTTCAAAAGTCAAATTACAAAACTTCCAAAGTTTAAACAATCATTAGCCACTCTAAGGCAAAACGGACATTTCTGGTTCTCTTGTTCCTGTCTCACTCTCAACCGTGGCGGCTGAGCAGCTACTCCTGTACATTCTGCTCCCAGAGCTCTCCAAATCAGGGCTGATCAAGCTTGCCCTTGCCTTTACCTGCACCACGTAGCACCCGTGAGCCAAGGCCCAGCAAGAAAACATATAATATTACACAGCAGGCAATAATAATATTTGGACAACCCTTTAAGCACGTTCCTACACTTAACATACCACAATATTCACAAAGCATGGAAATTCAACCAAAGAGTCAGCTAATCATCACCCCACTATTCAGCATAATAATCTGCCAAACAATAATAGCAACAAATCATATAATAGTCAGGGTCGACATTTAAGGTCGGACCCTCTGTTTACCCCACTGGCTCCAGCCCGCTTATACCGAGCTCAATGCATAACAAGCTGTCCTCAGCTACCAGTGGCCGAGCCGCGCCCTATGTGCTAGTGTAAACTTTGGCACTCTTAGGTCGTTGGTTTACTATTTACATGGCATAATACCATCCTTTACAAAGCATACAAAATAGGAAACCCTTAGTACCATTATTATTCCACAACCGGGTGCAGTTTTCTTACCTTTAATTTCCAAGTTCATTGATTACGAGCGACGCCTCTCGAGCACGATCCGCTTCTCGTGCCCTAGCTTAATACCTAGTCACAACCAAGATAGGGAGTACCATTAATAATTGCATTAATATTTCCAGATGGAGTTCTAGCTTCTAGGACATCGAATTCCACCAAACACGATGGTGGAATCGATCCCAAGCACCCTAGGTTAGGTGCCTGCTCTTAAAACCCCACAAAAGATAAAAAATGCTCCTAAGGGCTACAGCCCCTGAAACCTAGCCGCAGCGTGCCCCTGAGACAGAGGCTAAGCCTCCCTCAAGACAGAGATGCGCTGCGGCCTTACCCTGTGGCGCTGCCGCGCTTCCCCACTGCAGAGCCTCCTTAGCTCTTCCTTGCTTCGCAGGGCCGCAACGCTCTAGAACAGAGCCGCGGCCCAGCCCTTCGTGCTTAGAAAATCCACCATTTCTAACATCCTAACCTTATTCAAAACCACCCCAAAGCACCCTAATTCCAAAACTCATTAACCACAAGACTTTTAACATGATTCTAATAGCATAATCCAACAGAAATCCAGCTTAAAAACTCATTAGAATCCCATTTTGATTTCTGAAACCCAGCAACTTAAAAACTCAAAAACCAGTCATGCAAACTTAGAATTTAAGCTCTATACTATGAATTGAAGCTTACCTCCTTTGATCAACCACTTCCTTAACAAATTCCTGAGCTAAAATCCAAGCTTCTCAGCTTTAATTCAATCCTTAACATCAAAACCATAAACACTTTTAATACTCAGCCAAAACTCAGAATTCTAATGCTCAAGAATGAATTTCAGTTCTTACCTTGATCCTGGTTAAGTGTTCCTTGGTTAGAGCTGAGCTAATCCCTCAAACTTCAGCTCAAATCACAAGATTTCCAGCTGAATTCCCTTAGGTTTCTATATCCTTCTTGGGAGAGAAAAGAGAAGAGAGGGGAAGAAATGTTAAAGGGTCGGTTTGGGTTTTTGTTCCACTGACTTCTATTTTACTTAGTCTAATCTTAGTTAATTAAATAAATCCCTAGGCTCGGGGTACCGAAAACGTCCCCGAGGGAAAAATGGTAAAATTCCCCAATATTCCCGCCTAGGCTTCCTAACCTCAAATATATCTCCATATATTTATTTCCATAACCCGATAACCTAAATAATCATCTAATACCCGAAATACCCCTTGACTTGCCCCAAGTCAAATATTAAGCCCCTTTGTGACTTCCCGCTAACTAGCTCCCTAGGATCGCCTCGAGTCGCACGCTGTAGATTTACCCACATAATAATGTGGTTCTCACGAATATAACATACAACCACATTTATATTCATATCGCCAAGCAAACATGTTTATCAAACAATCACGCGTTAATTTAATAATTTTCACACATAAACCAGTTATGCCCTCCCGGCACACCAACCAAGGCCCTTAAGCCATATTAGTGATTTTCGGTCGTTACAATGTATTTCTTTTATAATATATTTTGGATTCTAGTTATGTGCTTCTAATTTTTTTCATAAGATTATTAAGATCATGATTGAACAACTTGTAACTAGAAAGTATTTATGTTGTATGTTGATTTCCCTTGTAATGCAACAAGGTTTATTGATTTTTCTTCTTCATATATGTCTTTTATCTTTAATATCTTGTATTTTAGATTGTTATATAATATTACACTTTGTTCTTCATTTTGCAAAATATAATATTATTTGTGTAAGATGTGTCATTAAACTGTACACATCTAATGCTTAGAACAAAAATATTATGTTTTGCCTTATAAATAATGTTATTTGATTTTTTTTTTTGTTTCATTAGGTTGATTCACATTAAATACTTTGAAATTATATTTTGAAAAGTGAAGAAAAATCCCATGTTTTAGAAATAATTTGTGCTTTAATTATAAATCTATTTGGAAATATGATAGTTTGATTTATTTTAACTATCACTAAAACTTGGGAATCAATATACTAATAAATATTATTAAACTTACATTTTGTGGATTCTAGTATCTTAATAATCTTTCTTTTACAACTTATTCATAATTGGTTTATTTTTCTTCTCTTAAATAACTTTATTTTCAATTTTTTATTTTAATTTCTTGATATTAAATCTTATTAATCTTTGGAGCTAGGTTAGAATTTATTAACTTTTGGTTTAAAATAGTTTCTTTTTTATTTTAGACAACTCCTTTGGGTTCGACATCCTTACTTACACGAACTCTATACTATATATATGATTCATGCGCTTGCGATTTACATATTTAAAACATACTCATTTTGGGTCCATCAGGTATATAATATTTTTTTTATGATATTTAGTTTCTATCTTATTATACATAATGGTAGTATATAATTTTTTTTTTATGATATTTAGTTTCTATCTTATTATACATAATGGTAGTATATAATTTTATATCATAGTATATACATTTTAATAGTAGTATATAATTTTGTTAGTATAGTAGATACATTTTTTAGTAATAATTTTGTAACTTTTGTTGATATATTATTTTTTAACTCAGTATATGTATTTTGTGGTATGATATATCATTCAACAACTCATAAAAAATGAAAATAATCAAAATAATTTTAAAATAAAAACTTATATACTTATACCATAATATTAAAATATTTAGAATAAAATAGTAATTTGCTAAATGGCATATTTGGTAGTATGTAATATTAAAAAGGTGGTTAGGCTATTTTACTTCAAAATTAAAAACATGGACATTTACTTACTTTTACACACCATTATGAGTTATTTTGCACCAAGACCATGTATTCAATTGCTTGTTTTAAGGCCAGAAAGATACCAGTTTGGCCCCTGTATTTTTTCCAAATACGCGATCGGCCCATGTGTTTTGTTAAATGATAATTCAGATCTTTTGTTTATAAAATGGATGAAAATAGTACCTTATATCCAATTTTGGTCAAAAAAGATTCAAATGTAATCTTTCATTCTCAGCTCTTCAACCACTTTCTCCGCTTCTCTGAACCTATCGTATCTCTAACAACCCAAGAATTGATCTTATAATTGAAAATATTTTGATCAAAATCGCGTCTAGAGTACTATTTTGATCCATAGTAAAACACATGGTCCGAAATGTCATTTAACAAAACACAGAGACTGGACGCATATTAAAAAAAAACACAAGGGTCATAATGATATTTTCCCTTTAAGGCCCCAATAAAGACACAAGAAACAAGTTAAGCGATAGATATTTCAGATGAATATTGTTATCTTAATTGTACTTTCTCTTATACGCAAAATTTAAAATATAATTAATTTATATATTATTTATACGATTTAAAAATTTTCTAATACAATTTTTTAAAAATTCAATTAATAATATATAAAATTAAAAAAATAAATTCTTTTGGCACTTTTTTTTATAAATTATAATAAGTACAAAATTATTACAAAAATAATTAAAAATATTTTCTCCACCCCTTTGTTTATTTTACTTTTTAAAACAAAATCCACCCCTTTATTCCATTAGATTATTATTATTACTTTTTTTAATTTATACATTGTATGATTTTAATTTAATTTAAATTGATAATTTTTTTATGACTATTATTTGTTGTCCGTGTTTTCACCAGTTGGCATGTGGTCATCATTAGAGAGTAATTAGCCTTCTCGAGCCTGAGAGTTCATATGGGACTCGCCCGACCAACTCAACCCATAGGCTATTCGTAGTAGTTATGCTCCACCCCCGAAGAAGGGTGTCCTGAGGTAGACCACGCCTCAGGGATCGTTCTTGATTTCCTTCATCTACTTTCAGGTTCTCCAGGTCTGCGAGGAGTGTTCTCCACCCCTAGAGCAATGTGTCAGGTTTCATGCACAGCAACCCTCGACCACAAGTAGCTGTCTAAAAAAGTTATAGCTCCTACTAGTAATGGTGTCAAATCCGTACAGGTGACAAGTAGCATGTCCCAATACGCCACCTGACTTAGGGAAACGTGCAGCTACCCCCTGACATTGTCATGAGCGTGTCACCCCCAAAAGTGGTGGGCTTAAACCTCGGAAATGGGCTCCGTGTAATATGAACGGGCTGACCACAACCTTAACTAAAATAGGTTGTATTTATTAGAGTTTATACCCCAAATAATGGGGAATGTATTGTAATAAACCCCCATTATGGGAATTATTCACCCGGAGCCATCTATAAGTAGGGTTAAGGCTTACATTGTAAAAGATCCCCAACTTTCTATATTTAGAGCATTGCTAAAATGCGGCCTAAAACTCTATAGAAGCTTGACTCCCTAAGCTACTCAAATCCTAATACAATCACCTCGTGGACTATGGTTAATTAATCACCTCGCGAGTACTCTGAGAGTCATTACTCTGAATCCCTTGACACGGAGGAGCCACCAAAAGTGGTGGCCCTCAAGGGCCAAATTTCCTCCTAGCAGTAAAATATAGATACACATGAGGGGAATATCGTCGCCTTGCAGGAGATGGTTAACACCATGAGGGAAAATTTAGCGGCTCAAGGGTTGCAAGTAGACCCCCATGGCGAAGTACCGCCTAAGCAGCCAGCTGGCATGCTAGCTATGCACCTAGATGGAGTGCCACCTGCTCCGCCAGTGGACGTGCCTCCTGGGCACCCCACTAACATGGCGCAAGATCTGCTAGCTAGCGTGCCACCTGTGCACCCAGCTGGAGTTGGAGCCCCACCTACACCACATGATCGTGGAAAATGGAAGGTTCATGAAGAGCCTTCTCAAAGGAGAAAAATAGTCTATTGGGCTTCCGTGCCCATTCAAGCATCGAGAAGGCCAATGGTATTCAGGGGCATGGTTCTCGAGGACATCGCTAAGGCACTAGCGTTCGTGGAGGCCGGGGCCTTTCGCCGAGGCACGCTGTAACAGACCGCGTTAGGCTTGGAAATGGTGTCTCGCTAGCACCTCACCAGCCTCCTAGAAATCCTGGACCTGTGCCCAATAGGAGAAACGTCTCCATCAACTGAGGATAGATAATTAATGTCACGGTTAACAATGAATACGTTGACTCCGAGGGGGAGTCCGAAGTTGAATACCTCGAGAGTGATGGTCGCCACCATGCGCAACGTGACCTACGAGATGACTTGAACGTTGGCAGGAGCAGAGGAGCTCCCAAGGACAACCCCGGGAGACAACAACAGCTAGACCTTTGAGATAATCTTAATGCTCAGAGGAGAGAACACCCGACAGAAAGTGCCAATCTAGATTACAACCCTCTCCATGCAGAGTTGGAGAGTTTGAAGAGGATAATGCTTAAAATGACTCGAAGACAAGGTCATGACTCCGACTAGGAGGATGAAGATGAGGAGCCTTGTCCCCCTCACATTGTAGAAGCTTTGTTGACCCGAGGCTTTAAGATGCCAGACATTACTCCGTACCGGAAAGGAAAAGATCCTATCGACCATCTTTCGAAGTTCAATAGATTGATGTCGGTTCACCGCATCTCTAAGGATGCTAAGTGCCACGTCTTCCCGTTAACCTTGAAGGGACTAGAAAACGAGTGGTTCAAGAAGCATCAGCTAGGTTCAATCCACTCCCGGCAAAAAATCTCCACCTTCTTCCAAAGACAATTCATAGATACTCATAAGGTAAACTTCAAGGTCAATGCTTTGGCCAACATAAATCAAGGACCTCACAAAACCCTTAAAGAACACATCAAGCGCTTTAAGGAGGAAAAAGCCAAGGCCAAAAGGGTCGACGATACCTAAAAGTTGGCATCTGAGTAGGTTCTCCATTGTGGTATGAGCTCCAGCGTAGAGGATGCCATAGGCTCGACGACTTCATACGTCGGGCCCAAGAATATATCAACTGGGAGGATGCCCAGATTGGAGTGTTAAGAGGACTGGTCTTTTTCCCTGCTCTACTAGTCCCGAATGACATGGCTTCAGGACCACACTTCTCATGGTACACTCCTGCCCAAATGAGTGTTATGAGCGCCCCACAATTTAACCCAGTTGTTCCATCGGTTGGCTTTAGTGTCGTTCACACAACTAGTTTAGTGTTGCTCTAACTTGCTATGGAGCAGCCCCCACTGGATACCATACTTTTTCAGCCTGCATTTAGTGCTGGGACATCATCTCCGGCCCAGTCAGCGCCACCCAGCTAGACCCCCAACAGAAGCAAACGTGAGGGAAAAGGCAAGGGCAAGAAGCCCAAAAGAACTGGAGGAACTCCCGATGAGAAGTATACTCCCCAATATTCTGAGTACACAGACTTGGTGGACACTCAGGAAAATATTTTCTTAGCCATGAAGCAGCTGATCCACTACAGAATGCCACTATATATCTGGAGGGATTGGGAGAGAAGAGATTCTTCTAAGTTCTGCCAATTTCATAAAGATGTGGGACACCACACTAAAGAGTGCATGCAACTCAGAGATAAGATCGAGAATCTCATCAAGTTGGGGCATCTCCACCATTATGTTAGGGACGGAGCACACACTGCTCAGGCTCCAATAGCAGTCATGCCTCCTTCACAGGTGGCACCTCAAGCCCCAGGCCAAGTGCCTGTGTCACCACCACAACAGGTAGCCCATGGACCTCCCCCGGTGAATAGGAGAATATGGACTATCTCTAGGGGACCCCACCTGGGCAGCACATCGAGGGGCTCGCACAATCACAAGGCATGATCCCTAAATCACGACGATGAAGTGTTGGCGCTAGCCCAACTACCACCACGATCAGGTCACCACCTTCTCCGAGGATGATGCTCGAATAATGCATTATCCCCACCACAATCCTTTGGTGATTGAGAGAAAAATTTCCAACAAAATGGTGACTCGAATCCTGGTGGACAACATGAGTTCAGTGAACATCCTTCTCAAGATAGCCTTTAAGAAGATTGGGCTGACTACGGTGACTTGTCCCCGTGTATCTCCACTCTTTACAGGTTCTCGGGGGAAGGTCTCATTCCAATGGGGCAGATAAAGGTGCCAATAACACTTGGAGAAGCGCCTCATCAAGCCTTCAAGTACTGCACGTTTGTGATTGTAGATTGCTCCTCTACGTACAACGCCATCCTCAGACGTCTGATCCTGGTGGAGTTTGGAGCAGTCACCTTTATTCACCATTTGTGCATGAAGTTTCCCAGCGAGGTGGGATTAGGCACTATCCACAGAGACCAAAAAAACACGTATCAGTGCTATAATGTGTCGCTTAAGCATCCAGTTATGGTTGCTGAGGTGGGAGCCTCCTTGCAGTGTCCTCTTAAGGAGAAGGAGGTCCAAGCTGTTCAAGAAGAAAGGGAATCCAACAAATTGGACCCCAGGGTTGGAGAAGAAACAACTACTTAGCCCATGGAAGATGCTGAGGAGGTCATCCTTGAAGCCTCCAATCCTGAGAGAAAAACTAAGGTCAAGAAGAACCTCAAGGCGAAGGTCCGAGAAACACTAGTGAGCTTTCTCAAGGAAAACTAGGACGTCTTCACTTGGTCCCACTCTGACATGACGGGCATTGACCCAAACATCATAAGCCATGCCTTGAATGTTAACCTGAATATTGCCCTGGTTTAACACAAGTGCAGGACAATTTTCCTGACCCGGGCAGAGGCCTTAAAGGCAGAAGTCGACAAGACTCCCGCGAATGGATTCATCCGAGACACTCACTACCCGAAGTGGTTGTCGAACTCAGTCCTGGTGCCCAAGCCGAACGACACCTAGAGGACATGTATAGACTTCTCCAACCTTCACAAGGCTTGCCCGAAGGATTTATGTCCTTTGCCAAAAATTGATCAGATGGTCGACACCACCTTTGGGTATGAGTTCTTGTCCTTCATGGATGCATACTGGGGTGCAATAAAATATCCATGCACGTCGCAGACCAAGAACACATTAGCTTTCGAACAGACAAAGGAATTTACTCCTACAAGGTGATGCCTTTCAGCCTTAAGACTGTTGTGCCACGTATGAGAGATTAGTAAACTGGATGTTCAAAAACTAGATTAGCCAAAACATGGAGGTTTATGTAGATGACATGTTGGTAAAGTCAAGAACATCCCCCGACAATGTGAAAGATTTGGCAGAAGCATTCTTAGTCCTCTGCAAGTTCAGGATGAAGTTAAATCCCCAGAAGTGCACTTTTGGAGTGGCCTCTAGGAAGTTCTTGTGATTCATGGTCAGCACCCAAGGGATAGAGATGAATCCTGAGAATATAACGAACCTTATAGAGATTCTATCCCCCAGGAAGTACAAGGATGTGTAGAGCCTGACTGGTCGGATCGCAACTCTGAGCCACTTTGTCTCGAAGGCAACTAACAAGTGCATTCCCTTCTTCAAAAACGTATGAGGAGGTCAGAGATTTGAATGGACGGAGGAGTACGAAAAGGCATTCTAGCAAGCTGAAGGCCCACATGGTGAACCCTCTAATTTTTTTGAAGCCTATGGACGGAGAACCCCTCATTCTCTACATGGATGTCTTCAAGAATGCCATAAGTGCTACCTTAGTCTGTGAGGAAGGTCGTGTTCAATATCCCGTTTACTACACGAGAAAATGAATCCTCAGAGCAGATTCTAGGTGTCCGCTCATGGAAAAGCTGACATTTTGCTTAATGCTAGCTTCTCAGGAGCTACGACCTTACTTTAAGGAGCATCCAATTAGGGTCATCACCAACCAGCACTTAAGGCAAATCCTCTAGAAGTCAGAGTCCTCCAGGGGACTCCTCAAGTGGGTAGTCAAGCTTAGTCAGTTTGACATTACTTACCACCCAAGGACTGTCATAAAGGGATAGCCACTTGCAGATTTTATTGCCGAGTTCACAGGAGCACATGAGCAACACTGGGAGGCCCAGGTGGCCGGGCCCATATGGAAGATTTTCATAGACGAGTCTTCCAACGAGAATGGAGCAAGAGCAGGCCTTATCTAGGTATCCCTCGAGAGGCACAGAGTTAATAATGCTTTGAGATTTGGTTGACGCCTCAGCTTTAGAACTCAAAGCTGAAGGCCTCAAATTTTTCAGCGATTCTCAGCTCGTAGTGAACCAAGTCCTCGGAGAGTATCAGGCCTGGGGGACAATGATGGCTGCTTATTTGGCCAAGAACAAGGAAATGTTGCACAACTTTAAAACATTCACCATTCAACAAGTGCCAAGGGAAAAGAATTCCAATGCTGATGCTTTGCCAAAGCTTGCTATCACTTAGGATGTCGAGTTGACCTAATCAGATCCTTGCCCATAGGAAGGGGAGGAATAAATTATGCTATTGTGGCAGTCAACTACTTCACAAAGTGGGTCGAGGCCGAACCTCTCGATACAATCACCTCCAAGAAGGCGCTAGACTTCATCATCAAGAACATCATTTGCCGTTACAAGCTCCCAAGGAAGATAGTCTCCGACAATGGCCTGCAATTTGACAGAGAGTTTTTCACGAACTTTTGATGCATAGAGTTATAAAGAGTTTCTCCTCCATAGCCCATCCACAGGAAAATGGTCAAGTGGAAGCGGTCAACAAGACACTTAAATCCACTTTGAAGAAAAGGTTTGAACAGGCAAAAGGCCTAGTGGAGCTACAACACAACAGCTAGGACCTATACTAGCCATTCTCCCTTCTCCATGGCCTACGGGTATGAAGCCATGCTTCCAGTTGAGGAAGCAATTTACACGCACTGAAGAGACACATACAATTCGACCACAAATCATACTTTACTCTGAGAATCTCTGGACTTTGTGGAGGAGCTCCGAAAAGCTTCACAGCTACGTGTAGCGTCCTACCAGCAAAAGGTGGCTAGATATTTCAACTCCAAAGTGAAATATAGGAAGTTTCGGGTTGGAGACTTGGTGTTGCGAAGAGTTTTTCTAGCAACTCGAGACCTAGGTGCTGGAGTATTGGGCCCTAGCTGGGATGGCCCATACTAAGTCGAAAGCATCATGTGTCTTAGGACATACCAACTGGCCTGGCTAAATGGAGAGCTAGTACCCCACGCCTAGAATGCTGAGCACCTCTGCCGGTATTATCAGTAATATGAGCAATGTATTTCTAAATTTTGTAATTATTTTTTAGCCTCCGAGCACAGTTAATGGAAATTGTGTGTACAAAACAAGAGATGAAAATTTAGAGAATTTTCTTGTATTTTTTAATCTTAATTTTAATGTTTACATCTCAAGGAGTACCCGCTCGGTTAACTGGATAAGTGAGCACAGACTAGTCTCCAATCACTTGGGCGGGGGGGGGGGGGGGCGGGGGGGAATAGCTAGGTCAACTCGTATGGTAACGGCTCACGGAGCATGACCTAAGAAACTAAGCTTGTCGTGAGTGGAGTAAGCCTAGTGCCGAAGTTTATGAGAATGGGCTAACCTAAGGATCTAAGATAAACCTAGAATTATAAAAATCTAAATAAACTATGGATGAACTTGAGTTATCTCTAGAGGATCATGTGCCCGAGGAGCAATAGCGAGTTCCTAACTCTCGACAAGTGAATGGACTTCCGAGCCAATCGCACTCGGGTACAAGCCTTAATTGCCAAAAACTTGAGAGTCGTAAGACCCAATGACCTAAAGATGCGGACAACTTGATCCATGTCCCGAGGACCTAGAGCCCGAGGACCAGTAACGAGTTCCCGATTTCTGAAAAAGGGTAATAACCCCGAGTGACTTGTACTCTGGGGGAAAAATTATAATCATGATTAACGAAAAAGTTAGTGTAACCTCCCGAGGACTATGTGCTCATAGAGGGACAATGAGTTTTCGAACCCTAGGTTAGTTAGGCCTCTTAAGCCTCGAGATGCTTAGGACTTGAGGATGTAAGGACAGTCAAGTGCTCACACTTGACAGCTGTTTTACCCTAAAAATTAGCATGGATTCAACCACTTAGCTAGGGGTACCGCTGTCAGATAAACACGTATAAATATCAGGTGAGTAGAACATCTAGTTAATAATGATGCGAGCAGCTCGAGTTAGGACTTGGCAGTACGACATGCAGATAATTTTCAGATCGCCTTACAGGATGATGATCCAGCTTGAGATATGTAGAGGCCAGATCCCCTTTAGGGTGCTCTGAACTCAATTCGAACTAAGGATCGGTGCTCTTCGATCACCAGCTCGATGAAATTTGGTCATGATGCATAGTGAAGGATCCTGAAGGACTTTGAGGTCGCTTATACGCTCATTAATGTCCAGGTTGTATTATACATTTATTGCTTGACTAAGAACTCATAATGCCAATCTGGTACGAAAAGCAGTCTTCAGTATATCTCCCTCGACCCTCAACTGATGATAACCAGAACGAAGGTCGATCTTTGAGAATACCTTCTTACCTTGCAACTGATCAAACAGATCATCTATCCATGGCAAAGGATACTTGTTATTAATTGTTAGCTTATTCAATTTTCTGTAATCAATACACATCCTCAGAGAACCATCTTTCTTTTTCACAAACAGAACTGGCGCTCCCCAAGGTGAGAAACTAGGTCTGATAAAACCCAAATCCAACAGTTCTTGCAACTGTACCTATAATTCTTTCAACTCAGCTGGGGCCATTTTGTAAGGTTCTCAAGACACTGGCTCCGTCCCTGGTGCCAGTTCTATCACAAATTCTGTCTCTCTGTGTGGTGGCAACCCTGGCAAATCTTCTGGAAACACATCCAGGAATTCACAAACAAGTCTGGTCTCACTGGCACGACCTAAGTGGTATCAACCACACTGGCTAAGAATCCAATGCAACCTCCTTGCAATAGATCCCTAGGCCTCAAAACAGAAATCATAGGTATGCGAGGTCCATGCACAGTACCAACAAACACAAAAGGATCCTCACCTTCAGGCTCAAAGGTGACCATCTTCCTTCTGCAATCAACGGTTGCCCCATGCTTTACCAACCAGTCCATACCCAAAATCATATCAAAGTCAGTCATAACTAACTCTATCAAATCCACTGATAACCCTCTGCCCTCCACTGTCACTGGTAAAGATCTAACCTATCTCCTGGATACCACTAACTCCCCAGTGGGTAACAAAGTTCCAAACCCCACAGCATAAAAATCACAGGGTCTACACAATCTATCAATAATTCTACTATCAACAAAAGAATGTGTAGCACCACAATCAATCAAAACATTATAAGGGGTTCCAGCACTAAGAAGTTGACCTGTAACTACTGAGGGAGAAGCCTCAGCTTCTGCTTGTGTCAATGAAAACACTCAAGATGGGGCTAAGTTTTCCGCTTTCCTGGGTTCTTCTTTTCTGGCCTTAGGGCAATCCTTTTTAAGATGACCCACTGCTCCACATGAGAAGCAGGCCCTTGCTCTACACTCTCCCAAATGATGCCTCTTGCATCTAGGGTATTCAGGATAAGACTTCCAGGCTTCATTACCACCTGGACGATCCATTGATATACCACGGGGCCGCCTATCAGGACCTGGAACTAGGAAGGTGTCAGGAACCTTCCTCTTCTGATCACTGGGCCTACACCCCTACCATAACCCACAAATGGAGGACCTGTCCTCCTGAACTCCTTTCTGGCTGCACTATCTCGCCAGATCTTGTTCTCTGCACTCTCAGCTATGAGTGCCTTCTCGACCACCTGTGCATAGGTAGTAACCCCACCCACAGTGGTAATACGAACATCACAGGCTAATCTAGGTTGTAGCCCCTGAAGAAATCTCTCTCTCCTAGTCCCATCAGTGGGCACCAGCTCCATGGCAAATTTTTCCAAATGATCAAACTTCAAGGCATACTCAGTGATTGATAAACCGCCCTGATGGCATCATTATAATATTTCTCGTTGAACAGAGTCTAAAACTCTTCCCAACTCAGGGCATTAACATTTGTGGTCTGGGTAATAACCTCAACCATATTCGGGCATCCTCCCGAAACATATAAGTGGCACAGGCCATCCTCTCATTACCAGCCACCCTCATGAAGTCCAGGATGGTGGTAATCATACTCATCCATTGCTTTGCCTTGGCAGGATCTACACTGCTTTCAAAAACTGGAGGTTGCTGCTTTCTGAACCTTTCATAGAGAGGCTCCCATTTATTACCAACCTCAGGCAGCTGCTCAGTTGTTGGCACTGACACATGAGGTGCCTTTGATACACTGGCTACTGGAGGAGCTTGTTATTGTCTCAGGAGGCGGAGTTCTTCTCCCTGTCTCAACACTGTAGTTTGTAGATCATTAAACAATTGCTACCAGTTTGGAGGAGCTGGCTGTGGAATATGTCCCTGGTCATTCTCCTAACCCTAATTATTATTATTCTGGACTTGATCACTCTAGCCAGCTGATGCATCTATTTTCCCTAGATTCATTCTTATCACTTATACCTTGCGAAAACAATAGTTAATACGGCCAGTCAAGTAGTAATAACTAAACCTCTTGGCGCCTTACGGTCTAAAATCAAGCAGTTAATCATCATATTCCACAACCATACAAATATACAAGTAGATACATGATTATAGCATTTAGCACTCAGCATGTATCACATAATAATTCACAATCAACAATACTAATAAGTATGTTCCAGCAATTTCAGTACTATTTAGCACACAGTTGCTAAAAATGTAATATCCAGGGCACAGGTTTAACATGGTGTCTCATGCATATAGGTAAAGCATTTATATTATATTTAAGCAGTTATACATATAACTACATAAATAGTTAGGAAACCATGAGTCGAGCTTGACGTCAGTGATGAGTGTACATGCCCAGCCAGTCTACAGGAACCCTAACCTTGGCACGCTCTGATACCAAGTTGTAATGCCCTGGTTACCCCAGAACAGTTACAATGAACGATGAACCATGAATTTAACTCGCTACCCAAGTTCTTTGGTTAAAAACATGGTTCTAGGTGTTATTAATAGGTTAAGGTGGAAACTAATCAAAAGGTAAGGATATATTTTATTTAAAACATAAAATTGTTCATGGGCCCCTAAAAACATTTACAAGTTATTTACAACTCAAAATGGTCATTACTGTTTAAATTTACAACCCGCCGACCTAAGCGGCAAAAATAGGGTAAACCCCCTAGTTCCTTTGAGAACTCCTTGGCCGTGGTGGTCAAGCGACCGCATATGTACACAACACCACCTAAGCTCTCCACTCAGGGCTGGGTGAGCTTTTATTTCCCTTTACGTGCACCACATAGCACCCATAAGCCAAAGCCCAGCAAGAAAACACAATAACACATGAATGTAATATCAACAATGATCATAATAATCATTCAAGACTTTCAGTCCAAAATAGAGGAGTGACAATTGGAAAAGTCACTAAAGTGGGTTCCGTTCCCATTAGCCATGTGACGATAGGGTCACCCGGGCTTTACAAATAAGTGATCCTTTTTCTAGCTTATCAAGATAGGTGCTCGATGAACTAGTCACCAATATAACCTACCACATGACCATAGAGTCACAACCATAGGATTCCGCTCCCTAGCCACGTGACATGCAGTCACCTAGGCCTTTGGCCCTGGATCTGAGTAACTAGTCCTAGACTAGTCAAGCGCTTATAATTTTCATCGGCCTTAGGGTCGGTCCAACATTAATTCTAAGTCATTCAATGATGATATCGATTAGATCTAATCTTTTATCGGCCCTGCGTTCACGACGCTTGTGCCGTCCCTGAATAGTCAGTGCCATACACAAGTAAGCAAGATCTGCTAAGCATTTAATATGCAATCAATGTCCACATTTAGTAACCAACATGCCTCAACAACAACCACGCATGTCATAAACACAGGGTACAATTTTCTTACCTCTGGTTCGAGCGAAAGATAAAATAAGAACGACTCTTGAGAACGATCGAACTTTTGATTCCTTAGCGGTTACCTAATCATAACCAATTATAACCTCCATTAATGAAAATCAACAATGAAAGGGTCTTGACCTAAACCCCACTCTCGGGACCTCGAAACGTACCAACACGGTGAGTAGATTCAATCCCAGGCCTTAAGGATTGAAACATCGAGCCACAAACCCTTAAAAACACTGAAAACGGAATTCTGAAGGAATAGAGTAGCGCTATAGCGCTACTCACTAGTGCCCCAGCGCTATTCTCAGAACCAAAAATCGTCCATCACAGCCCTGGGTAGCGCTATAGCGCCCCCTTGTGGGCGCTGTAGCGCTACACCCAACCAGATCAGCCCTTAAATCCCCATCCTTCGACTCCTTCAATTCCATCTCGATTCCAATGCTTACAAACCTCATTTTTGGTGCCAAATGAACACAAAAACCATCCCCACAAGCCCTAAGCATCACAACCACAAGAACCCTAGCCAAAAAATCCCAACAAAACCAATCAACCAACCTAGAAATCTCAACTGAAAACCAAGACAAAAATAGAGCAAACCAGAGATTCAATGGCTAGAAACTTACCTCAAGTTCAGATTATGATGCTCTTCAATGGTGGAACACACTCCCAAGCCCTCAAGACTTATTTCCCAAGGTTGAATCCTCACGTTAGGCTCAAAAATCACAAAGAAAAAGGAAGAGAAAATTGGTACGGGAGAAGGTTTTTCTATGCTCTATTTTCCCCTTCCTACTATAGCCTTCAATTGCTTAAATATATCCTAGGGATGAAAAGACCAAAATACCCATAGGTCAAATTAAGATTTCTAAAGGCTCCCAAGGGCAAAATTGACATTTCCCACCTATTTCGTTAATCATAATTAACGCTCTCCAATTCCTGCTATTCTCAAAATACTCAAACACCAATAACTCATATCCCGTTACCCTTTAATTCCCGGCAACATTTTAATCATTAAAATCACCCCGAGACTCACCCCGAGCCCCGAACTAAACCTGTTATGACCAAACCGCTAATTTATATTCAAAGATTGTCTCATGCCAAATAGCTCGAACAAATCCACACTATAATGTGGTCTCAACAATATGTCATCGACATGCATACAAATATACAATTACGCCCTCAACAGACCAAATTACCAAAACACCCCTGAAATGAAATGTGGACCCACATGCATGCATTTAACATTATATTATAATATAATTCACATAGACATGCATATAATCATTTAGTGGCAAAATAAAACAATTATGGCCCTCCCGGCCTACTAATCCAGCCATTAAACTGCATTAGGGATTTCGGGGCATTACACCCTGGCTCGGTTACCCCCTCTTGCAACCGATGCTAAGGTCGGAAATAAGCAAAGTGGGTCCCATAGGTCCCACAGGAATAACCGACCCAATTCCAGTCATTCTGTCAGAACCGCAACTCCACACTTCATACTTCAGAGCGAAATTAACAGAGTGCCCAGCCAGCTAATCTTCCTAGAAACCATCATCCCCATGTTAGTCGATCGATCACAACTGAGACTCCCAGCTCCGTGCCTTCCGCATAGATTCCGAGGAATGTTCACAACAACCCAGCAAGGCGAGCTAGTACAAATTCATGGAGACAAAATGCCTCAGTGAATCCCCCTGCGCTGTGATCAGAACTACAGACACAGAGAACTTAGGAGATCGGGGTAGAACCGAGATGGACTAATTTAGTCCGACCTAATTGGACGAGGATAGCCTCACCAATAAGACATTCGTCATCATCAGTTAGACATCCTACACCACCGTGCCCACATAGAGACACTCAAGTTCGTAGAAATAGTAGGAGAAATCCTCCCCCGTCAGTAGACACTTACATCGTATGTTTAGAAAATGGAAGTTACTTGATGGGGTGCCAACGTGGAGGCAGGTCTGAAAATGACCAGAGGAATCACCTTAGTTTGGCACAAATTCCTCGTTATGATCCACATCCTGACCTGTGTGATCATCTGAATTCATAAAGGAGGTATCCAGCTCACAATGATGATATGAGTTATACTCAACATGGTGGAGGCCCATCTATCGTACGCGACAATGGGAATGTCCCGCCTAACCAAGCTTAAACTTTCTAGGAAAATAATCCATCAAACGCGTACAATAGGATGGGGGCTGGTGAACAGCTACCAACTATCCTAGAGACCAAAGATCCAACCCTCGAGTGACTGCCCTTGAAGGAGGAACAAATGAAGAAGCTCTTATCTGGAAAAGGAATTGATGATTTTGATTTCGATGAGGAGCTCAAACCTTTGGCCTCAAACATTGCAGTAGCTCCACATCCTATTGGCTTCAGGGTGCCAACCATGCCTGTGTTTGATGGAAACACAGATCCATCCGACCACATCGAGATGTTCAATACGCTGATGATGGCCCACAATGTCAGGAATGACCTTAGATGTAATTTGTTCTCCACAACTCCAACCGGACTTGCCAGACAGTGGTTCAAAAAGTACAAAAAACATTTGACCAGTTCGTGGAAGAAGTTATATTTCGAGTTCAAGAAAGTGTTCCAAGCTTCAAAGGAAACAAACGTAGAGGTCAACTCATTGGCCAACATAAAACAGCAACCTGGTGAGTCCTTGAAAGCATATTTGAGCAGCACGAGCTTGAGACACTGGTGATAGCTCCAAGCTCATGTAAATGAGAATGAGAATCTTGGTAGGAGGAAATTTATGGTAGGAGCTCTAGTGAAAAGGAGTTAAAAGTGTAGATAAGTTCTTGGCTCGGGCTCAGGAATTGATAAACTTGGAGGAGGTGCAATCTGCTGTCACAGGAACCAGTCAGGTCCCTATTCCGCCCGTTAGAGCGGTGATAGATGTTGCAGCTATGACTCAACCTGTTACTTAGAATAACCAAGCGGGAAACAATAAGAGGAAAGGAAATGGTGAGGGCGACCAGAGCGGCACAAAAAAGAACAAGCACGGCGAAAAAATTCAAGCTCATTTATAACACCTACACTGACCTAACGGATACACTGGAACATATTTTCCTGGCAAACTCTAATCGCCTTTCGTGGAAGAAACCAAAGCCATTAAGGCATCAGAGGGTGAAGAAAGATCCCTCTAAGTTTTGTCGATACCACAATGACATCAGCCACTGACGATTGCCGACAATTGAAGGACGAGATTGAAACTCTCGTTCAGGCTGGTTCGTTAGCCCCGTACGCTTGAAATTGAGCTACTCCCAATCAATCTGCCGAGCAAAATTATCATCCAGCTCAGGAGACTCTGGTAGGTTAGCCTAGGGCTCAGAAGGATCATGAGAACCGAGTTGATCCTCCTCCAATAGTAGGAGGAGATATAACTACTATTGTCGGCGGACCTCATTTGGCAGGCATGAGCAATGGAGCCCAAAAAAGGTATATACAGGAGCTGAAATCTCTCAACGACGTGGAATTTATCCAGGAGCAACGGTTATCAAAACAACAGAGGTTGGAAAAACAACCAATCATTTTCACGGAAGAGGGCGCTAGCCATGTTTAGTTCCCACACAATGACCCACTAGTGGTAACCGTTCAGCTCACTAATCGAAGGGTACAAAGGATATTGGTTGATAATGGGAGCTCAGTAAATATGCTTTTCAGGTCCACCCTAGAAAATATGGGATTATCCGTAGCTGATCTTAAGGTGGCCTCAATGACACTCTACAGATGTTCAGGTGAAGGAACATCAACCATAGGTACAATAGGACTACTAGTTACACTTGGGGATTATACGTTCACTGTTACTAAAATACTTGAGTTTGTCCTAATCCATTGTCTGGCTGCGTAAAACGCGATTTTGGGATGACCTATATTGATGGTTTTTGAAGCCATTGCCTCGATCTGACACCTAGAAATGAAGTTCCCCTCAACTTCGTGTATATGAACAGTAAGAGGAGACTAGCTCGCTGTCTGAGAATGCTACATCATTTCCATGAAGGAAAGATCATAATGTAGGCAGCATGCAATGGTCATAGTCGAAGAAGGAGAGGAGTCCCGGGTAATGGAAGTTACCTATGGGGCTAAAGAACCTCGAGAAGGTGGTAACGAGATTGCCCAACAAGAAGACATTGATCCACGAATAGGCGAAGATAGATCTAAGCTCAAAGTTGTGGAGAAACTCGAGGAAATCAGTATTGACCTAGAAACACCTTCAAGAGTTGTAAAAGTTGGGAAAATCTTGGAGCTGAAAAGAAGAAGGAGCTGGTTGAATTCTTGAGGAAGAACCTAGACTTCTTCACCTGTTCGCATGAACATATGATGGGAATCATTCTGAGTATAATAATGCATACTTTGAACATGGATAAGAATGTGCCTGCAAAGTCCCAAAAACGAAGGCTTTTGGGGAGAGTACAGTCGGAAGCATTAGAAGAAGAAGTAGCTCTCCTACTTAAATGTGGATTTATCACAGAAGCAAAATACCCGATCTGCGTTGCTAACCCCATTCTGGTCCCGAAGCCAAGCGGGAAGTGGAGAACATGCATTGACTTCTCTGATCTCAACAAGGTATGTCCTAAGGATTGTTTCCCATTGTCTAACATTGATCAGTTGGTAGAAACCATAGTCGGTCACGAGCTCATGTCTTTCATGGACGCATATTTTGGATATAACTAGATCGTGATGAACCCTGCAGACCAAGAGCATACCACCTTCATGACTGAGCATAACGTATACTGCTACAAAGTTATGCCATTCAGACTAAAGAATGTCTGTTAACCAGATCGAGAAAAAGTAGTTAACAAAATATTCATTAACTAGATCAGGAAAAACATGGAGGTGTATGTCGATGAAATGCTCGTTAAATCAAAGGCTGCCAGTAACATGTGTCTGACCTGGAAGAGTGTTTTTGCGTACTAAGGAGATACGAAATCAAGTTAAATCCTTAGAAGTGCACTTTCGGAGTTTCGTCGGGAAAGTTTATGGGGTTTATAGTCAACACAAGGGGGATAGAGGCAATTCCAGTGAAAATCAGATCGTTGTTAGAAATGCATTCTCCTAGGTCGCGCAAGGAAGTACACAGTTTAACTGGAAAGGTGGCGGACCTAATACTCTTCATTTCAAAATCCATTGACAAGTGTCTCCCACTTTACAACTTGCTCAGAGGAAACAATAAGTTCTAGTGGACTGAAGATTGTGAACAGGCATTTCACAACCCGAAAGCTCACCTAGCTGAACCCCTCGTACTATGTAACTAAAAGACTTCTCGGAGCTAAGTAACTAAAAGACTTCTCAGAGCTGAGTTTCGATATCCATTAATAGAAAAGCTCGCATTCTGTATTATTTTGGCTTCGAGGAAGCTCAGATCATACTTTCAGTGCCACACCATCCACGTCTTAACCGACCAACCTTTAAGGCAGGTTTTGCAAAAGAAACGTCTGGATGTTTACTAAAGTGGGCAATCAATCTTAGCCAGTTTGAGATATTATATATGCCACACACAACAATCAAGAGTCAAGCCCTCGCTGACTTCGTGACAGAGTGCATGGGTTTTTAGGACGAGCCGATGAGAGAACTAGTGCATGACTTGTGGAAAATCTTCGTTGATGGATCCTCTAATGAAAACGGATCAGGAGCTGGAATATTTAAATCTCACCTAAAGGGCATTGATTCAATACATCTCTTAGGTTAGGATTCGAAGCATCCAACAACGAGGCCGAGTATGAGACCCTATTGGCAGGGCTAAGGGTGGCGAAAGAGCTAAAGACAGAGGCGATCCAATGTTATAGTGATTCCCAGCACATGGTCTATCGAATATTGGGAGAGTATCAAGATGGCAGCTTACTTAGCCAAGGTTAAGGGCGAGTTGTCTGAATTCGAGTTTAGCTCGATGGAACAATTACCCCGCGAATAGAATTCCAATGTTGATGCTATGGCTCGACTAGCTACCACCAAAGAGGTGGATACACCTAACGTAGTTCTGGTGGATTTCTTGGAAAACCATGCATAGTAGCAGAATCGGTTGAGGCCGTAATGATTGACATAAAACTGACATGGATGACCCCCTTAGTGGAGTACTCACAACTGGAAAGTTACCTGACGATCGAAAGAGTCCAAGAAAGGTGTTATATAAAGCCCCGCGGTATGTTATGGTTGAAGGGACTCTATATCGATGAGGGCATTCGCTACCCCTCCTACGATGTGTTTTGCCTGAGGAAGCACAGATTATCTTGCAAGAAATACATGAAGGCTTCTGCAGAGACCATGCTGGGGGGAAAAACTTGGCTCTGATGGTATTGAGATAGGGCTATTTTTGACCCACATTGACAAAGGACTCAATCTTATACGTGCAGAAATGTGACAAATGCCAACGTTTTGCCATAATTTCCCAAGCATCTCCCATTGACTTAACCATGATCTCATCCCCTTGGCTGTTTGCAATATGGGGAATCGACTTGATGGGTTCTTTGCCAACAGGAAAAGGAGGAGTTATTTATGCTGTTGTCGCCATCGATTACTTCACGAAGTGGGTGGAGGCCAAGCCTCTGCAAACCATCACCTTGAAGAGAGTCCTAGATTTTGTCGTAAAAATATCATATGACGATTTGGGCTCCCAAAGAAGTTCGTGTGTGACAACGAAACTCAGTTTGATAGTGATCTCTTCACAAAATTTTGTGAAAAATACGGCATAACCAAGAGTTTTTTGTTGGTAGCATACCCACAGGCTAATGGGCAGGTCGAGGCTGCAAACAAGACCCTAAAGACAAGCTTAAAGAAGTGGTTAGATGAAGCCAACAGATTATGGCCCGAGCAGCGCCCAAAATTTATTTTGAGCCTATAGAACTTCACATCGCACCTCCAAAGGACACACCCCCTTTTCTTTGACCTTGGGAAGTGAGGCTATGCTCCCAATTAAGGCGCTGGTGATGAACCATAGACAAAAAAACTTTGATCAAGATAAAAACCATGAGTTACTCAGTGCATCCCTTGATCTGATCAAGGAAAAATCAGAAGCGTCACAATTACAGCTCGCCCATTATCAGCAGAATATCACTTGTTACTTTGACTCGAAGGTAAAAGAACGCAGACTCGAACTCAGTGATTTGGTTCTCCGGAGGGTGTTTTTGGCAAGTAAAAGATCCTAAGGACGATGTGTTAGGGCTGAACTGGGAAGGACCATACCAGATCGTGGAGATCCTACGTGAAGGGACCTTTAACCTACCTCGATTGTACGGAGAAATAGTTTCGCGAACCTGGAATGCCCTACACCTCAAAAAAATACTATCAATAATTTAGTTTTCTTTAATGATTCTGGTATTATTTTTCATGTAAGGCTTGTCTATTAAAGCCACTTCATTTTTAATAACAATTGGATTATTACGTAATCAATATTGTCACTTTATTATCATGTGCTCATTATGTAAAAGCGACCTACAACATTTATAAGTTATGGTCGCTAAGGGAGCACATAACCCAAGAGAGTTTTTAAAAGAGTTTAGCAGATTCGGATAAAGTTTGAAACTTTGAAGTTGAGAAATTTCTAAGACTAAAACTCTTGGATATGACTAGGTCTGAGGCCTGATAACTAACATGTATAACAATATTGAGCAGACTAAAACTCCTGGATACGACCAAGTCCAAGGCATGATAACTAACAGGTATAACAGAATTAGGCGGGCAAAACCTTGGATACAACTAAGATATCGACTAAAATTAGTTAGTTGAGCCATCAAAAACCAATCTCAATCTATAGACAACCGCTAAGATTTCAAGTGTATAGGAATTCAAGAATCACAAACATGAGAAAACAATGGATTAAGGGGAGCACGAATAGATCACAAATTAACAAACATATGTTCAAAAGTATATATTTATCTAGAGGAGGAAAAACCTTGATCTGAGCCTAAAAGAAATTGTTTCAATCCCTAAGGACTTAGTTCTTTAAAAAAAAAATGAAAAGGCATCATTTAGATCTGTCGACTTGCTCAGAGGATGTCACCTCCTCACCGTCCCCGTTAGTAGCATCAGAAGCCGCGACGGTCTTAGTAGGTTCCTGTGAGAATCGAATCTTGAATTTAGCAAGATAAGGTTCCCAAAATCCTGGCTACATGAAGGTGAAATTCCCATCCTGGTTGAAAGCCCGGCACCGATAGAGCATCTCATCCAGACTCTGCAATTTCCAACCTCCCCCTCTCGGCCTCCTCCTTGGCTTTGGTCTCGACCTTGACAAGCTTCTTTTTAAGGCTGTCATTCTTACCTTGCAACTGGTCCAGATGTCAGCTCACTTTCACGACCTGGTCTTTAGTAATCCGCTCGCTCTCTTGGGAAGCAGCCAGGGCAACCATATCAAACCGTTCGCTCTTCTGGAAGGTATCCAGGGCAGCAGTGGCAGATCGTTCAGCCTCTTCGGAAG
Source organism: Humulus lupulus (assembly GCF_963169125.1). Taxonomy (NCBI): domain Eukaryota; kingdom Viridiplantae; phylum Streptophyta; class Magnoliopsida; order Rosales; family Cannabaceae; genus Humulus; species Humulus lupulus. The sequence continues at coordinate 142,850,628 of NC_084802.1, read as the reverse complement.
CAGCCAGAACTGTAACGCCCTACTACTCAGGGACACTTACACTGTGTATTGTTAATAGTGCTAAACTCGTTAAACGAGTCATTTGGCCATAACCGTGTAACTAAACATGATAAGCGGTTTAGGGTTAATTTTTTTTGTCAAAGGTACCATCATTTTATCAAAACGTTTACCTCATACATGGGATCCCAAAATACATTTAAAAAGTTTACTACAATAAAAAGTTACAACCTGCCGACCTAAGCGGCAAAATAGAGTTCGACCCTAGTTCCTCTTTAAACCCTCGGCCGTGGTGTTCGAGCAGCTGCATATGTACCATGTAGCACCTGTGACCATATCCTAAGCTCTCCAACTCAAGGATAGTCCAACTTTATTTTCCCTTTACCTGCACCATGTAGCTCCTGTGAGCCAAGGCTCAGCAAGAAAACTTAAACATGCTTATAAGCAGTTAAAACATATTACCAAATCATAATAAGCATGCCTAGAAGTAATAACCCTACTCATGCATGCATACCATCCATATAAATGACTACAGCGTCATAAGGGCCAATAGCCCAAGATAAACGATCAAGGAATCCTATTGGGATCCAATGCCCAAAATACATAATTATGGAATCATATTGGGCTCAACGCCCAAACACATGATTAATAAATCATACCAGCTCAGTGCTTTAGGATATGGGACTAATGAATCACGCTGGAGCCATTTTCCCTGTCCTCTATATAGCCAGCCTCGGAGTTGGCACAACGTACCTGGAGCTGAGTTTTCCCCTCGCCAATAGGTCAGTCAAGCGTATGATGCACTTCTAGTTAGACATAACCATATCGACCAGCACTCAGAGTGCTACTGTCGTCCTTGGGTCATAGGTGAATGCTTTACGACCAGCACTCAGCATGCTAAGGTCATCCTTAACTAATAAGTAAATGCCTTACGACCAGCACTCAGCATGCTAAGGTCATCCTTAGCTAATAAGTTAATGCTTTACGACTAGAACTCAGAGTGCTAAGGTCATCCTTGACTAATAAGTCAATGCCTTATGACCAACACTTAGTGTGCTAAGGCCGTCCTTGACCAATAATTCAATGCTGGGGCCTAGCCCTAGGATATGGGACTATGAAGTCACCCCAGGACCCATTGCCCTCTCCTCTGTATAACCAGCCTTGGAGCTAGCCCAACGTACCTGGTGATGAGTTTTCCCCGACCAATAGGTCGGCCAAGCTTATAATGCGCTCCTGGTTAGACATAACCATAATGACACGTGCTATTGCCGTCCTTGACCCATAAGTCAATGATTTTGACCTGAGCTCGGTGCTATTGTCGACCTTGACTAATAAGTCAATGCTTTTTGACCATCTCTCGGCGCTATTATCAACCTTGACTATTAAGTCAACGTTTTTCGACTAGTGCTCGATGCTACTGTCTTCCATGACTAATAAGTTAATGCTTTTTGACTAGTGCTCGGTGTTATTGTCGACCTTTACTAATAAGTCAATGCTTTTCGAACAGCGCTCGACGCTACTGTCGACCTTGACTAATAAGTCAATGCTTTTCTCAATTATATAATGGTAACAACCATTCATCATATATCCAATATCCAGATAAAAAGCATTCAACATGCTTAATACACAATCGCAAGCATAATATAATCATGCACATACTTAGGCATTCATGCCCTATTCATGTTCCTGTTCAACAATTCAGGCCAAGCCATAATCACATGCATCACATACTGGGTGCAGTTTTCTTACCTTTTGTCCAAGCACAGGTTACCAATGAAAGACCCTCGAGCACGATCCTGATTCCGAGCTCCTAGGGATAACCATAATATAGAATCCCGTCAATAACGAGTAAACATAGGTTTTCAGACCGAGTCCCAGCCTCCGGGACATCGAATCCTACCAAACTGGGTAGCAGGATCGATCCCAAGCCCTTAGGTTTAAATTACCATCACTAAAAACCCATTTTGGCCATTTTTCCCATTTTGAGCTGCGGCCCCAAGCACTTGATCTGTGGCCCGGTCAATTCAGGGGCCTAGCCCCTTCTCTGTTTGAGCCTTGCGCCGCAGTCCTAATTTCCAATCAGCCTATTCTCCTCCTTCTTTAAGCCTGAGCCACGGCGCGCAAGAACAGGGCCGCGACCCGACCTCGAACCCAGCCATTTTCATCATTTTAAAACCCTCCATAAACCTATCAAAACATATCCCAATCCCAAAAACAAAGTTCCCAATCAACTCCATGGCCCAAAACCATCAAAACTCTCAAGTCCCAAACAATTAAAAAAATCATCAAGACGTAAAATTCAATCAAAGCTTAAAAACTTGAAAACTCAAAACTTTAAGCTTGGATTACCTCTTATTGAGTCGTTTTCCAATTAAATCCTCCAGCTAACATGCTTCTAATCTTCCCTAGAATCGTTATGACTCTAACCTTGCTCGAATCTGAGTCCTTAAACTCGAGTTTCCTTTGAAAATGCTAACGTATAAAAAGGGTATGAGAGAGAGAGAGAAGGAAACTGAACAGTCTTTTTTATTTCTAACAGGTTACTTCGAGCTTAAGTAACCTCAAGTAAAACCCAAGGCTCGGGGTCCCAAAAATACCCCCTAGGGTAAAATAGTCAAAATTCCCAGAATTCCCTCCTCATCTCACTAACTCAAAATATATCATCAAATATTTATTCCCATTACCCAATAACCTGGTAATGTACTAAATACCCAATATACCCCTTGACTCCCCCGAGTCAAGTATTGGTCCCTTTGTGACTTTCCCACTAGCTTGCTTCCTATGATCGTCTCATGCCGAGTAACCCAAATATATCCACATAATGATGTGGTCTCACACATATATCACACATATGCCAAACATACTCATAACGGTCCAAATTACGAAAATTTCCCTTTTAATCAAAAATGGGCCTACATACATATTTAATACACCTTAACATGCATATGAAGTCATATTATAATATAACTCACATAATCATATAATGATACACATATATATCACATAATCACATAATTTCCATAAATTGCCATCCTGGCCCCCTAATCAAGGCCCTAAGCCTTATTAAGTAATTTGGGAAGTTACAAGTATCCCCTTCTTACAGAAATTTCATCCTTGAAATTTTATTTGTACAGCTCGGGATATAGTTCCCGCATATCTGATTCCAGTTCCCAGGTCGCTCCCTCGACCATACTGTTTCTATATAATACCTTAACCAAAGGTATAGTTTTGTTCCTCTGAACCGTGTCATTTATGTCTCATATCTGGACTGGTTGTTCCTCATAGGATAACTCAACCTCCAATTCTAAATCCTCATAACTCAATACATGGGTCTCATCTAATACTTGTTTTCTCAACATGGAAATATAAAATACATTGTATATAGTCGGCAGTGCCGAAGATAAGGCCAATAAATAGGCCACCTAACCGACCCTGTCCTTGATTTCAAACGGTCCTACAAATCTAGAGCTCAACTTCCCCTTATGTAACGGCCCAAAATTACTAATAAGGCTGAAGGGCCTTGATTAGTGTGTCGGGAGGGCATAATTGGTTTATGTGTGATTTAAATGATTTAATGCATGATTATGTGATAAGCATGCTAATATGATTATATGGATATGTGAAATGCATGATTATGAGTATTAGTATGCATGTAGGCCCTGTTTAGGTTTTAGGGGCATATTTGTAATTTTGGCCCGTTGAGGGCATAAATGTGATTATTTGCAATAAATTGTTGAGACCACATTATTATGTGGATATATTTGCAACATATGGCTCGGGCGACCCTAGTGAGCGGTTTGGAGAAATAGACACGACGGGGATTTATGCCTGGCTCGGGGGAGCCTGGGGGTATTTTCGAGAATTTAGGAGATATATTGGAGATTATTAGACTTTGGGTAAATAATTGGTGATTAATTGGATGACAGGATTTAAGTGGTAAATACTAGGAACACTTGAGGAATTAGTGGGAATTGGGAATAAATTACCATTCTACCCTTAGAATAAGTTAAAGGATTATTTTGTTTGGGAGGGCATAATGGTCATTTCCTAAGTCAAAGATATGTTCAGCCTTTATGTTAGATCAAGGAAAAATGGTATAGAACCATTAAGGAAAGAAAGAAGGAAAAACACAATTAGTTCTCTCTCTCTCTCTAAACGATATCTCTTTTCTCTCTATTGGGATTGAGCTGAAAATGTGTGAAGAAATAGAAGAAGTTGAAAGGGAAGTAGGCTGGGTGTTGGAGCTGGAAATTCAGAGGAAAGGCTTTCTAAATTTGAGGTAAAATCTTTGACCTTAATCTATGAATATTGATGGGTTCTTGTATATGAAATTGAATGGTGAATTGTTGGTAATTTTGATGAGGCTTCTGGGTTAGAACATGTGATAATTCTGAGTATATAGGGATAATAGCTGATGATTGAGTGGGTAATTGAAGTATAACTGCTGAATTGTTGGGTGATTAAATGTGTAGTTCAATTATGAATTTGTTGCTGTGTGGTGTTGATTTTGGGGAGGTTTTGAGGGAAAAATTCTGGATAGAACTTAGGTGTTCTCGGCTGGGAGAAGGAGGAGAAAACCCAGGTTTTATCTGGGTTCGCAGGGCGCACTGCGACCCAGCCTGGGGGGTGCCGCGGCGCGTGTGGCCCTTCTGGCCATGGAAGCTCTCTAACTTGGGGGCGCGCCGCGACTTGCTTGGCCAAGTCGCGACCCGCCTCCCCTTTGGCGTGAGAGCTTGCTCTCTAACTTGGGGAAACTCACGACTTGCTGAGCCAAGTCGTGACCTGCCTGGGAGTTTTAAGCTTAGAGGGGTTCTTAGTGTTGTTAGGGCTCAAGGGTTCGAACCTAAGGGCTTGGGATAATTTCTACTACCCGGTTTAGTATAAATTGAGGTCCCAGAGGCTAACTTTGTTCCCTAGGTATTTTATTTCTAATTGGACGTTGATAGATATCAGTGACTCTTGTGACTAGGTTTGTCGCCAAGGCTCGAAGCTAGGGATCGTGCTCGAAACCAGTTCACCTTCTTTGCTCAGAATCAATGGTAAGAAAACTACACCCAGTTATGTGGCTATGTTGGGACTAAGAGTTCCCTATACTTGTATGCAATGTTGAATGATGGTATTATGGCATGTGAACATGAAATTAACGGCCTAAGAGTGCCAAAGTTAATATTGACGAACAAGACGCGGCTCGGCCAATGGTAGCTGAGGTTAATTATATAATCATTGAGCTCAGCCTAAGCGACCCGGAGTCAGTGGGATAAATAGAGGGTGCGGCCTAAGGGCGTCGACCTTGGATATTGTATGATATGTTTACTGTTGTTAATCTGATGATTGTGGCATGTCAATTACCTGAATGATAGATTGTTGGTTTGATGATTGATATCACTGATTATGTAAACAATGTGGTATGCTGAGATTCTTATTGATGATTTGTGAATTATTTGATTACTGATTATTGATTATGCTCTGTGATATGGTTTTCTTGCTGGGCCTTGGCTCACGGGTGCTATGTGGTGCAGGTAAAGGCAATGGTAAGCTGGACCAACCTTGAATTGGAGAGCTCTGGGGGCGGAATGTACATAGCCGGCTGCTCGGCAGCTGAGGGATGATACAAGGACAAGAGAACCTAAAATGCCTATTTTTCCATTAGAGTGGCTTGTGGTTGTATATAACCTTTGAAATTTTGTAAATTGTTCTTTAACCCTTTTTATTTTCGGGATCCCGTGTATCAAACGCTTATTTGAATGAAATTTATCTCTTATGACCAAAATCTTTTAACCCTAGTTCAATTATGGTTTAGTGCCATATTTTTAATTAAATGGCTTGATTAGAAAGTCTTGCACCTTTATAAACACACAGTATAACGGTCTTGGTTATCTAGGGTGTTACACCTTATCTCCTCACCCCTTACCATGGTGAGACTCTAAGGAAGACACATTCTTCCACTTTGAACTCCACGTTCCTTCATTTCAAATTAACATAATTTCTCTGTCTATTCTGAGAAGTGAGCATCTGAGCTCTAATCTTTTCAATAGTCTCAATGGTCCTCTGAACTACCTCAGGACCCAAATATTTCCTCTCACCCCATCTCATCTCAGTGAATGGGCGATCTATACTTCCTACCATACAACATCTCATAAGGTGCCATTCCAATAATCAACTGGTAGCTATCATTATAGGAAGACTTTATTAGAGGCAAAAATTCATTTCAGAACCCTTGAAAGTCCAATACACACGGTCTCAGCATTTTGTCTAATATCTGGATAATCCTCTCTAATTTACCATCAGCCTGACGATAATAAGTTGTACTAAACTCCAGCAGTATACTCGTCGCCTTCAGTAACCTTCCCCAAAACTTGGAAGTAAAGATAGGGTCCCTATCCATCAGGATAGTCCTCAATATCCCAAGAAGGTGTACTATCTCTCTCACATAGAGATCTGCATATTGGTCAACTATATTATTCATCCTCACTGATAATAGTGAGCTAACTTGTATACTGGTCCATAATGATCCAGACTAAATCATACTGGCCCACAATCCTAGGCAACCCCATCATGAAATCCATCGTGATGTCCTCCCACTTCCACTTTTCGATACTCAAAGGCTGTAATGGAATTACTGGTATCTGATACTCTGCCTTGACCTGCTAATAGGTCAGGCACTTTGCCACGTACTCAATTACGTCCCTTTCCTTCCCAGGCCACCAATATAAAGTTTTCAAACCCTGGTACATCTTCATGGTGTCTGGATGAAGAGAATAAGGGGTAATATGAGATTCATCTAGAATCTCCTATTTAATCCCAGTGTCCATCGGATCCTAAGTCCGATCCTTATATCTCAATAAACTCATGCCTGACACTGCATAATCCTTAACTATTCCAGTTAAGACATTTCTCCCAATCCTTCCCATCTATGGGTCACTCAACTGTTTCCCTTTGATCCTCTCTAAAATAGTAGACTCACGTGTAATGTTGGCCAACTGGCCCACGAGTAACTCTGCTCTAGTTTTGGTCATATATTTCAATTAACATGATGCATAGGCAATCATCTTTTTCTGTCAATGGGGTAACAATCCTTAAGAACTCTTCCACAAAACACATATAATATCCTGCCAATCCCATGAAACTCCTGACCTCTGCGGCGTACCTTGGCCTTGGCCATTCTCTAACTGAGAGTATACCACAATATCGTCGATAAGGACGATCACAAACCAATTCAAATAATCTTTGAACACTCTATTCATCTATTCCATAAGTGCTACCAGAGCATTAAGCAATCCAGAAGACATGACTAAAACTCATAACGTTCAAATATGATACAAAAAGCAATCTTCTACTTATCCTTTTCCCTAATCTTCAGTTGGTAATAACCAAATCAAAGATCCATCTTGGAGAATATCATCTCACCCTGTAATTGAACCTTTAGTTCCTACAGCCCTGCTGGAGCAGTTCAATATTGTTCCCTAGACACTAATTATGTCACTAGCACCAACATAATCACAAATCTATCTCTTTCTGTAGAGGTAACCCTCGAAAATTCCCTGGAAACACATTTAGAAACTAACAGGCTAATCTAGTCTGTCCTAGTCCTACTGGCACGACCTAAGTGGTATCCACCACACTAGCTAAGAATCCTATGCATCCTCCTGCAATAGGTCTCAAGTTCTAAGTATTGATGTCATAAGTATATGGGGTCCATGCACAGTGCCAACAAATACAAGGGTTTCTCACCCTCAAGCCCAAGGGTTACCATCTTTTCCTTGCAATCTATCACTGCCCCATACTTGGCTAACAAATTCATATCCGGGATCATATCGAAATCGATCATAACCAACTCTATCACATCAACTGATGAGTCTTTTCCCACAATAATCTAACTCATCTCTTAAAATTACCAATAGGGTACCGAATTCTCATCACATTATAACCACATAATCTGCATATCAAGTCTATGCCTCTCTAAATGCAACAAAACAAGGAACAACACGGCACCAAAACCAATCAACATAATACAATAAGCAGAACTAGGAAGCTGACCCGCCACTACTGAGGGACCAGCCTCAGTCTCTAACCTTGACTACATCAGAGCGAACACTCGAGCTGGAGTCGAGCTGTTCGCCTCCTTTGGTTCATCCTTCCTTAGCCCTAGGAAATCCATCTTGAGGTGCCCGACCATCCCACATAAGAAACATGCCTTTGCTCGACATTCTCCCAAATGGTCTCTCTTACACCGAGAGCATTTCGGGTATAGTTTACAATCCTTGTCCTTGGCCTGATAGCCTACTTGAGCACTATGGAACCCGTTTTCTAGTCCAGAGGTACCGAATACATTGATAACTTTTCCTTTCTGATCACTTGGGCCTCTGCCCCTGCCTGGTCCAATAAACGGAGGTATCACTGCCAGAGCTTCGAGCTCTCTAACACTCTCCCTCCATATCTCATTTCATGTGCCCTCAACAATAAGGGCCCTCCCCACTACCTGAGTGTAAGTAGAGATCTCATGTACTGGGGTGATTCTAATGCCCTGAGTTATTCTGAAATTCAATCCCCGGATAAATCGTTCTTTTCGAGCCACATCCGTGGGTACCATATCAAAAGCAAACTTGGCCAACCCATTGAATTCTCTAACATACTTTGTTCTGTTGTATTTCCCTGAACCAAGTTCAGAAACTCATTTTTCTTAGCGGTCTTAACTACATCACAATAATATCTTTCATTAAACAACTGCCTAAATTTTTTCCAATTCATTGCAGTTGTTTCTCGTGTCTGGGGTACCACTTCCCACCACGTCCGTGCATCTTCCCTCAACACATATAACATAGATCACCCTATCATGACCTACCACCCCCATACTGTCGAGGATGGAACTGACCATGCCCATCCATTGTTCAGCTCTAAATGGATCTATGCCTCCCTCAAAAACTGGAGGGTAATATTCCTAAAATATCTCACATAGAAATTCCCATCTGTTCGCAAACCTAGGTTGAGCTAAAACTGATGCCACTCTTGGCATAACCAAGGAAGATGTGTTTCCTGTCAGATCCTGTTGTTTTAAACACCTGATCTCTACCTCTTACCTCTGCAATCTTAATGGCATATCTATAAACACCCACTGCCAATTCTGAGGGGCAAGCGGAGGGCTCAGGCCCTGGCTGTAATTCCCAGCATCAGTATAAACACCACTGGGTCCCATTAATTGCCTTGGGTACATAACCTTAGATTTCATCTGTAGTTAATAACTTGACCCATTAAACATGATGAGCACATTCAAAAGCCTTCCCCACGGGAATAATCACACAACACCACATTCACATAACACTACGGTATTAAAATACATGCCCATAACATTCATTCATCAATCAATAACCCCTGCTCTCTCAACAGAATCTCATGCTCTCAACTCCAACAAGCAAATAACACATTCATATATCAACTGAGCAGGTAATCACATAATCATATCAATAGTCAAGGGCTAGGCCCTATCAAGATCTCATGCTTCCTAATAAGGCATCCAGGTAAAGAATTTATATCTTATTTAAGCAGTTAAACACATAACCACAAAAATAATCACCATACCCTGAGTGAAGCATGTCTTTAGTGACGAGTTGGAGTTGGAAATGGGACTAATGAATCACCCCATGGCCATTTTCCCTGTTCTCTGTATAACAACCCTTGGAGCTGGCACAACGTACCTGGAGATGAGTTTTCCCCTTGACCGATAGGTCGGTCAAGCGTATGATGCACTTCTGGTTAGACATAACCATATCGACTAGTGCTCAATGCGCAATTGTCATTATTGACTCTTAAGTCAATGCCTTACGACCAGCAATCAGCGTACTAAGGTTGTCCTTTACTAATAAGTCAATGCCTTATGACTAGCACTCAGTGTGCTAAGGTTGTCCTTGACTAATAATTCAATGCCTTACAACCAACACTCAGCGTTCTAAGGCCATCCTTGACTAATAAGTCAATGAAGGGGCCTAGCCCTAGGATATGGGACTATTAAGTCACTGAGGGCCCATTTCCCTCTCCTTTGTATAACTAGCCTTGGAGCTGGCCCAGTGTACCTGGCACAGAGTTTTCCCCGACCAATAGTCCGGTCAAGTGTATAATGCGCTCCTGGTTAGACATAACTATAAAGACCAACGGTCAGCGCAGTATTGTCGTCCGTGACTCATAAGTCAATGCATCTTGACCAGCGCTTGGCGCTATTGTCGACCTTGACTAATAAGTCAATGCTTTTCGACTAGTGCTCGACACTACTGTCGACCTTGACTAATAAGTCAATGCTTTCGACCAGCGCACGGCGCTACTGTCGACCTTGACTAATAAGTCAATGTTTTTTTACCAGCGCTCGGCTCTATTCTCGACCTTGACTAATAAGTCAATGTTTTTTTACCAGCGCTCAGCGCTACTGTCAACCTTGAGTAATAAGTGAATGCTTTTCTCAATTATATATTGCTAACAGGCATTCATCATATATCCAATATCAAGATATAAAGCATTCAACATGCTTAATCAACAATCACAAGCATAATCATAATCATGCACATACTCAGGCGTTCATGCCCTATTCATGTTCTTGTTCAACAATTCGGGCCAAGTGATAATCACATGTATCACATACTAGGTGTAGTTTTCTTACCTTTAGTCCAAGCACAGGTTACCAATGAACAATCCTCAAGCACTATCCCAATTCTGAGCCCCTCGCAATAGCCTAGGGACAACCATAATATAGAATCCCGTCAATAACGAGTAAACACAGGCTTCCAGACTGAGCCCTAGCCTCTGAGATGTCGAATCCTACCAAACCGGGTTGTAGGATTGATCTCGAGCCCTTGGGCTTATGTTCCCATCACTAAAAACCCATTTTCGCCATTTTTCCCATTTTAAGTCGCGACCCTAGCCCTTGAGCCACGACCTGCTCAAGTCAGGGGCCCAGCCTCTTCTTTGTCTGCGATTCTCACCTCGGCGCATCTACCAGGCGCTGCGGCCATAATTGCCCAATAGCCTATTCTCCTCCTTCTTCAAGCCTGAGCCGCAGCGCCCAAGAACATCGTCGCGGCCCCACCATTTTCTCCATTTTCCCCATTTCAAAACCCTACATAAACCTATCCAAACATATCCAAATCCCAAAAATAAAGTTCCCAATCAACTCCATGGCCCCAAACCATCAAAACCCAAGTCCATAATAATTCAAAAACACATCAAGACATAAAATCCAATCAAAGCTTAAAAACTCAAATACTCAAAAGTTAAAGCTTGGATTACCTCTAATTAAGTCGTTTTCCAGTTAAATCCTCTGGCTAACAAGCTTCTAATCTTCCCTAGAATCATTATGGCTCTTGTTGTACCCTAATTTTAGCTCAAGTCATCCACTCAGTTTGAGTACAGATGGCAAATAAATATACGGAGAAATAACCAAGGGAATGATATCTGCTTATTATCCACATAAGCAACTCCAGTTTCACATGGGTACGTGTGGTGTTAGGCGTCCTGGGTTTAACCCGAGCTACAGACATGAAGGTTGTGAAGCACGAGCTCATAATATTCAAACAATTGTCGAAGTACGAGCTAGAAGAAATACTCAACTCGTGGTGTCTCTGATATATTGCGTACCCGTAGATCCCAAAAGACTTGGTATTTTTATACGATTATTTATGACGAGCCTGTCATATTTAATGTCCCAGATATTAGGAGAACATTAATTTATGATCAAATCATATCCCATTATAAATGGGAAATATATGTATTAAATGTAATAAATATGAAAATCCGTGATTGAGTCACGCGGTTACCCAAACCTGTCCATGGAATTTCTCTATAAATACTGAGAATATTGGACAGGAAAAGGGACCGATTATTTTGTAATACTGAAACTCTGCCAAAATAGAGAGAGAAACAACAATAATATAAACTCGTGGACTAGGTGTATTTTAACCACTGAACCACGTAAAAGATTTATGTTTTTGTGAGTTCATTTCATCTTTCGTTACAATTTATTACTAAGCACTAATCAACCTTATTATTTCTTAATACACTATTGGCGAAAAACCGCGTCAACAGTTTGGTGCTTTCAATGAGAGGAAAATTAGTGCTTTCATCAAAATCCTCGTCAAATCTCATCATGGTGCTCACTCGCTCAATGCGCGACAATGAGACAGAACAGCCTGGTGGGCAGGAGTCCATCATACATCTGTTTCAAACGAGCATGGCCCTAAAGTCCAGCAACATCTGGGAAATCAACCTAGGGGTCATAGCGATACTGGGAGTTCAGCGTCATTTCCAACGAATCCAAACCCAGACTACTTAACTGTAGTTGAGTTGGAGAATATGTAGTTAAAAAACCATCTTGCTAAGGCAAATAGGCAAATTGAGGAGGTTTTGGCTCGGTTACCCCCTCTTGCAACTAACGTTAATGTCGGAAAGAGGCAAAGTGGGTCTCATAAGTCCCACAGGAATAACTGATCAAAACCAAGTCAATCAGTTAGAATTGCCACCCTAAATTATGTGCCTACAACGTGAGATTGCCAAAATGCTCAACCTAGTGGCCCTCATAGGGGTTATCAGCACGTCAGTCGATCGGTTAGAACCACGACCCCATGTTCGGTGCCTCCTTCACATGTACCTATGAATGCCCATGGAAACCAATGAGGAGGGGCTGGGATAGGCTCACATAGACAAAATGTTCCACCAAACCCTCTTACGTCACGATCGGATCACCAGGCGCAGAGAGCTAGGAATAATGGGACAGAACAAAGGCGAGCTAATTTAGTTTACCCTGATGGGACAAGGATTGCCTCACCAGTTAGGTATCCCCCGTCACCCATAAGACATCTGACACCACCTCATCTTACACGAGACATTCTTGCTTATGGAGACAGCAGGAGAAATCCTCCTCCGTGTTCCCATAACTATGTCCCACAGACACATGTCAAAAATCCAGATACTCAGCCTCAACCGCGAGCTGTAAGCTTCGCAAATGGAAGTTATTGGAATGAGAGTCGTCAAAGTCGTAGGTCTGAGGATGATCTAAGAAATCATCAGTCATAGGTACAATCCACAGCCTGATCTGCGTGATCACCTGAATTCACAGAGAAGAAATTCAGCTCGAAATGAGGGTGTTAGTTATACTCGTCAAGAGGGAGGTCCTTCCAAAGTACGTGATAATGGGAATGCCCCAAAAAAACCAAGCTTGAGCTTGGAGGGACAACAACCCGTCAAACGCATACGATATGATGGGAGCTGTTGAAGAGCCCCAAAATAAACTAGGGACCAAACCCTCAAGAGGCTAGCTCAGATGGAGGAGCAAATGAAGAATCTTTTATCTAGAAAAGATAAACACGATTGTGACTCAGAGGATGAGCTCGAGCTTTTCGCTCCAAATATTGGGGAGGCCACATATCCGGTAGGCTTCAGAATGCCACATTTGTCAAAGTTTGACAGAGATGGGGATCCGTCTGATCACCTTGGGATGTTTAACACCATGATGATGGCCCACAATGTCAAACTCGATCTAAGGTGCATTTTATTCCCCTCAACTTTGATTGGGCCAGCCAGGCAGTGGTTTAAATAGTACAAGAGGCATTCAATTAGCTCGTGGAAGAAGTTTTCTGCTGATTTCAAGAGAGCATTCAGGGATTCCCAGACAGCTCGGGTTAAGGCTGATTCATTAGCTAATGTAAGCAACAACCTGGTGAATCGTTGAAGGCATATCTAAGTAGGTTTGCCAATGTCGCTTCACGAGCTAGATATGTCGACGACAACTCCAAGCTCATGGCAATGAGGACGGGAATCCTTGTTGGTGGTGACCTGTGGCAGGAATTACAGAGAAAAGGAGTTAATAGTGTGGATGATTTCTTGGCACGAGCTCAAAGTTGGGTTAACCTGGAAGAGGTGCGAGCTTCTGTCGCAAGAACCAGCCAAATCCTTGTCCAGCCCGTTGGAGCGGTAACGGATGTTGCAACTACGGCTCAAACCGTTGCCCAAAATAACCAAGGGGGAAATAATAATAGGAAGGGAAATGGAGGGAGACCAAAGTGGAATAAAGAAAAATAAGTCCGGGGAGAAATTTAAACCTGTTTACGCAACTTATACTGACCTCGCGGATACTAGAGAGCGCATCTTCTTAGCCAATTCTACTCGTCTTCCATGGAAGAAGCCATAACCATTGAAAAACCAAAGAGCGAAGAGAGATCCTTCAAAATTCTGCTGATTCCACAATGATATTGGTCATAACACTAATGACTGTAGACAGCTGAAGGATGAGATCGAGACCCTCATCAGGGCAGGACCTTTGGCCCAATACTCCCGAAATCGAGTGGTCCCTAGTTAGCCCACTGGACAGAACCCTCCATCAGCTCCTGAAGCTCTAATGTATCAAGCCGAAGCTCAAGCAAATCAGAACGACCCTCCTCCGATAATAGGGGGAGATATAGCCACCATTTCGGGAGGACCTCATTTGGCAGGCATGAGTAGAGGTGCCAAGAAGAGGTACATTAACGAACTGAAATCCCATAACAGAGTGGAGTTCGTCCCAAAACAGCAGTTATCAAAACAACATCGGTTGGAAAAACAACCAATCATTTTTATGGAAGAAGATGCTAGCCATGTCCAGTTCCCACATAATGATCCTTTGGTCGTAACCATTCAGCTCGCAAACCGGAGAGTACGGAGGACACTAATAGATAACGGGAGTACTGTGAATCTACTTTTTAGGTCCACCTTGGAAAAAATGGGGTTGTCTGTAATCGAGCTGAAGGCGACCTCAACGTTTTTGTATGGGCTCTCTGGTGAAGGATCGGCTGCCATCGGAACGATCGAATTAGTGGTAACATTGGGAGAAGGTTCACGAACTGTCTCCAAGCTGCTTGAGTTCATGGTAATCGACTGTCCAGTTGCATACAATGCGATTTTGGGTCATCATGTGTTGTTGGCATTTGAAGCCATAACCTCTATCCACCACCTAGCAATCAAGTTCCCCTAGGTTGCGGGAATATGCACCATAAGAGGCGATCAGGTCGCTATCAGGGAATGCTATAGCCTTTCTATGAAGGGAAAATCATAACCTGGGTAGCAAGCTATGGCCATAAGTGATGGAGGGGATGGAAGAACCTCAAGAAGTAAAGGATAGTAACGTTGTCCCACGTGATGACATTGACCCATGAATGGACGAGGACAGGTCAGAGCTCCAGGCCATTGAGGAGCTCGAAGAAGTAAGTATAGATCCCGAAGAAGCTTCAAGAGTTGTTAAGATTGGAAAAAATCTTGATGATGAAAGGAAGATGAAGCTGATCAATTTCTTACAAAAGAATCTAGACATCTTCGCCTGGTCACATGAAGACATGGAGAAAATAAGCCCGAGTGTAATCATGCACACTCTAAACTTGGACAAGAACGTGCTTGCAAAATCCCAAAAATAGAGGCGTTTTGGAACAGTCCGAGCTAAAGCACTGGAGGAAGAAGTAGCTCGATTGCTAAAGTGCGGGTTTATTTATGAAGTGAAATACCCGATCTGGGCTGCCAATCATGTGCTGGTCCCAAATCCAAACGATAAATGGAGGACCTGCATCAATTTCTCTGACCTGAAGAAATCTTGCCCCAAGGATTGATCAGTTGGTAGATGCCACGGCAGGTCACATGTCCTTCATGGATACATATTTTGGATATAACCAGATTGTGATGAATCCTACATACCAAGAGCATACTAGCTTCATGACCCCAACAAACGTATATTGTTATAAAGTCATGCCCTTCGGGCTGAAGAATGTCGGAGCTACATATCAGCGATTAGTCAACAAAATGTTTGCTGATCAGATTGAGAGAAACATGGAAGTACATGTCGATGATATGCTTGTCAAATCCAAGACTGCCGAGAACCATGTATCCGATCTGAAAGAATGTTTTGAGATCTTAAGGAGGTATGACATGAGGTTGAATCCCCAAAAGTGTACTTTTGGAGTAGCATTGGGAAAATTTGTGGGATTCATAATCAATACAAGGGGAATAGAGGCGAATCCTGATAAAGTCAGATCATTGTTAGAAATTCCTTCGCCCAGGTTGCGTAAAGAATTTCAAAGCATAACTGGAAAGGTGGCAGCTTTGAATCATTTTATTTCAAAATCTATTGACAAGTGCCTGCCATTCTACAACTTGCTCAGAGGAAACAAGAAGTTTGAATGGACTGAGGAGTGTGAACAGGCATTCCTCGACCTAAAAATGCACTTGGCCGAACCCCAGTATTATCTAAGCCTATGTCTGGAGAACCTCTATTCCTTTATCTGGCCGTGACAGAAAATGCAGTCAGTGCCGTGTTAGTTCGAGAAGAAGACCGTGCTCAAAAACTTTTATATTAAATAAGCAAGAGACTTCTCAGAGCTGAATCACGGTATCCATTGATAGAAAAAATGGCATTTTGTCTGATATTGGCTTCCAGGAAGCTCCGACCATATTTCTAGTCCCATTCAATCAACGTCATGACCGACCAACCTTCAAGGCAAGTGTTGCAGAAACCTGAAACGTCGGGACGTCTTTTAAAATGGGCAGCTGAACTTAGCCAGTTTGAGATATTATACATGCCACAAACCTCAATCAAAAGTCAAGCCCTTGTTGATTTTGCAGTTGAATGCACCAGATTTCAAGAGGAGCTTTTGAAGGAATCGGTGTAGGAGTTGTGGATGGATCATTGAACTAGAACGGATTGGGAGCTGGGATCATACTAATCTCCCCAGAAGGACATCGATTCCATACAGCTCTAAGATTCGGATTCGAGGCATCTAACAACGAAGCCGAATATGAAGCCCTACTAGCTGGACTAAGAGTGGCGAAGGAGCTCAAAGCGAAGGTCGTCTGATGATATAGCGATTCTCAACTCGTGGTTAACCAGTTGTTGGGAGAGTATCAAGCTCGAGGCACCAAGATGGCAGCTTACCTAGCTAAGGTGAAGAGGGAGCTATCCGAATTTGAGTACAGTACTATTGAATAGATACCTCGCGAGCAGAATTCTAACGCTGATGCTTTGGCAAGGCTTGCCACCACCAAAGAGGCTGAGACCTTGAATGTAGCGCCAGTAGAGTTTTTGGAGAGTCCAAGCGTGACAGAAAAAATAGTAGAGGTCGAGATGATCGACACAAGACCGACCTAGATGACCCTCATAATGGAATACCTCACAACGGGAAGGTTACCTGAGGATAGAAAGGATGCAAGAAAAATACTATATCAAGCTCTGAGGTATGTGATAGTAGATGGGAAATTATACCGACGTGGTCATTCATTGCCTCTCCTACGATGTGTTCCGCCCGAGGTGGCTAAAACCATTTTGCAAGAAGAGGATGAAGGCTTTTGTGGAGATCATGCTGGGGGCAAAACCTAGCACTGAAAATATTAAGGTAGGGCTATTTTTGGCCCACTTTAACAAAAGACTCCATCTCCTATGTTCAGAAATGCGACAAATGCCAGCGCTTCGCCATAGTTGCTCGAGCTACTCTAGTTGAGCTAATGATGATCTCATCCCCATGGCCATTTGCGGTGTGGGGAATCAACCTAATAGGGTCCTTACCTATGAGCAAGGGAGGAGTTCATTACGCGGTGGTGGCAATCGACTATTTCACGAAGTGGTTTGAAGTCGAGCCTTTGGCAACCATCACTTCAAAGCGACTCCTAGACATTGTGGTGAAGAATATTGTATGTCAGTTTGGGCTTCCTAGAAAGATCGTGTCAAACAATGGGACACAGTTGGACAATGATCTTTTTCACTAACTTCTGTGAAAAATACAGCGTTATTAAGAGTTTTTCCTCGGTAGCGTATCCATAGGCCAATGGACAAGTCGAGGCTGTGAAAAAACCCTAAAGGCAAGCCTTAAGAAGAGGTTAGACGAGGCCAAAGGAGTATGGCCCAAACAGCTCCCACAAGTACTTTGGGCATACCGAACTTCACACAGAACCTCCACGGGACAGACTCCTTTCTCCTTAACTTTTGGAAGCGAGGTCGTCCTTCCAGTCGAAGCCATGGTAACCACTCACAGGCAAAGGAAATTTAGCCAGGAACGCAATGATGAATTACTTAACGCCTCTTTCGACCTGATTGATGAGACACAAGAGGATTCACAGTTACAACTCTCCCATTATCAATAAAAAAATCACTCGTTACTTTAATTCTAAAGTCAAGAGGCGTAGGTTCGGATTGGGGACTTGGTTCTCCGAAGGGTCTTTATGGCGAATAAGGATCCCAAGGACAGTGTCTTGACCCTGAACTGGGAGGGACTGTATCAAATCATGGAGATTCTACTTGAAGGAACCTTCAAGATTGCTCGACTGAATGGGGAGAGAGTCCCACGGACCTAGAACGCCATGCATTTAAAAAAGTATTATCAGTAGTACCATCATCCATGTTAGGCATATCTATAAAAGCCATTTGATTAAATAATAGATGGATTATTAAATAATTTTTTTTGGTTAAGGTTGTTTTAAATATTTTTTCTTGTTAAGGTTGTATTAGCTCGCGTATTTAATGTTTGTAAAAACAACTGAGAAATTTCTACATTCTGGTTACTTGGGGGGCATATAACCAAAGATGGGTCAGAGTAAGATCACTGGATAAGTTGAAATTACTTAAAACCCTGAACACAACCAGGTCCGAAACTTAGAAGCATGGAAAATTGATTATTCGACGGCATTTTAAGAGCTCGAGATGTCAATAATCCTAGCACGAACTAAGTTTAAATTACTTAAAACCCTAGATACAACCAGGTCCGAAACTTAGAAAGTTGGGAAAATTGTTTAAAATCAAGGGCTTTTAAAGCTCGAATTATCAATTAACCTAACATGAACTAAGTTTAAATTATTTAAAATCCCAGATATAACCGGGGTCAAGGCCTGATTCTTAACAGGTATGATATAAATCAATACATAAAGTTTGGATATAACCAAGCTTAAAATATCTATCTTGATCTCAAAATCGATTCCTAAAATCCCGAATGTACAAGTCTAAGGAGTCATAAACATGAGAGATAATGAAGGAAAGATAAATAGATAAAAAGTTACATATATAAATTAAAAATAAAATTATCCCGAGGAGAAAAATCTCGAACTGAGCCCAAAGGCAATTGGTTACAAACAAATATAAAAAAAAAATACCAAAACGAAAAGGGTGTCACTGAGCTCCTCAAGGTCGCTTTGAGGATGTAACCTCCTCACCATCCTGCTCACCTGCCGCAGAAGCATCCCCCGTTTTTGGCGGTTCTTACAAAATTTGAGCCTTGAATTTTTCAAGGTACAGATCCCACAACTTGTGAGCCATGAAAGAAAAGTTCACATCCTGGTTAAAGGCCCAGCAATGGTACAACATATCCTCCATGGATGACAACGAGGTTGCCTTCTCTTCTTTGACTGCGGCCTCGTCCTCGAGCAGTTTAACTTTGGCTCCATCAACCTCGGTCTGAAGTTGGGCATTTTGAGCCTGGAGGGCAGTCAAGGCAGTCTTCGCAGCCAGCTCGTTTTTTTGGGACGAGGCAAGAATAGCCTTGGCCTCGTGTTCGTTTTTATGAGCAGCCGCCAAGGCAGTTTTGGCGACCTGCTCGACTTCTTGAGCGGCTATCAAGGCAGTATTGGGGGCGTTTACTTTGGCCCGGAGCTCATCATTTCTAGCCCTAGCGCGGGCTATACTATGATATTGAGCCAAGACAGACTGCAAAATAACAATGCAAGTCAGACGTATCCTTAGATGCAATAAAAAGAAAGATGTCACCAAGGATGGATAACTTACACTAAGGTTCATCCCCATGGCTGACTCTGGGACGTTCTCCTGGCTTCGCTCCTCAATAGTCCTCAAGTCCCTCGAGCTGGCCTTATAGGCGTGCCCCACCATATGGCTCGCCATCTCGTAAATGATCCCCCAAAGGCTTCAGGGATTTTCTCTAGATCCTGAGGATCTACTGGTATTTGGACGGTCACAGCTGGGACAGGGGGAGGATCATCTTGTATTACTTGGTCCTGAGGAGGCACGAATCGAGGTGGAGGAGGAGGAGGATGAACCCTAGCGGTAACAGTAGACACCGAAGCTGTCAAGCTCGTGCATTTCCCCTTAGCAGGGGATTTTGAGGCATTTCTTGCTGCTGGAGGGGCCTTCTTCGTAAATCTGTGCCTCTTCCCAACGGGGCCCTAGCCAGTTTTCCCAACCTGTAAGGTAGTACGGAGATCAGGAGCTCCAGTTTGTTCCACTTCTTCGCCTGAAAAGAAAAAAAAAAGGGGAATAGTTCACAAATAAAGTCAAAAACATATTCAAGGAAAGAAAGTAAATGAAGATCCTACCCTCCGGGCTGGGGGAGGAGTCTATAATCATGACCTTCAGCCCTGGGACTACTAGAGGAGAGGGAGAGTCTACGACTAGTATTTCTGGGATCCTAGGAGGTTCAGGCTCAGGTTCCTCCTTGGGACTAGATTCCTCTACATATGGTCTAAATCTAGGGGCAAAGGCGCCCTGGAGAAGAGAAGACCAGGACCTACAGTTGGTCCCATACTCCTCAAAAAAGGCAGACCTAAAATTTAAGGTATTGTCAACAACAACTGTCCCCCTTGGGTAACTATTATCATGGTGCACCACTAGGTGGTCTACACATTGAAACAAGGTTATGTTACAATCTGGGTTATGAGGATGGCGATGGACGAGCTAATTTGGGTTAAACCTAACTAACCTAAAATCGGCAATAACCCAATCTAGTTCCCTATAGGGGTATTGGTTACCTTGGCCGGAGGGGCCGGCTGCTGCCCCTGACGCAACATGATCTAAATTAGGTTCCCGAATAGCCTCAAGAACCCACCTTTTCTGCACAAGAGGCACCTCGTCCTCTTCCTCATCCTCGCCTTCAGTGGCTGGCAAGGCCTCCTCTTAAGAGGATGGGAGCTCGTGGATTACCGGGAGGGTAACCCGGGTCCTTAAGGCCAACGTCTGGCCTTTGTCAATCAACTGACATGGCAGCATCATGACATCATTCATGATCTGGTGGTAGTCCTTCTCACTGGGGGGCAGCCCAGATAATTTCTCGTACTGACCCCCAAGAGTCACGGACTTCGCCGTCCTCGCAAATATGACTGCACGAGAAATAAACTCAGTTAATACATGTAAAAGGGAAATATCTCAGAAAGAATAAAATTTCACGAGCAAAGGTCAGAGAATAAAGAACTTACGAGGACGGTTGAAGTATCTGTGTTCACAATTCTGGAACCCATTCGACATAAAGAACAAGTCTTTATAGTCGTTGGGGTGGCTGGGAAGCTCGATGACGGGAGCAGAGTTGGGGAATCTGGTGAGATAGTAGAACCCGTCGCCTCGGCCTCTCTGTTCCGGGCTAACCTTGAGGCAGAAAAAATAGAGGATGTCTGCCAGAGTGGGGACCTCCCACTCATGCTTCAAAAATAAATATTTCAGCCCCGCCAAAAGCCTATAAGAATTTGGGGGGAGCTGAAATAGAGCCAACTTCATGAAGTTCAAAAAATTCGCGAAGTATTTGTCCAAGAGGAAAAAGGCTCCTGCCTTCAGGTGTTCGTCACTCCAGGCCGCGAAGTCGTCCTAAAGAGGGGAGCATCTCTGTTCCCCTTCAAAAGCAGGTCGGGCAATGAGAACTCTAGTCCCAACCTCAATATTGTGGCTCAACATGATCTTGTTCACCCTCCCCTGGGTTGTGATCTTGGATACAATGTGTTCAGCCTCTAAGAAGGCATTCGGGTCAACCACCACCTCCTTTTCCACCACCAGACCGAAGTGGGGAATGGGAGACTCAGGGGCGACCTCCTTCCCTTTTTTCTTTTGCTGAGCAGTCGAGATGGTTGCGTTATTCTTGGGTACGTTCTTCTCGAGAGCCATCAAATCGCCTAACGAATAGAACGACCTAATTAGTAGGTGACCTAACAGGATTTAAAGGTTACGACGTGGAAATACGGAGGGGGAATGGTTTACTTTTCATATATGAGTTGAGTTAGCCTCAGCCCAATCGTGTGATGCCACACGCTACCCTAAGTCACGTGCCTCGGTTTCCTAACAGACCCCTGATATTTAGGAATCTGTGTGTCAGAAAACCAGGCCACAACTTTTCTTGGGAGGCTGTTTAGTGCAAAACCACCAAAGATGCGCGACCCCTAAGCAACCTGGTTTGAACCCTAAAAACTTTTCATCTCCTATATCCCGAATGGGTATTTTCTAAATTCACCATGGAGATTACCCAAGTTTACCCAGAAATTACCTAGTTTTATGAATGTCGTAGTTCTAAAGATATTTTAGGACCTACCCATTGAACCTAAGTCGAGGCCTATTCACTAAAAACATTCGGGAAATAGCCTAATATTGACTACAGTGAATAGTGTAGATAAGCATGGTGAAGAACAAAAAAAAAAAACTAGTAAAAAAAAATCAAACTAAGATATCAGAGGTACTTACAGTATGTTCTTTGACGGTAAGACGTAAGATTTTGCAGTGGAAAGTTCATTGACAGTAAAACTCCTGAGTAATGGGATACAGTGAATGATTTTTGGAGATTTCTGAGAAAGAAGAGGGATTCAGAAATGCAGAAGAGGAAAAATTTCAAATGAAAGGTGGTGAAATTTGAAAATTGCCTATCCTATTTATATGTAAACTGCATAAATTAACTCGGGCCATCTGATTTGGTTAGTACAAGATCCAAAGGCCATAGTTAAATAGACAAAACGGTAACAAGAAGGTGACAAGACAATTATTGCAGTCTTCGAAACCCCGAACAAACGTGAATTGCAGTACACCATGTGTCAAGTACTCGAGTAGTGGGTAAGCATGGTCCCAAATGTTGTACCTTAATTTTAGCTCGAGTCATCCACTCAGTTCGGGTACAGCTGACCAATAAATATACGGATAAATAACCAAGGGAATGATATCTGCTTATTATCCACATAAGCAACTCCAGTTTCACATGGGTACGTGTGGTGTTAGGCGTCCTGGGTTTAACCCGAGCTACAGACATGAAGGTTGTGAAGCACGAGCTCGTAATATTCAAACAATTTTCGAAGTACGAGATAAAAGAGATACTTAACTCATGGTATCTCTGATATATTGCGTACCCGCAGATCCCAAAAGACTCAGGTATTTTTATACGATTATTTATGACCAACCTATCAAATTTAATGTCCCAGATATTAGGAGAACATTTACTTTTTGATCAAATCATATCCCATTATAAATGGGAAATATATGTATTAAATGTAATAAATATGTAAATCCTTGATTGACTCACGTGGTTACCCAAACATATCCATGGAATTTCTCTGTAAATACTAAGAATATTGGACTGGAAAAGGGACCGATTATTTTGTAATACTAAAACTCTGCCAAAATAGAGAGATCAAGCCATAATATAGACTCGTGGACTAGGTGAATTTTAACCACTGAACCACGTAAAATATTTGTGTTCTTGTGAGTTCATTTCATCTTTCGTTACGGTTTATTACTAAGCACTAATCAGCCTTATTATTTCTTAATACACTGTTGGCGAAAAACCGCGGCAACAACTCTGACCTTGCTTGAATCCGAGTCCTAAAACTCGAGTTTCCTTCAACAATGCTAACAAGTGTCAGAAGAGAACGAGAGAGAGAGAATGAAACTGAATGTTATTTTTTATTTCTGATAGGTTACTTCGAGCTTAAGTAACCTGAAGTAATACCCAAGGCTCGGTAACCAACTCCAAATATATCATCAAATATTTATTCCATTACCCAATAACCCAGTAATGTACTAAATACCCAATATACCCCTTGACTCCCCCGAGTCAAGTATTGTCTCGTGCCGAGGAACCCAAATATATCCACAATGATGTGGTCTCACACATATATCACATATATGCCAAATATACCCATAACGGGCCAAATTACGAAAATTGCCCTTTTAATAAGAAATGTGTCCACATGCATGTTTAATACACCTAAACATGCATATCAATTCATATTATAATATAACTCACATAATCATATAATGATACACATATATATAACATAATCACATAATTTCCATAAATTGCCATCCTAGCCCCCTAATCAAGGCCCTAAGTCGTATTAGGTACTTTGGGACATTACAAGAATGGCTTGGAGCTCATCACTTCTTGCTCGAACTTGAACAATACCGTGGAGTTGAGCCAAGACAAAATGCAAAGGGAAAATGCAGCACAAGGTAAAGAAAAACAAAGAGAGAGAAAATAATGTGTTATAGGAGGAATGATGGTGTCTCACAATAAGGTTCATCCCCATGGCTGACTCAAGAACATCTTCGGGAGTATGCTCCTCCATGGCCCTCAAATCCTAGACATTGGCTTTGTAAGCATGACCTACCATATGGCTTGTCATCTCGTATATAGTCCCTTGAAATGTTTTAGGGATCCTCGCCAGCTCATGTGGCTTTACTCGGATCTGAACTGATGGGACCTAAGTGGAGGGAGCTTCGCCTTGAATCACTTAAGGAACCAAGGGAGGTACACGTCGAGGAAAAGGATGAGGATCCTCAAGGACGGTGACTCCTGTTACTAGGGCTTGGGGTTGAGTTTGATGTTGCTGCTACTGGGTAGAGCGAGCACCATTGTCTTTGAACAAAGATTCAATGGAAGTCTCAGTCTTGGAGGCATGTTTCTTTGGAAATCTTGGCCTTTTTACCATTGACCCAGCTCTGGCCCCGCCAACCTTGAAGGCACCCTTTAAACCCAAGGCATCTGGCAAATCCATCTCTTCACCTGAAATGGAACGAGCTGAAGATTTAGATACAAGGAATAGTTAGTAAAAATAATGCAAAGAAAAGAACAAATCAAGAACCCTATTCTCCGAGCTAGGGGAGGAATCTACTACGTTCAGCTCAGGATTATGAACCAGACTGGGTATAATCTCTAGCTCCTGAACTACTGAAGGTAGGGGAGATTCTAGATTTATTACATCGTGGGTCGTAAGGGGTTCAGGCTCTTCTACCGAGATAGATTCATCTATGGATTGCCTAAAACTATGGAAGAATACACCCTGGCATAAGGAAGGCCATGTCCTATGATTTGTGCCATATTCCTAAAAAATGGTGGACCTAAAGTGGAGGGTGTTTTCTACCACAATGGTGCATCTAGGGAGTCTATGGTCATAGCATACCACAAGATGATCCATACACTAAAGGAGTGTTGTGTTCAGGTCTGGGTCAGAAGGATGTCGACTAACGAGCTAATAGAGGTTGAAAAAAATTAGCCTAAAACTGGCAGCAGCCCGATCTAGTTCTCTATATGGGTTACCTTGGCTAGAAGTGTTAGCTTCTGCCTCGGACCCAGCTCGCTCTGGGTCAGGATTCAGCCCATCCTCAAGAACTCTCATCTTGCGCACCAATGGCACTGCATCTTCTTCCTCCTCGGTGTCTTCAATGTCGGGCAAAACTTCTTCAGGAGGGGGAAGCTCAAGAAGTACGAAAGGTAGACCTTGGATCCTGATTGCCAGTGTCTGATATTTGTGTATCAGGTTGCAGGCCACCAAGGAAGCATCATTCACTTCCTGGCGGAATTCCTTCTCCTTCGAAGGAAGACGGGACAACATCTCGTATTGGCCTCCAAGGGTCTCAGATCACCTTATCCTCTTGAATATAGCTGCACAAAGAATGAACTTAGCTAGGAGGATTAAACTCAATAAAATTAAATAAATAAAATGATAAGGGAGTTCGTGTATGGAGTTTAGAAAGTTACGAGACTTACGAGGGCGGTTCAAGTATCAGTGATTGCAGTTCTTGAACCCATCCGACATAAAGAACTAGTCTTTATTGTGATTTTGGTGGATGGGGAGGTCAATGACGGATGTCGTGCTAAGGAAACAAGTGAGGTATTTGAATCTGTCACCTCGCCCCTTCTGATCAAGACTGGCCTTGAGGAAAAAAAAGCACATAATATCAGCCAGAGTGGGGACCTCACACTCGTGCCTCAAGAATAAATATTTTAACCTTGCCAAAATTCGATACGAGTTTGGGGGAGCTGGAACGGAGCCATTTCGACATAGTACAAGAGATCTACAAAGTACAAATCTAAGGGGAGGAAAGCTCCTACCTTCAGGTGCTCATCACACCAAGCCCCAAAGTCATCTTGAAGTAGGTGCAGCTCCACTCTCCTTTAAACGGAGGTCGGGCAATAAAGATGTCAATCCCCATCTCGATCCCATGGCTCAGCAGTATCTTGTTCACTTTCCACTGTGTCGTTATTCGAGACACGATGTGCTCGGCCTCAAAAAAGGCACCAGAGTCGACAACAATCTCCTTTTCCACCACTGAGCCAAAGTGAGGAATAGGAGATTCATACACGATCAACTTTTTTTTATTCATGTTCTGGGTAGAGGAGTCATGATAAAGGTGGGGCCATGATCTAGCTCGTCCGACGACAAAATTGCCTATTAGTGGCGGCCTAAAATAATGACTAGCTACGGCGATAAAGGTAAAGTGACCCAAGGGTTTCAGTGCAGTTTATTTTTGGTGATTTAAAAATAACACGAGCTAAGTATGTCCTAGTAATAACACGTGCTTCCACGCACAGTCCTAGGCCACGCGCTATAAAATATGGGAATTCCCTGGTACTTTAGGATTCGCGTGTTAGATCTGTCAAGCCTACTACTATTCTTTTGAAAGCAGTTTAATGCAAAACTGCTTAAGGAATTGTGACCCTTAAGCTACCCAGAGTGAAACCTAAAAACCTCTCAACTTTTATATCCAAACAGGTTTCCTAATCGATTCATTAGCAAAACTTTTGTTGACGTGGTTTTTCTCCAACAGTAGATTTAGAAACCTAATAAGGATATTAGTGCTTATTTGTAAACTGTAATGAACTTATATGGACAATTTCTCACACACACGATTTTACATGGTTCAGTGGTTAAAATCCACCTAGTCCACGGGACAATATTATTACTCTCTCACAATTTCTGCAGAGTTTCAGTATTACCAAAAGCAGTCTCATTTCCTGTCCATTATCCCTAATATTTATAGTTGAATTCCCTGGACAGGTATGGGTAACCGTGTGCATAAATATGGTAAACATTTAATAAAGATAATTCTCATTTACATAGGGATACAATTGCATAATAGAAATTACTCATGTTATCTTGGACAATAAATGTGCAATACAACCTGGACATTAATGAGTGTATAGAGTACCTCCGAGTCTCTCGGGATCCTTCATTGTGCGTCATGACCAAGTTTCCATGAGCTGAACATCTTCATCGAACTGGGGATCGAAGGGAATCTAAACCTTAGTTCAGATTAAGTTCAAACTGCCCTAGAGAGGATCTATCCACTACATGTCTCGAACCAGACCGTCATCGTAAGAGGCGACCTGATAGTTGTCAAAATGTCATACAACCAAGTCCTAGCCTGAGCTTCTCACAACATCATTAGCTAGATTTTCTATTCGCCTGCTTTTTCCATACATTTATCTACCAACTGTAACCCTAGCTGAGTGATTAAACCCATGCTAATTCTTAGGGTACAACAACTTTCCTTACAAAAACCCATAAAACTTGCCTAGTTTTCAAGCACCTTAGTTCTAAACAGGTCTAATATCGTTCTTTTAGCCTAACCGATCCTTATTTGAACTTAGACATGGATAAAATGTGAAACGGTACTGAAAAAAATTATTTTTTGATGCATAAAGAACTCAATGAAAAAAAAAGAGTAAATGATTCAAACCAGAGGAGGAAATACTTACAGTTTATACGTTTGCTCAATGAGAATACTAATGCTTCCATGGGCAGGAGCTTGAGAGCTTCTGAGAAATGGAAAGGTGATGAAGGTTTTTGGAAAAAGTTTGAGAGAAAAAAGGAATTTTTGTTTCTAAAAGGAAATTTTTTTAATGCGAAGGTGGTGAGGTTCAGGTCTAATCTCCCTATTTATACGTAAGCCTTGGGAGTTAATCTGGGCCATCTAATCGGGTCAACTCACGATCTAAAGGCCAAGATTGAATGACCTGTGGGGCGACAAAAAGTTGACAAGATAGTTGTCATAGTCCTCGAAACCCGAACAGGCAGCCACATATTCAACACTCGAGTAGTGGGCACGCACGATTTCACATGACAGAAGCCTAAAATTCCCTACTGTGTGTCAGAAAATGATGACATCAAGCATGAGCAGGAGCTTGGGGGGGAAAATGTTGTACCCTAAAAATTAGCATGGATTCAAGCTCTCACCTAGGGGTACAGCTAGCAGATAAACACGTAGAAATATTAGGTGAGTAGAACATCTAGCTAATGATGATGCGAGCAGCTTGAGTTAGGACTTGGCAGTACGACATGCAGATAATTGTCAGATCGCCTCATAGGATGATGATCCAGTTCGAGACATGTAGTGGCCAGATCCCCTTTAGGGTGCTCTGAACTCAATCCAAACTAAGGTTCGGATACTCTTCGATCACCATCTCGGTGAAGTTTGGTAATGGCGCATAGTGAAGGATCCCGAAGGACTTGGAGGTCACTTATACGCTTATTAATGTCCAGGTTTTATTATACAATTATTGCCTTAGATAATGAGAGTAATTTACATAGGTAATCGTATTCCTATGTAAATGGGAATTATCTTGATTGATTGTTTACAATATTTATGCACATGGTTATCCAAACATGTCTAGGAAATTCCATCATAAATACCAGGAATAATGGACAGGAAAAGGGGACCGCTTTTTGTAATACAAAAACTCTGCAGAAACTGTGAGTGAGTAATAATATTGTCTCGTGGACTAGGTGGATTTTAACCACTGAACCACAGAAAATTGTGTGTGTGACCAGTATTTCAGATAGTTCATTAAGGTTTACAAATAAGCACTAATATCTTTCTTGTTTGATTTCTTAATCTACTGTTGGTGAAAAATCGCATTAATAATAGCATACTAAAGTTACTTCCGAGGACTACGAGCCCGTGAAGCAACACTAAGTGCTTAAAAGCGTGAAAGAACTAGGTGGATCAACAAGACCTGAGTTTCCAAGACTCGAGCACAAGTCCCAAGTTGCATTAACTATGGCAGCTAAGACCTAAGTATCATGACAAAGGCCCACGTAGGGTGGAAAAACTAAGGTTAAATAAAAAAATCTTTCTCGTGATGATAAAATTACGTTGAGAGTTGAAAATGGAACCTTATGAATTTTAAGACCAATTTGCACAATTACTAAATGTTAATAAACGCGTTAAGTGATAAAGCAAAGAATGAAAGTGAATAGTGCAAGCGATAAACATTCTGGAAAGGTAAACACAATTACGCTTGAGGGCTTGAGCAGTAAATTGTTTGTACCCCCATAATAAACAAAAAAAAAAGGAATGGAACATAGGCCTAAAATCAATAAAAATTCATACTTGACCTTGGGGAACCTCTTCAATAAAGTCGATGATGGGGTCCACCTCAGAGCCACCCCAACATCTTTGGCCGCAGTGTTGGCAACCATCATAGCCTACAGACGTTCCTCGAACAGAAGCCAATACTTGTCTGCTTTGCCAGTGAAGTCCATGCTCATCTCCTGGTTGTGGAACCAGGATACATAAAACACATAATCAGAGATGGTATCGACCTCCTTCTTAAGGACTTCCACCTCCCGCTGAAGGGAATTGGTCTTCTCTGTAGCTTAGAGAGCCTTGTCCTCACTGGCACGGGCTTTGTCCGAGGCCTCCTTGGTTTCCCTACGAGCCCTGGTGACCTCCTCTACTACCCATGCAACCTCTATTGTGGCCTTAGTAGTTTCCTCCTAGGACTTCTGGGCCTCTTCCTTGGTTTCCTGAAGCTTTTCAGCTGCAATCTGGGCTGCCTCTTCAAGCATTCAGGTGTGGGCCTGCTCCGCCACTAGTGAGGTCAACACACGGACCAGCTCCTCCGAGGGCACCCAGACCTTCTCCTTTAGCACCGTCACTCTAGCTTGATATTTCTAGAGTTTGTATGACTTCTCCATCAATATGTCCATGAGACGTTGGCATGCCAATGTTGACTGCAAGTCAAGAACATGGAACGGGTTAGTTGGTGCCATATTAGAAAAAATAATGCAGACAGCTGATAAAAACACAACTTACCTGGACAGCGGCATATCCGCAGGAGGCGACAAGGGAAACCTCATTGCTATCACCTAATTGGTGGAGCTAACCACTTGGAGAAGCTCTGTCGCGAGTGGAGCAACCACCTCTCCCAACTTGGTGGCAGATAGGGTCTCCAGATCAGCGTGACCTATCAGGGGCACAACAGGCCTTTCCCTTGGAGGCTTTAGTTGGCACAGAGCCTCCGCAATGTCATGAAGGCCCTTGTTCCCCTCCTCGAGGTGCACCTCGAAGTGTTGGAGCATGGCCTAAAAATGCTCCAACATCTCATCTTCGAATTTCTCCAGGTATACTAGGAGTTACGGGTGAGTCACCAACTCTTGGCTCTCCCCTCTCGGAGTTTCCTCATCCATGAAAGAAGAAGAGGATGAAATCTCATAGACGGACATAACTTCCACTTAAGGAACTTCTAATTAACAAGATGTAAAGACACAAACTCTCTAATTAACTTCCCCATCTCCTGGGTAGTGTTAGTTTCATATTGGCAAATGTAGTTCCCATGGAAAGAGGTTACATTGTCCAAGGGCATGAATCCACATGGAAGAAATTTTCTCCATGGGTGGAGGAGATATACATCTATAAGGTCTTGGTAATCATGGAACTCCTCCCTGGTCTAGTGTCGGTCAGAAGTTAGCCCACACCAAAGAAGCGATGGAGAAGCCCACACATGCTCGGGACTTACACCATCTCATACTTGTCTAGCTTTATATACAATTATCAGAGATATACTTGGGACAAGGTATGAACTCTCTATCCCCACATCGAGCTCCTCCTCAAGCTCCTGGTCTTCTTGGGCTTCTTGGGCTGCTTGAACGACTTGAGCATTCTCGAACTGCTCCTCCAGCCGCCTCTAGCTGAACATTGCGAAGGCTTGACCATCGATGTAGTTAATGTGTTGGGCGACGAGTTTTTGGGACTTGTTGGAATTCTTGCAACTGGTCAGGTCCACATTGCTTATATGCTGCCCCGACTGGAGAAGGCCTACTTCCCTTAAGTTCTCCTCCGTCACCAAGAAACTCAGTTCCACCTCAACATCTGGAAAAGTCTTCTTCTCAAGCATGTGATCTTCATACACCTGGACGTAAGGAGTCTGACGGAAAGGGCCTATATGCACAAAAACTACTAAGTATGGGACAAACTGAGGAGGTGAAAAAAGTACAAAGCTTGTCTATGATAATACTCACCAACCTTGGAGAACTCAAGTGTCAGCGCAGGGTTGGTATGCATCGGGTACACGTTGGTGAAGTAGTATTGGTCCTTGAAGTCCCAAGAATGATTCTCACTTTGACATGGGGCCTTATAGTTTAGTGAGGGATGGGCATACTTCATCAATGCGTAGTACCCATAAAGGTCCTTCTGGCTCTTCCTGTTGTGTTACGGAAACTATAAAAATATAAGATTTCCACTGGGCTAGCCAGTTTCTCCTCTTATACAGAACATACATTCATGCCAAGACCCTTTACCTATTGGGAGAAAGTTGATTCCCACATACTTTAGGAAGTCCATAAAGTACTGGTGCAGTGGTAGGGTCGTTCCAGCCATCAAGTGTGCCTGGCTCCACGCCTCGAGGCCATGCATGCTGCAATGTGCTCTCTCTGACTCTAGGTAAAGGCGCACTAGAAAATCCTCCCCAATCCCATATTGCCTCATGATGCGCTC
This sequence comes from Humulus lupulus, assembly GCF_963169125.1. Classification (NCBI taxonomy): domain Eukaryota; kingdom Viridiplantae; phylum Streptophyta; class Magnoliopsida; order Rosales; family Cannabaceae; genus Humulus; species Humulus lupulus. Next base: position 142,818,899 of record NC_084802.1, on the reverse strand, counting down.
CAAGGCTTGGGGATGTTTAAGTTTGATGGGGTATTTCTCTGCCTAAAACCCTACGGCCCCATATCGTTGTGTAGGGTGGGGAATGGGAGCACAGTTCACCTCTTCCTCCATCAGTCCCCTTTGAACCGGTTGCACTGGCCTCTCCGCTATCGTACCCACTTCTCGAATTACCAGCTCCCATGTTGAAGCTTGGACCTCTGCCCATGGTACTCCTTGTGGCCTACCTATTTCTTGGGCCATGGCGAGAATTTCCTGGTCAGAAGAGAATAATCTTTGTTGGTGTAATTGATGGAGCTCCTCAAAATCTTAAACAAAAACCAAGCATTTAGCATTGTGACCTTAAGAAAAAAGGCCAAAATACAAGAACCCCTAAGACAACTGCTAGGGGATTAGGGGGGGGGGGGGGGGGCGGGGGGGGAATTCTAAGGGTAATGAGTGTTCTCAGGACCCTAAATATGTTCCTGAAGAACACCATCGGATTCAAGAACTTTGCCTCAATCTGGAAATTTTCCGAATACCGATCGAATACCCAGATGTGCTCAAAGCACAAAAAAGGACCAAAAGTCCCAAACATATTTTTAAGACGAATTCAAGCAGTAGCCAAGACCCACAAAATTTCTAAACGGGGTTGAAAAGGTCTCTAAACCCTAAAATGACCAAGAAGCAATACACAAACCCAGACATTTTCAAAAATAAAAATGAAAATGAACAACTTACTCGATATGTAACTCCGGTACGCGTTGTATCTAATTCGAACTCGGAGGTACTTGGTGTGTTAACCCAGAAGTACTTGGCTTCTCTCCAACCTTCCAACATCGTAAGCAAGGAATTTATGGGTTTGAAGGGTTGGCTCTTAGCAAAGGGAATGGTTTTTTGCAAAGGGAAGTTTAGGTTCTGGTGTAAATTTCAAATGAACGTAAATGGGCACGAAGAGATAAATTTTGAATTTATACCCTAGGCTTGGACGGGAAGCAACCAATATCGACTGTTGATCACCTAGGGAATATGCACTTGAAGGTGATTCAACAATCATAATTATCGAGACACAGATCATGATCAAAATGTGGAAAAAGGACTCCTCGAGTACAACATAAAAAGGACACTTCGGATACGGAATAGACGTTTTAACCGTGGATAAGACCCCTCATTAAATAGCATTGATTGACGGGTTCTATAATGCCCCAAAACTCCTAATGAGGTTTGGTACCTTGGTTAGTGTGCCGAGACAACATAATTGGAAGGCTTATTAGGATTTTTTTTTCCCGAACTATTGCCACTACCAAATCGTGCCCCCTAAATTTTCTGGCCTATTAAAAATTCCCCCTAAACTATTCGTGTTACTGAAGTATGGAACTTCCGTCCAATTTTGGTAACAAAATGGTGATATGATGACACTGGAGTGCTGATGTAGATTGCCACGTGTATAATTTAAAAAATAGATATAATTTTACCCCCCAAACTATTACCGTCACCAAATTATGCCCCTCAAATTATAAAATTTAAAAATTTTAAAATATTTTGAATATTAAAAAAAAATATAAAAAGCATTAAACTGAAAATTCATTTAATTAAATTAAATCATACAAAATAAAAACTTAAGGCGACATAATCAACACCAAAGTTTAATGTCACCAGGGACCCACATGAGCCCAGTCTGTCGACGATGTCACTACCCAACCAACTTTGAGTTCATTTTGACGCATGCCCAACTCCCAAGCCAAATTTTTGTCACCATCAATTTTTTTTTTAATTTTAATGATTTTTTTCCTTTTTTTAATATTCAAAAGATTGTTTAATTTTAAATTTTTAAAATTCGGGGGGCACAATTTGGTAATGGTAATAGTTCGAGGGGAAATAATCATATTTATTCTTTATTTTATAAATGAGTCATTGACGTGGCAATACCACATCGGCCACCAAACTGCCACATCCCCATTCCGTTAGCAAAATTGGACGGAAGTCCCACATTTCAGTAACGTGAATAATTCAGGTTGAATTTTTAACAAGTTTGCTTCGTTAAGTTTCTAAAAACTTAAGGAAAGAGATGGCAGAACCACTTAAAGGGTTAATAACCCATTGGTTCGGCACAAGTCATATGAATGAATATTGGATTGACATGAATTGTATTATCTATTGTCATGCTTATTATTAGTTTTAAATGCAGTGATTGTTCTCTTGCTAGGCCTCGGCTCACGGGAGTTTTTTGGTGCAGGTAAGGGTAAAGGAAAGTTGGACTAGCCATGAGTTGGAGAGCTATAGGGGCGTATATACATACTCAACCTACTCGGTGGCCACGGTCGAGATATTTTGAGGAACAGTGGTTATTGGCTCGATTTTTTCCGCTTAGGTCGACTCGTTCTGTAATTTTTTTTGTAACTGTATTTTTTATTTTAAACCTTTGGGATCCCTCGTGTTTAGTCAAACTTTTTAATGAAAAGTTTAACTTCATTGACCAAAATTTTTAATACCGTTGTTTAACCGTAAATTACACTTTTGAGTCCAAATGACTCGCTTAACGGTCCAAATGACTCGCTTTATTTTTAACACACGGGGTAATGGTCCTGGATTACTAGGGCGTTATAGTTCTAGCTATAAGGAGCCCACACGTAGCGTCACCTTTTGGTTGGTGGGAAGCCTCGAGAAGCCTAAATGTCTCCCCCCTAGCACATCCCTCAAGAAGTACTCTCCTCCATCTAAGTCTCCACTGTCCTAGGAAAAGTGAAGACTTGGGGGGAAAATGTTGTCTGTGTTTTCACCAGTTGAAATGTGGTCGTCATTAGAGAGTAATTATGCTTCTTGGGCCTTGGGAATTCTTGTGGGACTCATCGAACCTACTCAAGTCATAGGCAATTCGTAGTGGTTATTCCACCCCTAGAGAAGGGTGTCCTTAGGGGGACCAAGCGTCAAGGATCTTTGCTGATTTCCACCATCTCCTTTCATGTCCTCCAGGTCTGCGAGGAGTGTTCTCCAGCCCTGGAGCATTGTGCCAGATATCATGTACAGAGACCCTGAAGCACAAGTAGCTGCATGACAAAGTTACTATTCTTACTAGTAGTAGTGTCGAATTCATACAAGCGACAAGCAATATGTCCCAATGTACAGCCTAACATCGAGAAACGTGCGGCTACCTCCTGACACTGTTAGGGGCATGTCACCCCAAAAAGTGGAAAAATGTCAAGGCCCACCACAACCTTAATTACAATAGGTTGTATTTATTAGATTTTATACTCCAATTAATTAGGAATGTTTTTTAATAATCCCCCATTATGGGAATTAATCACCCTAAGCCATCTATATGTAGGAGTGAGGCTCACATTGTAAAAGATCCCAAACTTTCTGTATTCATAGCATTGTTAAAATGTTTCCTGAAACTCCATAGAAACTTGACTCCCTAAGGTCATCAAATCCTAATACAATCGTCTCGTGGACTAGGGCTAATTAATAACCTGAACCATGTAAATCATTGTGTTCTTTACTTCAATTCTTTAAGCTTTGGTTTAATTAGTTGATAGTGAAAAAAGTATTCAACATACTTAATATGTTGGAAGGAATGTGTTCAGAAATAACATTTAATGTATGTGAATAATTAATTAATTAATTAGTGGAATGGTGCTTCTATTTTCACCTATTTTTTTTACTCCTCACCAATTTTCTAATTTAACCCCTAAAAATTATAAATTTTATTTTCATACCCCTCCCAAATTTTTAATAAGTACAAAATTACACATTAAAAATAATAATAAAAAAAAATTATTTTCTCACCCTTCTACATTATTATTTAATTCTTATAAAATCTCATTCAATATTTTCAAAAAGGAAAAAAATACTTACTTAATCACATCCAATAAACAATTTTAACAATCTATTTTTCTAAATTACAAAAATAATTAAAAATATATTTTTTTAAATTAATAAAAAATAATTGAAAAAAGGAGCGAAAAAGGTTTAGAAAAAAGGTAAAATTTATTTTAATTAATAAATATAAACTAAAATAAGGGATAAATATAGATTTGGTACCCTGTGTTTTATTGAAACACATACTTGTTACCCTATGTTTTCAATAATACTCATTTGATATTCTTTAATTTGAAATCATACATATTTAGTACCCCTAAACTCAGATTTGATTAATAAAATTTTATCAATATAACCAAATTGTCTTCAATTATATGTGTTTACCCAAAAACGGACTACCTGATGACGTAGCAGGATTGGTTTACACGTGGGATGCACGTGGTAGTTTTAAGTGAGTATAATCTGCTCGACCCTCGACCAGAAGATCATTGGCTTATCAGGCATCATAATTACGGGCGACCACCCTGGTCGCATATACTCATTTATTCCCTTCAGATATGTAATCTTGCAATTATGTATTAATTGTAATTTTCGTTATTATTTAGATACGCATGTATTAAGTGTAATTAAGGTCCATTGGCCCATGTAGAACTCCTTGAGCCTATAAATAAGAATCAAAGGGATCAAGAGAGGGGACTGACTTTTTGACTTCCGAACATTTGGCTTGAGAACGCTTGAGCTTACAGATTCTAAGAGAGACAAAAGAGTGTTGTTATCCATCACAATTGTATTCATCTGAGAATTAGTGAAACTCGTTAACCCTAGTTCATTGATCACTATTCTTGGAATACTACATCAATAAGTACACTAAGTGGACGTAGGCTATTACCATTTTATTGGAGCCGAACCACTATAAATTGTTTGTGTCATTTATTTTTCTGTCTTGATTTCTTCTCACTTTCATCTTATTTTATATCGTTTATCTGACTCCATGTCGTTGACCAATTTGAGGGTCAACATTTTGGTGCTTTCACTGAGAGCTGAACTCAAGACTTCCAATAACATCAAATGGCGAAAACATCCAGAAAGACGGGACAAACTTCTGGTGCTGCATCAACCCAGCCTCCTCCACAAAATGTGACTGAAGATGAGCCACAGTTGGAATTTGAAGAGGAGGAAATGAATTCTGAGACCTTGAGGACAACACTGATTGTGTTGCAGGAGGAGTTAGCCAATCTGAAGGCTAATCAGGAGAGTGTGGCTGATACGATGGTGTTGCAACAGAGGGAAATTGACTGTCAACGTCAAGAGTTGAATGAGCGGCAGGCTGACATGGACCGCCGACAGAGAGATGCCACTGCCGCCCTGGACGTAGCCATTAAGGTGGCCCGGGGACAACCTGTTCTAACTCCTCAGCCGGATCAACCACCAAGTGTACCACCACAACAAGGCCCACACCCAAGTCATCCACATCAACCGGCAAACCCTCAAAGGCCGAAGCGACCTCCTGCTGCTCAACAGGATATTTCATTTCATGATTCTGAGCAGCAAACACCTTCTCGAGTTTGTCAAGATAATCCCCAGCATCAAAGGCAGAATAAGGTCGGACAGCCTCCCTGAAGCCCTAGACGCCAAACTGCTGAGGAACCAAATCCACCGAACAGGGGACATTATCCTTCTGCTAGCATAAGACAAGTCGAGTCAGGCACTGCGGTCAGGGGCCCCCCACGACATAATAATGCCCGGGGACCCACCGACCAACACAAGCCTCCCCCTGACGCTCGGGACATGCCAGCAAGAGGAGGTGATAGTGCGATCAGCAGGTCGTGGCATAGCCGATCGCATTTTAGGGATTGCTGTGACTACAATGAAGCTGATTCCGGTAGAGAAAATGCTAGTCAAAGACATGGAGAGAGGGGTGGAGAAAGGAACCCCCCCAACAAGAGAAAATAGGCCTGCAAGCCAGACTGCTGGGGGGCAGCCTAGGCAACCTAATGTCTTTGATCGATTGGACACTAGCAAGAAAAGGTGTAGAGATGATGAGTTGAGGGATGTGCTCAACAATAGGCAAGAAAGGCACGATGAGTACGTTCCTCCAGCACTGGTCACCCTAGCAATACCAAACGCAATACAGGCCTAGATCGATGCGCTGAATCAGGTCGTCCATCAGTTAGTGGGGAGCCGAACATCCCACATCGTGTATGATCGGAGAAGAATAGCGATGGCAGAAACCCCAACCAAATTTAAGATGCCAGTATTGCCCAACTTCGATGGGTATAGGGACCCAGTATCTCACGTGAATAAGTTCGAGATACAAATAGACATCCAAAAGGCATCGGATGATGCTCGTTGCAGAATCTTTCTGGCCACCCTATCCGATACTGCTCAGGAATGGTTTTTCAAATTCCCTCCTGCTAGCATAGTGTCATGGGAGATGTTCGTGAAGGAGTTCTACGTGCAGTTCTACGCTGGTCGAGTACATCCGACTGAAGACAACCAATTGGTCGAAATACACCAGAAAGAGGGAGAATCCTTAAAGGAATATGTCCAACGTTTTATGCGAGCTGCAGCTGGAGCTAAGACAGTTGGTGATGAGGGGAAAACGATGGCACTTACTGCAGGAGTGCGGTGCCACTCACCCCTCTGGAGAAGTTTAAGGAAGAATGGCATGAAGACCCAAGAATTTCTGGATCGAGCAAACTGGTACATCAAGCTCGAAGAGGCGATTGCTAACGAAGGGAAGTCACCTGCAGGAGAAAAGGGGCCAAAGGAAGATCCCGCCAAAGCCGCCAATGGGTCAGATAAACCCAATGGCAACAACAAAAGCAACGGGACAAACGGTGGGAAAAGAGCAAACAAAGAGCCATCAACGTATGAGAATAAACGCCCAAAAAGTAATAGGTACTAGCCAAGGTTCACCAATTACACAGCCCTAGTCGACAGCAAAGCAGAAGTGTACCAGGCGACCAACACCAATGTCCCTTACAAGCAACCAGTGCCAATAAGGAAAGATATCTCCAAGAAAGATACAACAAAGTTTCTTCATTTTCACAACAACTATAGTCATGACACCAATGAGTGCAACCAGCTGAAAGATGAAATTGAGTTCCTTATCAGACAAGGACACTTGAGGAGATATGTACGAGCCACGGAGGTTCTCAGCGAGAGGCTCAAGGAGGCAATGAGCAGGCACCTGTACGCCAACGCTCGCCCCCTTTACATCTAACTCATGTGGCGGGTACATTGTTGACCATCTGTGGCGGCCCACACTTAGCAGGTGATAGTGGAAAGGAAAGGGAGCGATACTCCCGAACCTTACGCCACGACTAGGACATTGAAATGCTGAATGTGGAGGAGCGAACTCCCAAAAAAGAACGAACAGAAGAAGAAGAAACTATAACCTTCTCTGAGCTTGACGCTCAGCATGTCCGGTTTCCCCATTCGGACCCTCTGGTCGTGAACGTCAAAATCGCCAATATGATGGTTAAGCAGGTGTTAGTGAACACTGGGAGCTCGGTAAACATTATGTTCAAGTATTCACTAGAAAGGATGAAGTTGTCAGTGAAGGATCTGGAGCCATGCAACCAAACCATTTATGGTTTTTCTAGTGAAGGGCTCGCGCCAACGAGATCGATCAGGCTTCTAGTCACAGCAGGAACTGCACCAGCGAACAGGACATTACTCACTACTTTTATAGAAGTTGATTTTCCTTCTGCATATAATGTTGTGAATGGAAGGCCTATTTTAGTCGACCTGCGAGCCGTAACCTCGATCTGGCACCTAGCCATGAAGTTTCCAACCGATGTAGAGGTAGGATGCGTGTTGGGAAAAAAGCGAGAAGCGAGGGAATGCTACAATTCCTCGATTACTAAGGCGAAAATGGGTGGTTCGAGGGAAGAATCCGAAAGAGGGTTGCAATTGGCCAATGAGATACAAGCCCAATCAGGTGAGCATGTCACCAAATAGGGTGTTGCCCAAAGTGAGGATAGGGATTTAGACCCTCTCTTTGGGGATTTTGAGGAAGATGTAGGACCTTGAGGAGGTCCAACTCGATGAGGCAGATCCGACAAGGGTTATGAAAGTCAGTAAAAACTTAAAGACAAGAACAAAACAAAAACTGGTGGAACTTCTGAACAAGAACCAGGAGGTGTTTGCCTGGTTGCATAAAGATATGGTTGGGATTGATCCAGCAGTTATCAGCCATGTCTTGAACATAGATAAAAGCTTTCCACTAGTACAACAGAAAAGAAGGCTGCTTGACAAAGATAGATCGAAAGCATTAAAAGAAGAAGTCGAGAAGCTAAAGGAGAACGGATTCATCAGGGTCGCATTTTATCCCTCGTGGGTCTCTAATCCCGTACTAGTTCCCAAGAAAAATGGCAAATGGAGAACATGCGTGGATTTCAAAGACCTCAATAAAGCATGCCCAAAGGAGTGTTTCCCACTCCCAAAGATCAACCAGCTAGTTGATGCCACTTTAGGGCACGAGATCCTACCATTCATGGATGCATACTCTGGATACAATCAGATCAGTATGCACCCACCTTATGAGGATCACACTAGCTTTCAGACTGATACAGGGCTTTACTGTTACAAAGTAATGCCTTTAGGTTTGAAAAATGCTGGTGCGACTACCAACGATTAGTCAATCACATGTTCAAAGAGCTGAACGATGTAAACATGGAAGTATATGTTGGTGACATGTTGGTTAAGTCAAAGAAAGCAAAAGAAAACATCGGGGACCTGCAAGAGTGCTTCAACGTCTTAAATAAATATCAGATGAAGCTGAATCCCCTTAAGTGTTCCTTCGAAGTTGGATCAGGGAATTTTTTTGGATTTATAGTAAACTCGCTGGGTATCGAAGCTAATCCCGAAAAAAGCAAGGCCCTGGTCAAGATGAAATCTCCAACCAAGATAAAAGATGTTCAAAGTTTAACCAGGAGGATTGTCGCTTTAAGTAGATTTATCTCCAAATCAACGGACAAGTGCGTTCCATTTTTTAATCTACTTAGGGGCAATAAATAATTCTAGTGGACAGAGGAATGCGAGCAGGCTTTCCAGGCTCTAAAATCTCATATGTCGCAGCCACCAATTTTATCCAAGCCAATTGAAAAGGAAACTTTGGTCATCTATTTGTTGGTCATAGAATATGCTGCTAGTGTTGTCCTAGTAAGATAGGAGAAACATGTGCAAAAAGTTGTGTATTATATAAGCAAAAGGCTAATAGGAGCAGAAGTACGATATCCTCCCATTGAGAAATTAGCCTATTGCTTGATCTTAGCCTCCATAAAGTTGCGACCATACTTCCAAGCTCACCCCATTGCAGTACTCATCGACTAGCCACTATGGCAAGTCCTGCAGAAACCGGAAGCTGCTGGTCGATTATTGAAATGGGCAGTTGAACTTGGACAGTTCGATATTTCTTACTTGCCACGAGCAGCAATGAAGGGACAAGCTCTAGCAGACTTTGTCGCAGAGCTTACTGGGCTCCAGGACATCAAGCCGATAGAAGAGCCTAAACCCCAAAGCCAAACTTTTTCTTGGAAGTTGTTCGTAGATGGCTCTTTCAACGAGCACAACATTGGAGCAGGTGTGATTTTAGTCATGCCTAAAGGACATCAATTCCACTGTGCAATCAGATTCGACTTCACAACATCCAATAACGAAGCCGAATATGAAATTTTTCTCGCAGGATTAAGATTAGCTAAGGATATGAACATAAAGTCACTTAAAATCTATAGTGACTCCCATTTAGGGGTTAATCAAATTACTGGAGAATATCAAGCCTGGGGTCTGAAGATGGTTGCTTATTTGAACAAGGCAAAGAACTTATTGGCACAATTCAAAAATTATACTCTTCAGCAAGTACCTCGCGACCTAAACTCAAACGTTGATGCTTTGGCCAAGTTAGCAAGCGCAAAGGATGTTGACACCTTGAATATAGTGCTTGTTGAACGTTTATCCACACCAAGCATCCAAACAGAAGAATCCTCTCTGGTGATCCAAGCAACAAGCACATGGATCCCACCTTTCATTGAATACATAGAACATGGGGTATTGCCGTCGGACAGAAACAAAGCCAGAGCCCTCCAAAGGCAATCGGCTCAGTTCATCCTGCTCGACAAAGTGTTATACAGAAGAAGGTACTCAATGCCACTCCTAAGGTGTGTTTCAAAAGAAAAGGCCAAAGAGTTAATGAGAGAAGTCCATGAAGGTTTCTGCGGGGATCATGTTGAGGGCAGAGTTTATCCAAAAATATCCTAAGGCAAGGATACTTCTGGCCAACGATGAATGAAGACTCTGTGGATTTTGTTCAAAAGTGCGAAAAGTGCCAAAGATTCTCTAAGATACCGCGAGCAGCCCCTAATGAGCTAAAACAAATGCAAAGTTCATGGCCCTTCGCAGTATGGGGGATAGATCTGATCGGATCTTTGCCCACGGGAAAAGGCCACGTCAAGTATGTCGTGGTTTCTATTGACTACTTCATGAAGTGGGCCGAAGCTGAGCCACTTGCAACGATAACGTTCAAGAAGGTTCTGGATTTTGTGCTCAAGAACATTGTATGTCGCTATGGGTTGCCAAGGAAGATTGTCCCAAATAATGGCACTAAGTTTGATAGCGATCTGTTTACAAATGTTTGCGACAAGCACGGGATTATAAATAGTTTTTCTATAGTAGCTCATCCACAGGCAAACGGATAGGTTGAAGCTGTCAACAAGACACTGAAGGATACCTTGAAGAAAAGACTTGAAGAAGTGAAGGGGGCATGGCCAGAACAGTTACCTGAAGTCCTTTGGTCGTAAAGAACATCCCATCGAACAACAACGGGCCATACTCCATTTTCCTTGGCCTATGGGTATGAGGCTATGTTGGCTGTTGAATTAGATCCGCCATCGCATCGAAAGTTGGCGTACGATCAAGACATTAATAGTCAACTATTAATGGAATCTCTGGATTTGGTCGATGAAAGGCGCAAGCAAGCTCAACTCCGAGTATCAGCTTATCAGAAAAGGTCACTCGGTATTTCAACTCTAAAGTACGCAAAAGAAAGTTTAATGTGGGAGATTTCGTACTTAGAAGAGTTTTTCTTAATACCCGCTATCAAGCTGCCGGAGTGCTTAGACCTAACTGGGAAGGTCCTAACCAAATCGAAGAAGTCCTTCAACCAGGCACTTATAAACTTGCTCGCTTAAATGGAGATCTCATTCCTCGCTAGTGGAATGGAGAACACCTGCGCAAGTATTATCAATAAACAGCTCTTTTTAAAGAATTGGCTTGTATTAATTTCACTTTTTACAAGTTTATGAACAAGGGTTAGTCATCCATATTACTAATCGCTTATAAGTGTAAGATCAAATTTTTGATCACTCGTACAGACACGATTGTCCATTTATTACGAGAAATAAAAGGAATTGTGCGCAGCCAATTATTCCTGCCAATTATTGTATTTATTACAAGTATTTCCTCATTACATGTGTTGTTTTACTATATTATCATTTTTATAAGTATTTATTACGAGCAGTAATGTTCGAACAGGTCTTGATCAAGGCAAGTGACAGAGGACCTTAACCTCCTCAATCACTTGGGGAGGGGGGGCATATAAGGTACTAAGTAAGCAAAGCATATCAACAAGTACATGTAAACACACGAGCAAAATAAAGGAAAGCATGCTACGGTACTTAGAGTATTTTTCAAAATTTTGTTTAAATTTTGTTAAATCAACACAAAGTGCTATGCTAAGTTCGGTCATGCGAACAAATGTTATAATAAATTGCAAATATTATAATATCAAAAGAAATTTTTCTTACACCGCGAGCAGTTGCTACTCGAATGTAATCGTCAATTAAAAGAAAAAGCTATCCGTGCAGCAAAAAAGTAAATTGTCTTGACATCACGAACTGAGGTTCGTGTGTATCAAGTTATAAATTAAAATAAAAAATAGGAGAAATTATGGAGCAATCGGAGGATCTTGTGGTATCTGTTGGTCGACGGAGGCCCTAACTTACTCGTCTACGTCGTCGATACCCATAGCCAAAGAGATTTTGGGGGATGCTTGAGCTTTCGCTCTCTCCTCCTCTTCAAGGCGAGCAAGGCACCTGTTCAGTTCAAACTATTTCATACGCTCTGGTAGATAGTTGAAGTTCGCCTTGCGGTTATTTTTCCAGAACATATAGAAGCATTTAAAAGTTGCCCCCTTGAACCTCTCCAAGTCTTTGGCGTTAGTCTCCTCAAGCAGTTTGACGCGCTCGTCCAATTCGTCATTTTCTTTTATGCTAATTACCAGCTCATCTTGAAGCTTAGAGGCCTCCCTAAAATTAATCAATGAAGCCTCCTTATACTACTCTCTGGACTCGGTGACTCTAGCCAGGGCATCCTTATGTTGTTTCAGCTCTTCGGCCAGCTTGGTATTCTTCTCCAGCAATTCGACATTCTTCTCCTCGACCGCCTTGAGCTGCTCGGTGTATTTAGCCTCGGCCAGTTTGAGCTGCTCGGCATGTTTAGCCTCAGCCATTTTGAGCTACTCGCCCAGTCTCTTCTCATACCCAACAGCCAATGCCTCCGAGTGGTGCCAACCAGGGCTCATGGTTAGAACTCCCTGTGATCAGAAAAAAGATGAAGTTGTTAGTGGAAATAAAATGACAAGGTAAACAAATAAAGCACAAAAAAATAGCAACTTACGCTGAGCACTTCGTTTAGCGCGTGGCGAAAAATCTAGTAGACTTTCAGGGAGTTAGTGTTGCTAATGGCTTCTCGACTGCGCCGATGCCTTGATAGCTTCATCAGCCTATCTTTGGCCGAGTTGAGAGCCATGTTCATAAGGGCCTCTCCTGGAGTATTTCCTGTCTGATCAGGAAGTGTCTGGTCAGCGGGAGCTAGAGGAGGAGTCTGGTCGGCAGGAGCTGGAGGAGGAGTTTGGTCGACAGGAGTTGGTGGAGACGTTTGGTCGACGGGAGCTAGACGAGGTGTTGTTTCTTTGGAAGGAACTGGTATAGGAGGATCCTCGGTCCGAGCCTTTTTTGTTGGGGAGTTGCTGCTGCTTTCCCCACAATGTTGCCTGCTCCCCTTCTTCTTGCTCACAGGAACAACGATGTCGGGTTCGTTGTACAGGTCGAAAGGGTCTTCGGCAGACATGACTACAAAATAGAAACGAACAATCACTCAATATAAATGGAGGTACTTACTAAATCAAGGAAATAAGATCAAAGAAAATTCTAAGTAATATACCTGAGCCCTTATTCTTAGTTGATACACTATCTATTGTACTACTGCGACACTCACTCTCTGCCTTGAAGAAGTCTGAATTTAAACTAGTCGCGTATTTAAAGTTGTCATCCCCGTCAAAAAAATGACAAGAAATGGGAAAAATGTCTAAGAGTGAGAAGTCAGTACTGTTCTCATCCAAGGATTCAAGTATAGGCTCAGGATGTTCAGGAAGTTTCTGCTTGCCCTTTCCCTATTGAGCAGGGACAGCAGCTACTCGCGAAGTGCTGGAAGGTTCCCTGATGGTCACTCTTGTAGCCCTCCTCCGTGGGGGTTGTGACACATCCTGATACTGCTCGGGAACTTCTCCCCCAGTAGCACTTCCCTCTGTTGATTCCCTCACATCCTGGTGAGGTGCAAGAAGGCCGACTAGCCTTAGGTTATTCTCCGTGACCAGCTCTTTGACACTCTTTTCAATGTTTGTCATGCTATCCAGGGCTGCTGCCCTTATCTCCATTTCTGGAGTAAGGTCTGGTCAATGTCATGGATCTGAACGGCACCGAAGTTCTAAATAATGTGTTAAAAAAGCTAAAAGAAATCAAACAACCAGTGAAGGTCAGGTTGTTGGCGACCAGGTTTGCTATTAGAAAGTACTCCTGGAAGTACTTCCCCATGTTGGAATTGCGGGTAATGTCACTCAGGAAGGTGCGAGTAGATTCCTGGTGGTAGAAATGGAAGAACCCCGTGTTGTTGTGGTTGGAGTTAGATTTGAGATCAAACAAGTAGTTGATCTCATGTGGCGTAGGAATGGGCCACTTCTTATGATTATAAAGGATATAGAGAGCAGAGAGCACTCTATATCTATTGTGGATGATTTGAAAAGGGGCGATGTGACGCCCCACGTCACAATGGCTGCTCTCTGGAATGACGACTAGCCCTACAAACCAACATGAGTCTTTTCAGCATGCTTTGTCCTCACTCACATGCTCCCTAGGAAAACTTCCCAGGAGGTCACCCATCCCTAGATTACCCCAGGTCAAGCACGCTTAACTTTGGAGTTCTCAAGTGATGGGCTACCAAAAAGAAGATGCATCTTGTTGATATAGGTAGTACCCATCAATCCATTTAAGCCCTCTTCAACTGTGTAGTCCCATACCTACACATTCTTAGAGTCATCACACTTAACCTTCCCCAGGCAGTGTGGGATTGCGCAGCTTACCCGATCTTTCCCCTTACGGATCACGGGATTATGACTGTCACAATCACCCCCCCTTACGGGCCCGACATCCCCGTCGGCCACACTTCCGGCTGGGTCAAGGCTCTGATACAATTTGTGACGCCCCACGTCACTGTGGCTGCTCTCTGGAATGACGACTAGCCCTACAAACCAACACGAGTCTTTTCAGCGTGCTTTGTCCTCACTCACATGCTTCCTAGGAAAACTTCCCAGGAGGTCACCCATCCCTAGATTACCCCAGGTCAAGCACGCTTAACTTTGGAGTTCTCAAGTGATGGGCTACCGAAAAGAAGATGCATCTTGTTGATATAGGTAGTACCCATCAATCCATTTAAGCCCTCTTTAACTGTGTAGTCCCATACCTACACAGTCTTAGAATCATCACACTTAACCTTCCCCAGGCGGTGTGGGATTGCACAGCTTACCCAGTCTTTCCCCTTACGGATCATGAGATTATGACTGTCACAGGCGACCTCAAAATAATTGGCCACCCCCTGAAAGAATGGATGCAGAGGCAAGGTTGCCCATGCCTCAATGTGATACCTCGACCAGGCATTGAAGGCGCCCCCAGGCAGGTTTGCCCGCAAGTCAATCGAAGACTTGATGAGGGTTATACCAAGAAGGCCATACTTCTTGAGATAATTTCCTGCCATCCTGGCTGTAATAATTCTTGGAGGCGCTACGTGCCATTCGACCTCTGGCCTAAGGACATCGCGAGGTCGGGCTTTGGTTTGAAATTCTGGCGGGGAAGTGTTTGCAGGTTGAGGGTTGGTCAGAGGAGTTTCAACCCAAGGGACAAGCCGATTAGCAGGAGGCTTGGTTGTTTTCTTTTTTCTTTGTGCAATGGATTTTATGCGACCCATATTGGTTGGGTTGGTCGAAGGTTTCATTTTGGGGTTGTGTTGAGAAAAGGGAATATCCGAGAATGGCAGCGACAGCTGTTCTTGATCTTTGAACAATAGTACGAGCAAGTCGTCGTCAATCGGCCTCTCACCTCCCCACGGGTCATGCATGAAAATCTGCGAACAGAGAAGGGGAGATGAAAATCTACAACCAATAGACAGAAGAAGTGGAAACGTTGGGATAACGTTGCACGTGTATAAAAGTTAAGCTTTTATACGACCAACAACATTCTAACGTAAACACTAAATAGTATGCGAAAAGTTTGGAAAATGGATTAAAAATCAGAAGTGAAAAGTTTTCAAGGAAAACTTTTCGACTCTGAGTAAGGGCGGGAAAACCCCAGTTTTTTCTGAGTGCCTAAAAATCGAATTTTTACTTCAATTTTGCGCCCTAAATCAGTAATCACAACTCCTAAACCAATTCCTAAGAATCATTTAGTGTTTTCTCCTTATCCTATCATATTAATACCTACAAGCCCGATTACCCCAAATCATTTTTTTTCAAAAACGTTCGAAAACTCAAATACCATCACATCAGAAAACTCAAGGGATAACTATTACATGGTGTATCAGAGACAAAGAAGCTAAAGAAACTTACTTGAATAAAAGGTTGAAGTGAAGACACGAGCATTGATTCGAGTGCTTAGACAGATACTCTACGGGTCACCGAAGGCATATGAGTTTTCTAGGTTCTACGTGCGTCGTTCTTCAGAGTTCTTGAGGAAAAAAAGGGGAGTAAAAAGTGAAAAGTAAAATTGAGGGATTATTTATATTGATCGAGGCACGGTTAATAAGGTAATGATGGGGAATGACCTTTCGAGGCGTAGGAAATGTGTTAGCCGTCAAATTACTTTTTGGGAAACTGCAATGACATGATTGGTTACCTTTTTCGAAAAGGCACTGACGGCTCTGATAGGTCACGCAGAGGGTTGATCGTTTAACTTTACTTTATGCTGTTCGCAGTAAAATAAACTTGGGGACAAATGTTTACCCAAAAACGGACTACCTGGTGACGTAGCATGATTGGTTTACACGTGGGATGCATGTGGTAGTTTTAAGTGAGTATAATCTGCTCGACCCTCGACCAGAAGATCATTGGCTTATCAGGCATCATAATTACAGGCGACCAGCCTGGTCGCATGTAACGCCTTGGATAGCCAAGACCGTTACACTGTATATTTATAAAGGTGCAGGACTTGCTAATCAAGTCATTAAGTTGAAAACGTGTCATTAAAGCCACTAATGAACTAGGGTTTAAAAAGGTTTTGGTCATAAAAGACACATTTCATAAAATTAAACGTTTTTGTACAAGGGGATCCCAAAAAAAACGACGTTTGAAAGTCAATTTACAAAATTTCAAGGTATAAACAATTGTTGGCCACTCTAAGGGCAAAATAGGCATTTATGATCCTCTTGTTCCTGTCCCTTCCTCAACCATGGCGGCTGAGCAACTAGTCATGTACATTCTGCCTTCAAAGCTCTCCCATCAGGGTTGATCAAGCTTACCCTTGCCTTTACCTGCGCCGCGTAGCACCCATGAGCCAAGGCCCAGCAAGAAAACATAACATCATAGCACAAGCATTGATAATAATCATATAACTCTTAAAGCATGTTTATACACTTAGCGAACCCTAAAAATCACGTAATTCATAGACATACTCATGATTCCATAAGCTAATCAAGGCCCTTAAGCCTTATTAGCAATTTCGGGTCATTACAACTATCCCTTCCTAATGAGAATTTTGTCCTCGAAATTTACCTGAATAACACGGGATACTGATCCCGCATTGCTGTCTCAAGCTCCCAGGTCACTTCCTTGACCCTACTATTCCTCCATAATACTTTAACTAGCAGAATTGTCTTATTCCGTAGAACCATGTCTTTTCAATCTAAAACCTAAACCGATCATTCCTCATAAGACAAATGTGTCTGCAACTCCAAGTCCTCGTACTTCAGCACATGTGTTGTATCTGAGACATACTTTCGCAACATGGAGACATGGAATACATTATGAACTCCCAATAGTGATGGTGGCAAAGCTAACCTGTAAGCCACCTGTCCAATCCTTTCTAGAATCTCGAAAGGTCCAACAAATCGAGGGCTCAACTTGCCCTTTACTCCAAATCTCTTCACCCCTCGCAGTGGTGAAACTCGTAGAAACAGATGATCCCCTACCTGGAATTCCACGTCTCTACGCTTAGGGTTAGCGTAGCTTTTCTGTCTACTCTGCGAAGCAAGCATTCTGGCTCAAATCTTCTCAATAGCTTCATTTGTCTTCTGAACCATGTCTGGCCCCAAATATTCCCTCTCCCCCATCTCATCCCAATGAATGGGCCACCTACACTTCCTCCCATATAACATCTCATAAGGAGCCACTCCAATCATGGACTAATATTTATACAAAAATTCAATCAACGGGAGATACTTACTCCAAGATCCCTCGAAGTCAATTACACATGCCCTAAGCATGTCCTCCAACATCTGAACCGTCCTCTCAGACTGTCCATCAGTCTGAGGATGAAAGGCTGTGCTAAACTTTAACTGAGTCCCCATGGCTTCCGGCAGAGCACCCCATAACTTGGAGGTAAGATAGGGTCTCGATCAGATACAATAGACTTAGGGACCCCATGAAGATGAACTATCTCCCTCACATACAACTTTGGATACTGTTCCACTATGTAAGTCAACTTCACTGGCAGAAAATGAGCTGACTTGGTGTATCTATCCACTATCACCCACACCGAGTCATGAAGCCCTACAGTCCTGGGTAAACCTCCCCTAAAATCCATAGTAATATCCTCCCATTTCCACTCGGGGATACCCAAAGGCTGAAGCAACCCCGCTGGTCGCTGATGCTCTGCCTTTACTTGCTGACATGTCAAACACCTAGCCACGTACTCCACCACGTCCTTCTTCATCTCGGGCCACCAATATAATGTCCGTAGAGCCTGATACATCTTCGTGGTACCCGGATGAAGTGAGCACGGCGTAGTGTGAGATTCATCTAGTATCTCTCATCTGATCCCTTCATCTGTTGGAACACAAATCCACCCTTGATATCGAAGTATACCAACCTCAAATTCAGAATAATCCTTAGCTACCCCCGCTAAGACATTCTTTCAAACTTCCTGTAACTGCACATCCACCAATTGACCCTCCTTGATCTGCTTTAGTAAGGTCGATTGCAAGGTAACATTGGCCAATCGGCCCACCACCAGCTCTATCCTTGCCCTGGTCATCTCATCTGCTAACTCTCTGGAGATCTAAACAGAACTAAATAACTGCCTCGAGCCCCTCTGGCTCAATGCATCTACCACAACATTGGCTTTCCCTAGGTGGTAAATAATATCACAATCATAATCCTTAACCAACTCCAACCAACGCCTCTGCCTCATGTTCAGATCCTTCTGGGTGAAGAAATACTTTGGACTCTTGTGGTCAGTGTAGATCTCGCACTTCTCCCCATACAAGTAATATCGCCATACCTTCAGTGCGAATACCACTACTGCCAGTTCCAGGTCATGGGTAGGATACCGTTGCTCATACTCCTTCAGCTGCCGTGATGCATAAGCTATAACTTTCTCATTCTCCATTAGCACATAGCCTAAACCCAGCCTTGATGCATTGCAGTAAACTATAAACTTTCCTCCTTCCGAAGGAAGGCTCAGTATAGGTGCGGTAATAATTCATCGCTTCAATTCTTGGAAACTGTTCTCACACTTCTCTGACTAGACAAACCTCAGATTCTTCTGTGTCAATTATGTCATTGGTGCAGCGATCTTCGAGAACCCTACGAACCGTCTATAGTAACCCGCTAACCCGAGGAAACTCCAAACTTCTTAGGCATTCCTTGGCCTCGGCCAATCCCTAACTGCCTCCACCTTGGATGGATCAACCTTAATCCCCTCTGCGTCGACAATATGCCCAAGAAAAGTCACCTCTGGCAACCAAAACTCACACTTCTTAAACTTGGCATATAACCAATGCTCCCTTAACCTCTGTAAGACCTGTTGAAGATGTCGCTCGTGCTCTACCTCTGAACTGGAGTACACCAAGATGTCGTCGATGAAGACAATAACAAACTGATCCAGAAAGTCCTTAAATACCTTGTTCATTAGATCCATGAAACCTGCCAGGGCATTGGTCAAACCAAAAGACATGACCAAGAACTCATAGTGCCCATAGCGCGTTCGAAAGGCCATCTTTGGTATGTCCTCGTCCTTGATCATTAACTGGTGATAACAAGATCGAAGATCAATCTTCGAGAATACTGTCTTACCCTGTAGCTGATCGAACAAGTCATCAATCCTTGGTAAGGGATACTTATTCTTGATAGTTAACTTGTTCAATTCCCTGTAGTCTATACACATCCTCAACGTCCCGTCCTTCTTCTTCACAAGCAAAGCTGGAGCACCCCATGGCGAGTAGCTAGGCCTGGTGAATCCCAAATCCAGAAGTTCCTGCAGCTGTATCTTAAATTCCTTCAACTCAGCTGGTGCCATCCTATATGGTGCCCTAGATACTGGCTCTGTCCCCGATGCCAACTCAATAACAAATTGAATCTCCCTATGGGGTGGCAGCCCTAGTAAGTCCTCAGGGAAAACAACGAAGAATTCTCAAACCAATCTGGTCTTTCCTGGCCCTGCTGGCAAAACCCTAGTAGTGTCCACCACACTAGCCAGAAAACCCATACATCCTCCCTGTAACAAGTCTCTAGCCCGTAATGTTGATATCATGGGTATGCAGGGTCCACTTACCGTACCCACAAAAACGAAAGGATCCTCACCCTCAAGCTCAAAAGTCACCATCTTCTTCCTGCAGTCAATAGTAGCTCCATAACTGACTAGCCAATCCATCCCTAAGATCATGTCAAAATCCTCCATGTCTAGCTCAATCAAGTCTACTGAAAGTTCCCTACTATCAACCACCACTGGCAGTGCTCTAATCCACCTCCTAGAAACTACCAGTTCCCCAGTGGGCAATATAGTCCCAAACCCCGCAGTCCGATACTCACTAGTTCTACACAATATATCAATCACTTTACTAGAAACAAATGAATGTGTAGCACTAGAATCAATCAAGACAGTAAAAGGAGAGTCTGCGCTAGAAAGCTGACCTGTCACCACCGAGAGACTAGCCTCGGCCTCTGCCTGTGTCAAAGTGAACACTCGAGCTGGAGTCAAGCTATCCACCTTCCCTGCTTCCCCTTTCTTCACCGTTGGGAAATCTTTCTTGAGGTGTCCCACTGTTCCACACACATAGCAGGCCTTGGCCCGACACTCGCCTTGATGGCGTCTTCTGCACCTTGGGCACTCAGGATAACTCCACCATGCCCCACTGCCGCCCTAACAGCCACCCTGACCACCTCGACCCCTCCTATCAAGACTAGCAGTGGTCGAAGTGTCAGGGGTCTTCCTCTTCACATCACTGGGGCCTCCGCCCCTACCTAACCCAGAACAAGGAGGAACCACTCTGCGACCCTCGCGCCTCGCTGCATTTTCCTTCCAAATCTTGTTCTCTGCGTCCTCTGCGGTAAGAGCCTTCTCAACAGCCTGGGCATAAGTTGTTCCCCCAGGTACTGTTGTAATCCTCACATCCCGAGCTATCATATCATTAAGCCCTCGAATAAACCTGTCTTGCCTAGTTGCATCTGTAGGCACAAGATCTGTTGCAAATTTCGCAAGTCTATCAAACTTTAGGGCATACTCAGTGACTATCATTCTGCCCTGCACCAACCCCACAAACTCATTAACCTTCGCTGCCCTGATGGCAACATTGTAATATTTCTGGCTAAACAAATCCTTGAATCCATCCCAACTCAAAGTAGTGAAGTCCCTGGTTTGTGATGCCACTTCCCACCAGATGCGAGCATCCTCTCTCAGCATATATATGGCACAGGCCACTCTGTCATAACCTTCTATCCTCATGAAGTCCAGTATAGCAGTAATCATAGTCATCCACTGTTCGGCCTTTAGTGGATCAGGTCCTCCCTCAAAAGTTGGGGAATACTACTTCCAGAACCACTCATACAACGGCTCCCACCTGTTCCCAACCTCTACTGGCTAAATAACTAGTGCCACTACAGGTGGCACAATAGATGCAACACTCCCTGATGGAGCCTACTATCGTAGAAGGTGAATCTTTTCATTTTGGCTCTGAAGCCGCGCTTGCATCCCTACCATAATTTGCTACCAGTTCTTAGAGGCTGGCGGAGGGTTCTAGCCCTGATCATCATCTCTAGTCTCAGATCTAGTGCCGGCTAGTCGCGTAAATTTTCTTGGACGCATAGCTATCCAAGTTAAACTGCAATCAATGACTCGGAAATCAGACTATGATGACAGGGTAAAAGCTTTTCCAAAATCCACCAATGGAACATAACCAATCACAAGCAATCAAAATATAGGCATTTATCCACATGCACTAGCACTACTAATAAGCATTCCCCAACATCACCATACAACAGTCAGGATATAGACATCCATCCATACATTCTCCCATATATACACGATATGCAATTAATCATTCAAATATACATTTACATGCATAGCAATGCTAATAAGCATGCCTCAATATAATCACACGACAGCTAAGAGCCAAGCTCTATCAGTATCTCATGCTACCTATTAATCCAACAGATAGCAACATTCATAATTCTTTCTAAGCACACAACCATATAAGCAGACATACACTTTACCAAACCCTAATTGAGCTTGTCTCTAGCAGTGAATGTACATGTCCAGCCGGTCTTCAGGAACCTTTAAACCTAGGACGCTCTGATACCAAGTTGTAACGCCCTGGATAGCCAAGACCGTTACACTATGTATTTATAAATAACTGCTGGCCACTCTAAGGGAAAAATAGGCATTTATGATCCTCCTGTTCCTGTCCCTTCCTCAACCGTGGCGGCTGAGCAGCTAGTCATGTACATTCTGCCTTCAGAGCTCTCCGATCAGGGCTGATCAAGCTTACCCTTGCCAGCAAGAAAACATAACATCATAGCACAAGCACTGATAATAATCATATAACTCTTAAAGCATGTTGATACACTTAGCAAACCCTAAAAATCACGTAATTCATGGACATGCTCATGATTCCATAAGCTAATACTTAGCCACTTAGCAACTCATATACAATAGTTAACAATGACAATCATATCACTCAATAATTAGGGTCGACACCCTTAGGTCGCACCCTCTGTTTACCCCACTGACTCTGATCCGCTTAAACCGAGCTCAATGAATATTAAGTTGTCCTCAGCTACCAGTGGTTGAGCCGCGCCCTGTGTGCCAATGTAAACCCCGGCACTCTTAGGCCATTGGTTTAATATTCTCATGGAATAATACCAACTTTCATAACGCATACAAGAATAGGGAACCATTAGTCCCATTTTTAACTCACAACCGGGTGCAGTTTTCTTACCTTTGATTTCCAAATGCTTAGATAACAAGAGATGCCCCCTGAGCACGATCCATTTCCCGAGCCCTAGGTTTTACCTAGTCACAACCAAGATAAGGAATTCCATTAACAATTGTGAAAAGGTTTCCGATTAAAGTTCTAGCTTCCGGGACATCGAATTCCACCAAACACGGTAGTAGAATCGATCCCGAGCATCCTAGACTAGGTTCCCGCACTTAAAACCTCCAAAAGGCTAAAAGTACCCTTAAGGGTCGCGGCCCTTAAGACCCATGCTGCGGCCCGCCCCCTGAAATAGAGACTAGGCCTCCCTGAACACAGACACGCGCCGCGGTGCTCCTTTACCTCAGAGCCTTCCTGGCTCTTCCTTGCTCTGTAGGGCCACGACACTCTAGAACAGAGCCGCGGCCCAGCCCCTCGAACCCAGAAAAACCACCATTTTTAACACTTAAACCTCACTCAAAACCATCCAAAACCATCCCAATTCCACAACTCAATTATCACAAAACTTCTAACACGTTTCCAGCAACATAATCCAGCAAAAACTTAGCCTAGAAACTCATCAAAATCCCACTCCAATATCTAAAACCCAAAAGCTTAAAAACATCAAAACCAGTCAAGAAAACACTAAGATTTAGACATTAGATCATAAATTCGAGCTTACCTTCACTGAAGAACCAATTCTTTAAGAAATTTCTAAGCTAACCCCCAAGTTCCTAGCTTCAATTTAGTCTTCAATTTCAAAACCCAAAAACCTCTAAGAACTCAATCAAAACTACATAATTTAAATAACTAAGAGTGTGATTCAAGTCTTACCCCAATCCTGGTTGGACTCCTTAACTAAATACTAAATTAATCTTCCAAATCTTCAGCTCAAATCATTGAGTTCCCAGCCAAATTTCCTTAGTTTTCAGTAGTTTCCCTTGAGAGAAAAAGAGAGGAAAGAAAAGTGACAAGCTGATAGAAGGAGAGGGTCAGTTTGGGTATCTTCCAGTGTTTTCTAAGCTTTAACTTAGTCTATCTTTAGTCGATTAAGTCGATCTCGAGGCTTGGGGTACCAAAACGTCCCCAAGAGAAAAAATAGTAAAATTCCCCAGTATTCCCACCTACACTTCCTATCCTCAAATATATCTCCAAATATTTATTTTCATAACCCGAGAACCCTACCTGAGATACCCCTTGACTCAACCCAAGCCAAGTATTAGGTCCCGTTGTGACTTTCCCGCTAACTAGCTCCCTAGGATCGCCTCAAGTCACATACTGCAAACATATCCACATAATAATGTGGTCTCCAAAATTCATCACATTTATTCCCTAAACGGGCGAAAATTACAAATATGCCCTAATATTCTTCACGGGGCCTATATGCATACTAATTCTCATAATCATGCATCTCATTTATTCATATAATCATATAAGCATGCTCATCACATAATCATGCATTAAATCATTTAAATCATACATAAACCAATTATGCCCTCCTGGCACGCTAATCAAGGCCCTTAAGCCTTATTAGCAATTTCTGGTCGTTACATCGCATATACTCATTTATTCCCTTCAGGTATGTAATCTTGTAATTAAGTATTAATTGTAATTTTCGTTATTATTTAGATACACATGTATTAAGTGTAATTAAGGCCCATTGGCCCATGTAGAACTCCTTGAGCCTATAAATAAGAATCAAAGGGCTCAAGAGAGGGGACTGACTTTTTGACTTCCTAACATTTGGCTTGAGAACGCCTGAGCTTAGAGATTCTAAGAGAGACAAAAGAGTGTTGTTATCCATCACAATTGTATTCATCTTAGAATTAGTGAAACTCGTGACCCCTAGTTCATTGATCACTGTTCTTGGAATACTACATCAATAAGAACACTAAGTGGACATAGGTTATTACCATTTTATTGGGATCGAACCACTATAAATTGTTTGTGTCGTTTATTTTTCCGTCTTGATTTCTTCTCACTTTCCTCTTATTTTATATCGCTTATCTGACTCCGTTTCGTTGACCAATTCGAGGGTCAACAATATGGTTTCAAATTCAAATTTAAATTCTTAATTACATAGTAGTTCAATTATATTGATAAAATTTATGATCGAATTTGAGTCTAGGGAACCAAATATGTATAATTTCAAATTATAAGATACCAGATGAGTATTATTAAAAACATAGGGTACCAAATCTGTATTTTGTTAAAACATAGGGTACCAAATGATTATCTACCCTAAAAATAATTTTAAAAAAAGAGTGAACAAGGTACAAATATATATATTTAATTTTTTTAATTATTTTTGTAATTTTAAAAATATTCCTAAGTTGGACTAAAGAAAATATGACATGTGTCAAAATTGTTTTATAAATAAATTTTGATTACTTATTTATTTATAACTGAGCGTAATTTGGTCATATTGAAAAAATTTGTTGACCAAATTTGAACTCAGGGTACCAAAGTATGTATTTCGATAAAAGACAATCTATCAAATGGGTATGATTTCAAATTACAAGGTACCAGATGATCATTATTGAAAACACAGGGTACCAAGTATGTATTCCAATAAAATACAAGATACCAAATGCATTTAGCCTTTTTTTTAATATCTAATGTGTTAGAGAAGGGTGCATTAAGAAATGTGGTTTTAAGTTTTAAAATTATATGAGGATATTTATATCCATTTATGGTTGTATGTATAAATAAATAATTTATTATAAAGGGATGAAAGGAGAAAAAAAAAAAGTGGGTGACAATAGAAGCACGTGTAAGGGAATTATACACCCCAAAATATTATTAAAATAACCTATTTTTAAAACAGTTTCTTATTACACATATAAACATAAGTAAAATTACTAAAATATACCACTTTAAATATTTAATTGTGTTTATAAAACTTTAAACTTAGTAAGCATTGAGTACACCCAATTTCTAATTAAATTAATGTTCTACTTTATTTTTTCTCTTTAAATTGAGTATTTGTAATTTTTAAAAGCTATATTCATTGTGATAACAACACAACAATAAATTTTCTTATTTAATAAAATCATATAATATAAAAGTTTATTGTATTTTTCTTTTTAATTTGTTCTCATACATTTATATAATATATATTTGAGTTTGTGTTAAACATTTATGATTTTTTTATTTAATTATTTTATTAAGAAAAATTCAAATACTGTCTTTTTGGTTGTGCCAAGACCATGCACAACACAAATATGTACCATTTAATAAAAATGCAGTTACACTATCATATACAATAATTAATGGTATAAAAAAATTGTGTTGATAACAGATTTCATCAACGAAAAATACAAAACTCTCAATTTGATTCTAAGGGGCCCTTTGTTTTGGGGTGTGGATTAGCATTGGAATGTGGTAGTAAAGTGAAACTCAAGTGGAGAAAAGTAATTATATTACTCACAAATATGCTTATTGGTCCCACAAAATATTAAAATTTTCCTCCTTAATTACTGAACCAAACATTAGAAAGTGTCAACTTTGCCATTCCCCAAAGCAAATCCCCAAAACAAACGCCCCTTAAAGGTTTAATAAAAAACACAATCTTTTGAAGTGGTTCAGTCCAAAATTAGATAGCCTACATCAACTAGAGAAGTATTATTACTATGTGTATTTGTGTAGAATTTTCACTTACAAAATAAAGAATGGGTCCCCATTCTTACACCAAAACACCACTATTTATAGGGGTGAATCCCTATGTTCAGCCCATAAAGTTGACATGCAAAATTATTCAATGTATTGTTTATAAGGGTGTTCATGAAATAATATCACAGTGTTGAATTGATAAGATGGCAGTGTTTATGAGGGTGCTCATACTATTTATGTGTATTAAATGTGCTTAAAGCCCTGCTTTTGTTAAAAATAGGCATTTTTTGTAATTTTGGCCCGTTGAGGGTATAATTGTAATTTTATGTGTTATGTGCCTGGGACCACATTATTATGTGGGCATTCATGATATTCGGCAGGAGTTGTTCCTTTTGAGCAATTTAGCATAAATGTCACGACAAGGATAAATACCCAACTCGGTGTGTGTCAATGGATATTTTGGTCATTTTTTATATTTCAAGATTAGTTGACAAATGAAGTATTTTATGGGAAGTAACACTATTTGGTCAATTAGTTGATTAATTTGGAGATTTCTAAGGTTTCCAGTGGCTAATTAGAACTAATTGGAGGATAGAACTTCTAAGGATATCATCCATAAGCTTCTTTGTGTTCTTCATGTTCTTGAAGAAAATAGTTGAGGTTAGCTTAATTTTTTGAAATACTTGGGCTTTCTAGGGAGTTAGGTTTGTGTTGATGGTGGTTAGGTGCTAGCAATCTCTGCTGAAGCTCATAATTGAGCTTGAAACTTTAATTTGGACTTGAATTTTTGGATTTTTGGGCAAGTTTTCAAAGGTTAAGCTCAAATGGTAAATTTTGGCATTTTTGTGTTTTTTATGTTTTAGGAATGCTTTGATGATGTGTTGGAGTTCTGGTATTGGTTTATGGTTATTTTGGGTACATTGGGCTGGAGAAATCCAAGTTTTTAGGTCGAATTGGCTGGGTTTAAGGTGTTGGAACTGCAGGGGTTTTAATTGGGAAAGAACATTTAAGTTCTGGACTCGTTTTATGTTTCTGGCGACCTAGCATGACCGCGCAAAGGTGTGGCACGATCGTGCTACTGTTCCAGAAACCAAGAAATATCAAGCCAATATGGGGTTTCAAAGTTAGTAGTGCAGTCGCGCTGAGGTAGGGCGAGACCGCACCAGTACCCCAAAATTTCAAACAATCTGTGGGTGCGACTACGCCAGATGCCCTAAAATGTAGAATTTCAAAATTTTTGGAATAAGGCTCAGGGTTTCTATGAGTGGTTTCGGGGGGGTTGCTTAGGGGCTTGGAGGACATTCCTATCACCCCGATGACTGGAGTTAATAATCCCAAGGGTTAGAGTTTAGATCGGAACTCAGGATCTGAGTTTAATCCATAATGAGTGCTTCATTTACGTTGTGACTCTAGTTTCTACATGGATCACACTCAAGGTCGTACCAATATTTGCACAAGACTCGAGGTAAGATTTAAATGTTTGCTCTATATTATCATATGTTGCTATAATTGTTTATAATGACTTGTCGTTGTTTATGATTGATCTGCAAGGGAGCTATTATCGACAATATGCATTTGTAATTTAGGTAGTTATGGCATGGCCATTACAGAGGTGCGACATGCATATATTCGGCATGAGCCATTATAATTGTGAAAAATCAATGTGAAATCTAGTTATGATTTATAATGCATGTATTTGATATAAATGCTTATTTGAATGTCTGTTTAACTTGATTGAGTTTTCTTGCTGGGCCTTGGCTCATGGATGCTTTAAGTTGTAGGTAAGGGCAAAGGAAAATTTGACCAGCCATAAGTTGGAGAGCTCTAGGGGCGGTGTGTACATACTCAGCCTGCTTGGCCACCACGGTCATGATACTTTTGGAAAACTTAGAGTGATAACTCGACTTTTCTTCTTAGGTCGGCTATTTTTGTAAATTTTGTTACAACTGTATTTTGTTTTAGACCCTTGGGGATCCCTTGTAGATGCTTAATCCTTTTGAATGAAAAATTTAACTCCATTGGCTAAAATTTTTAATACCTAAAATATTATTTAACCTAAATTACACTTTTGAGTCCAAATGACTCACTTAATGAGTTAAGCACTATTTCTAACACAGGGTGTAATGGTCCTAGATTATTAAGGTGTTACAACTTGATATCAGAGCTATCAAGGTTTAATGGTTCCTGAAGATAGGCTGACTATGTATGCTCGCTGCTAAAGACAAGCTTGATTCACGGTTTGGTAACTAATGTGTTAAATATGTGTTTAACTTCTTAACTAGAATGTATATGCCTTAGTTTCATGCTAGAATAGGAAGCATGGAATATACTGATAAGGCCTGGCCCTTGACTATTATGAGAATATGAAAAGACATACTTATTAGCACTGTTGTTGTGTGCGTATGCTTATTTATTCAGTTTTGGATCGTGGGTTGTTTTCTTAGCATCCTTATCATTGCCTTATAAGACAAGTTGTTGATTGCAGATATACTTGGGGAGTTACACCTCAAAGGCGATCAAACCGACTAGTCGACACTACGATCGAGGCTAGAGATGATAACCAAAGTTAAAACCCTCCGCCTGTCCCTTAGAATTGGCAGCAAGTGGTTGCTGATATGCAAGAGGAAGATGAGATTCGACTATTGAGATAGCAGGTTCCGCCAGGGAACATTGTACCATTTGTGCCACCTTCCGTGGTACCATTTTTAGTGCAGCCAGAGGTTCAAGAAGCAACACCCTCCTATCTTCGAGGGAAAGCTGAACCCACTGAAAGCTGAGTAGTGCATGAGCTTGATTACCTCCATCCTTGACTTCATGAGGGTGGTGTGCAATGAAAGAATGGATTGTCCCACATATATGTTACGTGATGACACCCGCATCTGGTGGGAGGTTGTATCTCAGACTTGGAACGTCAATTTATTATGTTGGGATATGTTCCAAGATTTGTTCAATGAGAAGTACTATAATGATGCAGTTCAGACTGGGAAAGCAGGTGAGTTCACCAGGTTGGTTCAGAGCAACATGACTGTGACTAAGTATCCCTAAAGTTTAATAAGTTGGCCAAGTTTCCATCTGACTTGGTGCCAACCGTTGTTGCTAGGAAAGGGAGATTTGTTCGGGGATTAAACCCCATGATAGCATGGGATGTTAGGATTACCTCAGTGCCTGGAGTCACTACATATGCTCAGGTAGTTGAGAAGGCATTTACCACTAAGGGCACAGAGGACAAGATCTAGCGTGAGAGCTCTGCTAGGCGTGATACCCGGAGGGTGGTACCTCCGTCTACTAGGTCTTGTAGGGGCGGAGTGTTGGGAAAACTTATACAGGATCTTTATTTATTTTCATGTTGATCTAATATTAAACAAATTAATATGAGATAACCTAGAACATATTTCTAAAATTGAATTCAAAGAGAAACAAAGATAAGAATACTTACAGTATACACAGTGGAATGAAAGAGTCCTTCCTTGAGTTTCTTTAACTCTTGTATCCTTTCTATCGCAGAGTATTATCAAGAAACTCAATTGTTCTTCTAATTTCTTCACAATCTTCCAATGTATCCTTGGAATCACCTAGACTAGGGTGGGCAATTCTCAACACATGAGATAGATACAGAGAGAAGAAGAGAAAATAACAAAGAGGCTTAGAAAAAGACTTGTGTTTAGAGAGAATCTAAAACCTATCAGAAAACCAGTGATTAAACTTATTTGTCGTTTATCTTGACTTCTCTCTAAGCACTCCTTTTATAGACTCAATGAGGCCATTTAATTTAATTAAAAAATCAATAAAATAATAGCCAATATGAAGCCCTAGGTCGAAATTATCATGGGCTTTAGGCCTGTGAAATTTCTCATTTGATTATAAGCCCATTAGACTTAAAATCAAGGGCTGTATTATTTTTTATTAATTTAATTAATCAAATAATCATTTAAATCATATATCAAATTAATTATTTATAATTTGAACCTTGATTTAAAATCATTTATTAATTTAGATACCAATTTATCTTAATTAATAAATCTGCCCTAATTTATCTTTT